>NC_133457.1:104012207-104322743 GCF_048565385.1 Saimiri boliviensis | reverse complement strand
ACTAATAGGTTTAGGTGGGGTCTAAGAAACCCAGGGCACTAAGAAATGAAAAAAGCTTGAGACATTCTCTAGCTACTGTGTTTTTGCAGCATGTTCCACAGAATGCCTATCAGCAGGGTGCTCTGGGTACAAGTGCTCTGTAATCACATGTGTTTTGGAAACCTTGTATATTGTATTATGGAAATTTATTAAAAGACTTGCATGACACAATACGGACTCTAAGAAGTATTGTAGGCAACAAATGAATTACATCTCCTCTCCACCTACCACAATCCAGGACATTTCAGACTTATCCTACAATATATTATTTTGTCACTTAATATTTATTCATAGTTCATGAATTTGATATTTTTGTTATCTTATTTTATAAAACACTGAAACAGTTTAACCTGGAACTTAGCACCACCTAAAAAAGGCTTTCAGTAATCAAATATGCATTTCATAATGACAATTATTATTAATCACGTATATATTTACTTGGGGCTATAAATCATTCATTATGGACTTCTTATCACTAATTCTCAAATATATTATGTTGTGTTATATTGTATTATAAGATATACCATAGGTGCCATATCAACTCATATAATCATATCATGTGTAATGGGGTGAAAATATTTATTAACAGCTTGCCACCAACATTCCATTTAGGGAATAAAAAAGATCTGGAGAAGTTTCTGGGAGAGAAGATTACGCTTAAATATATAGGTCATCAGGCACCATAGCAATTTAATCAAGGAATACATCAGTAATTTGGTTTGGAAAGAGAGAGAACGAAGAGCTATGCAGTCCTATTCTGGGACTAGCAAGCCAAATGTCCACTAACAGGGTTTGAGAGAAGTGACTCAATAGCATGGAGATGGAAGAAGACATCAGTGTCTGGAGTCCACTGCAAAGGGGCTGCAAAGAGCCTAGTAATGGTCATAGGTTGCATTCTGCTGTCTAGAAGAATGGAGGCGGGGGCAGTCCTGTTTTGCTCTAGGCTAGCTTGTTCATCCCTCTTCTGCACTTATGCTTCAGGGGCTTGGTCATCAGCAGTTTCCAGAGTGACCGTATAGAAGTTCAGATCTGATCATGTTCGTTCCTCCTTTAAAACCATTCAGTGGCTTCCCATTGCATGAGGAATAAATTGTACCCTCTTCCTCCAAGCTTATAAGACTCCTCATGCCCTTCTCTTCTTCAGTTCTTTCCCTTGTGCCATGCTTTCTGCCTGAAAGTTTCTCCCTTTCCTACTTTCCTTCCTGGTCCAGTTGACTTCTATTAATCTTTTGTACCTCAGTTAGATGTCACTGTTCCAGTTAAGCATTTCTGGACCTCCCAGACCAAGTTGTGCTATCCATTCTCATTCCATCCTCTCTGTTCTCTTCCTGGTGTTTAATTCTCAAAGGATAACTCACCCTACACTGGCATATAGTATGAAAAATCTTGGAGGGAGCCCTTCACCCTGAAAGAGGATGAAGGTGTTCATAACATCCACCAAGATGACCTCTCCCACATTGGAAGAGGGGGTCAACATGTCGGATAAAAACCAAGGATATTGTCAGTCTTTAGAGTAATTAAAGACTGATATGATTCTCAAAGCCAGTGGTCTTCAAACTGGGGTATATATTCCCTGAAGATTTATAAGTATTTTCTGAGAGCTATGTAAAGAAATTTGGTTTTGGATTATCAACTTCCATATGAACTTTTCTCAAATTGTGCTAACTGATAAAAACCCTACAATTTCTCCTCATTATTTAATAATCTCCCATTTCCCATAAAAAACACAAAAGACCATATCTTTACTTATTGAGAGTCTCATTACTGTGCATTGGACTATCATAAAAAACTTTCAGGATGCCAAAAGGATAATTCAAAACATTAAAAAATATTTTTGAATGTTTTTGTTTCATAACTCAGTTGCAATAATGATTTGAATAACAATGTTTTAAAAAGAAGCTTCCATTTCTAAGTAGCTAACTTTATGAACAAATTTTCTGGGCATTTAATGTCCATAAAAACAAATATACAAAGAAATAGAATCAATACTGAATCCTCTTTCTTTCATGTAATTTGTCATAATCATCTTCATTAATAGATGAATTTACAATACAATTGAATTATTTCTGCTTCATAAATATTTGTCAAAATTTGTAATGTATGTATCTCACCTTAATCCATGTCTTAGTAATAATAATGATATATCCATATAGAAGAAATTATTTTTAATACTTGAACCATATAGTCCTAGGTTTAAACAAAATTTAAAATTTAAACGTCAATTTAAAAGTCAATTTATGTACATATTGTAGCAGATAGGTATAATCAATTAAAGGTTTTATTTTTTTAACTTTTTAAAGTTCAAGGATACATGTGCAGATTTCTTTCATAGGTAAACTTGTGTCATGAGGATTTGTTGTACAGATTATTTTGTCACCTAGGTATTAAGCCTATACCCATTAATTATTTTTCCTGATCCTCTCCACATGCATACGTATGCTTATTGAAGCACTATTCACAATAGCAAAGACATGAAATCAACCTAAATGCCCATCAGTGATAGACTGGATAAAGAAATTGTGGTACATAGGCATCATTGAATACTATCCAGCCAGAAAATAGAACAATTAAAGATTTTCAAGCATCAAAATATATTACACGAGCTTAAAATTCTGTGAGGGATGTAAAATATCTGACTGTTACAGGAGAGCTTGCTCATGTTTAAATGGGTGATGGTAGGTATGAAATTACTATGCTTACTATTGATTACATTTTAAAGAGTGACAGTTTTGTCAACATTTGCCATATTAAAAATGATATCCTTTGCTAAGAGGCACCAAACTTTTAAAAGTTATTCTGGCAAACAAGCAAGTGGAAAGTCTAAGAACTACTGCACTCAGCTACTGCTCCTAGAAAACGGGACTGTCAGCCCAGCTCTGCTTCTTGGCAAAGCATGTCACCTAGCACATGTGGAATATGTGACACCCCAGGAGGGTGGCATATCTTACTCCCAGTGCCATGCTTATCAGTTGCCTCAGATCATGAATGCCCTCACATTGGAGAATCTTCCTTTAGGGCTAGGGTCCTTCAGGTTCTTTCCTTAGGAAAGATCTCTCTACCCACTCCTGGCCAGATCCAGTGAAATTCCTCTGATAAACATTCCCAGAGCCCCCACACTGTTTCCTCAGCTCACTTATTCTGTTTCATAATTATACATTAAAAAGGCCATGACAAAGTCCAGACCTGCCACTGGAATGTAAGCTCTCTGAGGACAGGGCCTTGCCCAGCTTGGTTTATATATTTTTCTTTAGCACCTAGCACAGGGTTTAGAGCTTCATAGAAGCTCAGCATAGAAGCTTTCATAGAAGCTTTAGCATCTAGCACAGAGTTTAGAGCTTCATAGAAACTCAGTAACTATTTGTTGAATGAATACATGAACTAAATAAAAAGTTCTTCATTAAAACATAAGTACTATGAGAATGACAACACTTTCAGATTATTTTTAGGTATGTATGTATGATTCATTCATTTATTGTTTGTTTGCTTATTGTCAAGATTAATCTGAAAGATTATGCACTTATCATATGCTGTGTATTAGCTGTGTAACTTGAAAATGCAAGCAGGAAGAGTTAAAAATTTACTCAGTGGCACTGGGAATATTAATGGCATTCATCTTTGGAATGTCACTATAGCTACAGTGGAGCTGTCTTGCTGTAGAGCCAAGGGAACACCCCTGGGAAGGTGCTGGGTTGTTGGTGACCTAGTGTAAAGGATTCTTCTGTGGACAACCCAGAAAACTCTTCTGAATCTAGGAAGGCTTCAGATGACACTTTCCAGACTGGCAGACATTGGGGTTGAGAGAAAAAACCTGGAACTGCCCCAAATTGTGCAAGTACAAATACAAAGAAGGAATAAAGATGAACTGAGAGATGGAAGTTGCTGCAGCAGCAGCAGCAGCAGCAGCAAATATCTGCTTCTTGGGTGGTGCAGTCTCTATCTTTGCATAGGGAAGTTGACTAAACAAGCGGGCTCTTTGGAGCACTGATATGCAGCAAGTCATCTTGGGTCTCTCCAGACAGAGAAAAGTAACGTAAAACAAAACTAGTCAAAAAGAACATGAGGTGAAGTGCTCGTGGCCAGAAGAAAGATATCTGAGTACAAGTGAGTGAAACTAGTGTTTGAACACTGACTCTGCAATTTCCAGCTGCGTAACTTTGACAAATGACTTAACTTCTCTGAGTCTTAGCTTCCTCATTAGTAAAATAGGATTTTGCAATACTCCCTAAATGAGAGAATGAAAGTGTTGGCTTCATAAGAAGTTTTCTGGTAAATATTTGTCAAAATTTTTTTAAGACAGAGATTTCAAGAAGAATGTGATTACGGCCTGGCATCTGGATATCTTGATCAGAGATTAGAGAATTGGCTAGCCAAGATGATCTTGGGATCCTACTATGTCATGTATGTGTGTGTAAAGGCGTTAGTTTCTGGATCTAGAACAAGAGTTTACAATCTTGGTACTATTGACATATTGGGCTAGAAAACTTTTTGTAGTGGGTGATAAAGTGGGATGTATTGCAAGATATTTAGCAACATTCCTGGCCTCTACCTACTGGATGCCAGCAGCTCCCCCAACCCCAAGTTGTGACAATTTAAAATGTCTTCAGACTTTGCCAATGTCTCCTGAGGGGCAAATTTTCCCTGGCTGAGAACCAGAAGTCTGGGAGATACACTCACATATAGGATACTCTGGGGGATGTGTGTGTGTATGTGTGTGTGCACGCATGTGCACGTGTGTGTGTGTGTGTGAAGAAATGTCTTTTTTATTAGAAACTAATCACTCATAAATCAAGTGAAAAATAAAGCACAGATGGTTAAACTACCTTAATTCCCTCTCCTACTTCTCTCCCAGCCCATCCACCGTGTGTGTGCATTTTAAGGCACACTTTTACAAAACTTCCCACATACACCTTGGGGAGAGCATTCTCTAGAGACCCATGAATTCCATAATGTGTTTTTAGCTATATCTAACATTTCCCAGTGATGCTCATTCATTCATTCATTCATTCATTTCATAAATTAAACATACGTATGGGGCTTCCACTACGTGTTAGACACCATGTTAACACTGGGGACAAGACAGATAAGGACACGGAGCTTGCATTCTAGTGGGAGGGGACAGAAAATAAGTAACTAATGCATAAATGAGATAAGACCTAGGAAATAACATGGGCAATGGCATAGGGAAGTAACAGGATGAGAAGAGCTATATCAATTCAAGTGATCAGGGAAGACTGGTGTGGTGAGGTGATGTTTAGGCTGAGGTGCTCTGAGTGAAGTTCCTGGGGAGGATGATTGTGGCACAGACTGGTTCAGGCCATCGAATATTCCAGGTTCAGAACTTAATACTACAGCTCTGTCTTGCTGCTGTCCTAAAGAGCCGCTCCTGGCTGTGAATATGTGACTACTAAGAGAAGTAGTTCTAAAATTCTTAGAGAATTGGTAAAAGTTTTAGACTCTCTCAACAGAAAGGTATGAACCCATGTGCTTGGGAATACTTACAATTTCAGGGGGTTAATGACACTTTTAATGAAGTTTTTTTCTAGACTATTGATTTAGAACCCCAACTACAAAGATTAGTCAGAATCTTCACAGCTTATGTGAATTCCTGGTGTGGATTTGTGGAAAGGAGCTGGGGAAGAATGGAGGATTACTTGCTACTCACTTCAGGTGGATTGGTAGTGTAGTAGGTTAGATAACTGTTCCCAGTGCTCCACTCTCCCTAGTAGTGGTGTCTAGCCACACCCTTGCTACAGTCTTATGGTGGGCAGAATGTACCTTCTCACTCTTGACATTGGCCTTGTGACTTTATTGGGCCACTACTGGGGCATTACGTTTGTGCGGTTGGGCTTTCCCTCTGCATTTCTGCTGCCACCTGAAAAGAGCATACCCTAGGTGCCTGCTGCCCTTTCAGCCTGGTCTCAGGATGAGGCTGGATCCACACCCGTTTGTCCTGCAGCTTCAAGCAGAAGAACCCAAGGGAACCAATTCTAGGTCAGATGAACACAGGCAGCCTGTACATCTATGTATGTGAAATTAAAGGAGAGTTGGAAGGCACCGAGTTTGGGGCTGGTGCGTTACGCAGCATCTTTGTGGCAAGAACTCCTATTGCAGGTTTACATGTAACAACCATATATATCACCAGAAACATATTAAGTGTGTGTGGAGTTCTGAACTTAAATGGTGCCTATAAATGGCCCAAGGGATCTCACATGAGCACAACTGTCTGATTTAAGTCATCTTCATTTCATAATGCTGGAATAATGTCTGCACTTTTTGTACTCCTTGTAAAATTTCTATTGTGCAAATTACAGGATGAAAAAATAAAGTGGGAGAGGAAAGTGAGGGGCTGAAAGAGAGATCAAAGTGGTTCTATACTGCAGAAAGTTTGGAGAGGCTACGGCCTGAGATAAAAGCTTTGGCTACTGTGGAAAAGGGAAGAACATGAATAAAAAGGGAAATTGAACTAATATGTTTTGAGTGCCACATACCATGCCAAATGCTTTACATATGGTGCTTGACTGAATTCTGTTTAAAAACAACAAATAAACCAATAAATTCTTATATTACATCATTTCACAGATGGAAAAGCTGAGGTTCAGAAAGTTTAAATAAGTTTTTCTTGGTCACTTTGATATGGAGCCTAGGTTTCAAATCTAGCTCTTCAAAAGTCATCCTCTGCCCAAGAGCTGATATCATTTCCCTATGAGAATGAGCAGTTTAGCATTTTGTTTGGGGCAGAGTACACACCAAATTTCATGGGACTAAGGAGGGACAGGGCAGTATAGATGTAAACTATTCTTAGAGTTGAAACCTTTGAAGGGGAAGAGAAAGATAGTTGGTGAATGGTAGTTTGAGCACATAGGCACTGGAATTCAGATTTAATTAACTGAGCATATCCAAAAATATTGAATTGTTACAGTAACTACCTTCAGATGTGACACTGAGTTACTGATTGCTTTCTTTTCTATTTTGATCTATACACCTGTCTTATCCCTCAGACTTGAAGACAAGGGTCATTAACTTTTCTTAAATAGGCAATATGTACACAGGGTAACAAAATCATAGTATAATAAGCTGTAGTGAAAAATAAGTCTCCCTTCTCCTTCTGTCCCCAGGTTTCACATCTTGAGTTAACCACTATTATCAGGTAAGGGGGATTTTAAACTTTTCATGTTAATTTGAGAACTTAGAAGCATTGTTACTTTAAAGAATCCACTGTACCTGTCTAAGCCTCATTCATGCATTAGCTAAACACATACTTAGTACATGTCTATTAGGGGACAGGACTTAATTTTCCCATCTGTACTGGTTTCCTCTTAACACAACAAATTACACTTAGTGGCTTAAAGAAACAAAAATTCATTATCTTCCAGTTCTAGAGGTCACAAGTCTGAAATGAATGGCCAGGGCTGGGTTCTGTCTGAAGCTGTAGGGGTGAACATTTCATTGCATTTTCTGAATTCTAGAGGCCACCTGCTTCCCTTGATTCCTGGTCCCCTCCTTCATCTTCAAAGCCAGCAGCAAAACATCTTCAAATTGATCTTATTTGACCCAGACTCTCTTGGCTTCCTGTTTCCCTTGTGATTAGATTGGGCCAATCTGGATAATCCAGGATAATTTCTCCATCTCAAGGTGTTTAATTTAACTACATCTTCATGATCTCTTCTGCCATATAAAATAACATATTCACAGATTCCAGGAATTAGGATGTGGACATCTTTGGGAGGCCATTACTCAGTCTACCACATCATCTAAAATTGAAATAATTTATATGTCCATGTTTTATTTTAAATGGTATCCCCAAATAAGTCACAGTCCATCCAAATTCTCTGTATTCTGCTGACAACACATAGATGTGCCTTTCATTATCTTTGTCAAAGCCTTCTCAACAGGCTCCCCTGACACCTAGATCACCCCTCCCATAAATGATTTACACTGCAGCCAGGTGAGCCTTTCTAAACATCCATGTTTTTCTCATGCCATTCCCTTCTAAAACTATCTTAATGGTACCCTACAGAGCTCAATCTGATGCAATACCTACTTTGCTTAGTTAATGAGACTTTTCTTAATGTAGCAACTGCTCTCTTGTAGTCACCTTTAACTTCTTCAAGTTCCTTAGATCCAGTCCCTAGGTTTTTGCACATGTTTTTACTCACCTTCCACATCTCAGCTTAGGTGTTACCGTCTCGGGGAAGGCATCCCTGCTTCCCAACAGCTAGGCTAGATTAGATGCCTGCCTCTGTGGCCCAACAGTAGTTCTGCATCCCCTATTATAACCCTCATTGTGCTGAATAGATGTTCTTGCTCACCTGTGGTGTTTAATAAATATTTGTTGCCTTAGTAATTGCATGAATAAATGAATAAATGAACCATACTGTCACTGGACAAACAGGCACTATTTTGGTCTCCACACACCCTGATATTTATTATCAACCTTGATTCTCTGAGAGCAAGGTATATTTGGGAAGACAGTCACTGCTATAGAGGGCTGTGAATATCAGCCTCTCATAAAAAGATATCAATATATAGGTATCTGTCATGTATTTTTTTGGAGGGAGGTTGTGTCCCAGGGCCTTTTAACTGAGCTTTTAGATTCGAAACCCTGCCATCCTCTCCAGACAGATCAATTAGGAAGAACTGGAAATCATCACCAGCTAGAAGTATAAAAGTTTAACAAGAAGTGTTTGCCACCGTAGACTTTTCTACAGATACGCTGTGTATTCACAGGGTTTTTATGGTCTGGCATTCAGAGACTGGTGTTCTCTGCACCAACATGCATTCTATCTTCCTTAACTTTCCGCTTCCATGGAATATTCCTGGTCATCCTGAAAGCAAGGTACAAGGTTTCATGAGATAAAATTTTCCAGAGAAGTGAAGAGAGTGAAACTGGGGAGTCTGGCAGGAGGACCCCTTCTTCCTGCTCCCGGACATTCCAGGGAAGGCAGTGAACCACATATGAGCTTGTTTTGCTGGAAACAGCAGACCCAGCACAATGTGGTGGCATCTCTCTGGGGTTGGGGGGGCGCAGTTTGCAGCTTACAAGATTCCACTATTCTAATGCCAACCTGGCAGCCAAAATGGCAAGGCTGGCTTTACTTCCAGAAGAAATCTCTGCTTCACACAGGGGGTGGATTACAGGAAGGATATGGATGTTCAACAGTTCATATCAGGAATTCCTTAGCGGGAGAGAGCAGACAAGGTTGTTTGTCAGCAGAACCTGCCAAGTAAATAGGGCACATTTGATACAGGCTGGTAGCTCACCCCAGCTCTAGGGAAAACTATTTCCTTCTTCTCCTTATCCTAACTTCTCTGAGTCTGCCTGTTTATGAACCTATCTCATCGGCCATGATAGCTGAGTAGGAAAAGTGACCAGACACTTCCTTGTACAGGCACAATCTCATGTCTCTAGTTCCTGAGAGAGACCGTCTTCCAAGATAGAGTCAGTCCACAGTCGATATTCCGTTCTACTGAATCTTGTCCCAAACTACATGATCTGGCCATATATGGACAGGGAACCCCAAAGTCTGTTATTTTCAGAGAAAAGCAAAGTGGACTTAACTTGCTTTTTGTCTGGGGGTGGATCTTTGTAACTAAATCCCAGCCCAACCAGTAGAACTCTCAAGGCCTAGGGGTCTCACAGTTAATGAACCTAACAGTCACGGAGTGTATTTGTTAAGTTCTTGGGGCTTTCCCAACCCCCGTGAATCGGAGCTTGTTGGAGGTAAGTCTTAAGAATTTGTATCATGTAGGGGGTTAGAGGCAGGGTGGAAGTTCATTGTGAGCACATTTGCCCTAGCATTTAAGATTGCAATGCAATGTGTGGATGAATTGGTTTGACTTTAGATAGCTCCAGATAAGAATCTTGTTTCTCCTATTTACTAAGCATTTGACCTTGGGAAAATTACTTCTCTCTTAGTTTCGGCTTTCTCAGTGGCAAAAGGGGGATAGTAACAGTATCTCCGTATCTGGACTGCTGTGTGAGTATAAATTGAGGTTGTTTAGGTGAAGGGCCTGATGCTTGGTGAGTGCTCCGTAAATGGTACTTGGCGCTGATGGTGTGGTTTTGGATAGCTATGTTTTTATGTGGAGGAAGAATCTCCCATTTTCTATAGGCCAAATACCCAATTTTACTCTAGGAATGAATGGGTTCCTGGAGTCTACTGGAGTATGTTCCTGTGAGATAAGTTTGAGGTAATTGCCTAGAACACTGAAGTCTAAATCATGGAAGGAAAGCAGGAGGTGACAGGCAGATCTGGGTTTGTATCTTGCCTCCAACTCTGGAATTTTGTACAAATCTTTCTATCCTTCTCCACCTCCTTTATTTTAACAATAAAAATAATATGTGTCTTGAAAATTTGTTAGGGATATCAGGTAAAGCATCTACCTATTAAATTATTTAGGGTAATATTTTTTCATTTTTATTTTGTCCTACCTTCATTCAGGTATTATTGGCAGATAAAAATTGTGTATATTTACAGTGTGCAATGCAATGTTTTGATAGATGTATGTGTACATTGTTAAATGGTTAAATAAAGCTAATTAACATATTCATCATCTCACATACTTTTTTTTGTGGTGTGAACATTTAAAATTTACTCTTTTAGCAATTTTCAAGTATATAATAGATTATTTTCAGCTATAACCACCATGCTGTTCAATAGATCTCCAGAATGTATTTATCCTAACCAAAACTTTATACCCTTTAACAAACTTCTCTCCATTTCTGCTCCCTTTGACCTGCCTCTGAAACCACTATTCTACTGTCTCTGCTTCTATGAGTGTGATGTTTTTTAGATTTACATATAAGTAAGATAATAATGTATTTGCCTTTTAAATTTTTTTATTTTAAATTCTTGTGAGTATATAGTAAGTGTATATGTTTATGGGGTACATGAAATATTTTCACACAGGCATCCAATATCTAATAATCCCATCAGGGCAAATGGGGCATTCATTATCTCAATTATTGATCCCTTGTGATTCAAACAGTCTAATTATACTCATTTAGTTATTTTAAAATGTACAATTAAATTGTTTTTTACTTTAGCCACTCTGTTGTGCTAGCTAATACTAGGTCTTATTAATCATTTCTTTTTGTATCCCTTAACCATCCCCATTTACTCCTCACGCTCACATTCTTTCCAGTTGCTGGTAAGCATCCTGCTACCCTCTCTCTCCATGAGTTCAATTGTTTTATTTTTTTCAGCTCCCACAAATGAGCGAGAATGTGCAATGTTTGTCTTTCTGTGCCTTTTTTTTTTTTTAACTTAATGTAATGAAAATTGTTCCATTCATGTTATTGCAAATGACAGGTTCTCATTCTTTTTTATGGCCAAATAGTACTTCATTATGTATATGTACCACATTTTCTTTATCCATTTATCTATTGATAGACAATAGGTTGTTTCCAAATTATGACTACTGTGACTAGCGTTGCTACAAATATGCGATTGCAGATTGCATTAAGTTTGCAGAAACACCAAACTTAATCTGCACTATAGATGAATGGACCTAATGTATATTTACAGAGCAATTTATTCAACTGCTGCAAAATACACATTTTTTTCCTCAGCACCTGGATCATTCTCAAGGATGGAACCATATGTTAGGTCACAAAACTAGTCTTCACACATTCAAAAACATTGAGATAATATCAAGCATCTTCTCTGATAACAATGGAATAAAACTAGAAATCAGCAAGAGGAATTTTGAAAATGATACAAATAAATCTTCCCAAAGCAATCTACAGATTAAATGCAAACCCTATCAAAATATCAATGACATTCTTCACAGAAATAGAAAAAAAAATTTTTTAATTGATATGAAACCACAAAAGACCCAGAATAATCAAAGCTATCCTAAACAAAAGAACACTGTTATGCTATTCGTTTCTTTTTTCTTGCTGCTTTTAGGATCCTTTCCTTATCCTTAACCTTTGGGAATTTGATTATTAAATACCATGAGGTAATCATCTTTGGGTTAAGTCTGCTTGGTGTTCTATAACCATCTTTTACTTCGATATTGATACCTTTCTCTAGATTTGAGAAATTCTCTGTTATTATCCCTTTGAATAAGCTTTCTACCCCTATCTCTTTCTCTACCTCTTTTAAAGGTCAGTAAGTCTTAGATTTGCCCTTTTGTGGCTATTTTCTAGATTTTGTAGGCTTGCTTCTTTCTTATTCCTTTTTCTCTCTTCTGACTGTGCATTTTCAATGAGCTATTCATCTCCCCGTATTTTGTGTTACTGATATCACAATGTACCTCTTTTATATATTTAATATTTTGTATATTGCGTATTCATTACCAAATTATTTAATGACCACAATTTTTAATACTTTAATTTTTTTAGCTTTTATCTTAGACTTAAAAAGTGATTTATGCATCACCCTTACAGTATTAGAGTATTCTAAACTTCACTGTATTCTTATTTTTACAGTGAGTTTTATATTTTCAAATGTTTTCATGTTGCTAGTTATCACCCTTTTGTTTCAGTTGGAAAAACTTACTTTAACATTTTTTGTAAGGCAGCTCTACTAATGATGAACTCCTACAACTATAGTTTGTCTGAAAACATTCGTATCTCTTCTTCAAGTAAGTCTTCTGAAGACTTACTGAGTATAGCAGCTGAGAGTTGTTTTCTTTCAGCACTTTGTATATATCATCCCACTCTCTCCTGGCCTGCCAGGTTTCTGCTGAGAAATCTGCTAGTGATCTTGTTAAAATTCCCTTGTATGTGACAAGTTTTCCTTTGTTTTGTTGCTTCTCAATTTCTCTCTTTGTCTTTGACTTTTGAAAATTTGATTATGATTGAGTGAAAATCTCTTTATATTTAATTTATTTCAAGTTCTTTGGGCTTCAAGAGTCTAGATATTTATTTTCCTCTTCAGATTGGGAAACTCTCTAGTTTATTTTATTTTATTTTTATTGATGTATTTATTTTTAGCTTTCTTCCCCTTTCTCCTTCTGTGCTCTTTTGCTCTTTGTGAGAATTCTATAATGTGTGTATTGGTTCATTTGATGATGTTTCATAATTTTGGTAGGCTTTCTTTATTCTTTTTCTTTTATTTCTTGTTTATCTTACTAGTTAATTTTCAGTGATCTGTTTTTATCTCACTTATTTTTTTCTGCTGCTTGATGGAGTTTGCTGTTGAAGCTGTCTATAGAATTTACCTGTTAACATATTATATTCTTCAGCACCAAAATTTTTGTTTGATTCACTTTTATGGTTTCTTTTTTTCATTTATTTATTTATTTATATTATATTTTAAATTCTGGGGTACATGTGCAGATCTTACAGGAGTGTTACATAGGTATACACATGCCATGGTGGCTTGCTGCCTCCATCCCCCTTATCACCTACATTAGGAATTTCTCCTAATGATACCCCTCCACAATCTCCCCACCCCCTGCTATCCCTCTCCTAGTTACCCACCCCCCAACAGACCCCAGTGTGTGATGTTCCCCTGCTGTGTCCATGTGTTCTCATTGTTCAACACCCACCTATGAGTGAGAACATGTGGTGTTTGGTTTTCTGTTCTGTGTCAGTTTGCTGAGGATGATGGTTTCCAGATTCATCCATGTCTCTGTAAAGGACACGAACTCGTCCTTTTTATGGCTGCATAGTATTCCATGGTGTATATGTGCCACATTTTGTTTATCCAGTCTATCATTGATGGGCATTTGGGTTGGTTCCAAGTCTTTGCTATTGTAAACAGCACCATGATGAACATACCTGTGCATTTGTCTTTATAATAGAACGATTTATAATCTTTGGGTATATATCCAGTAATGAGATTGCTGGGTCATAAGGTATTTCTATTTTTAGATCCTTGAGGAATCACCACACTGTCTTCCACAATGGTTGAACTAACTTACACTCCCACCGTTGAACTTCAAATTTTGCTCAGGTATTGTTTTTATGATTACATTTAGTTGTCTGTGTTTTCTTGTTTCAGTGACGATCTCTTTATATTTAATTAAGCTCACTGAGCTTCAAGACAATTATTTTGAATTCTGTGTCAGGCAGTCATATAATTCCATCTCTTTGGGGTTAGTTACTAGTGCTTTATCATGTTCATTTGGTGGTGTCATGTTTCACAGGTTATTTGTTATCCTTCTGGCCATGTGCTTATGATTGCACATTTGAAGAAGTAGGCACCTATTCCAATTTTTATAGACTGGCTTTGGCAGGGAAAACCCTCCAGTCAGTCCCGAGATTCTGGGTTGACCATTTTGTAAGGCCCAGTGGTGGGTTTGCTGCTAGAGTCCTAGGGCAGGCTGGCCTAGTGTCTGGGTCAGAGTGTGGAAAGGCCTGGTACCTGGGTCCACCGGGACCTGATTAAAACTGAGTCTGTGGGGGTTGGGCCTGGGTCCTGGGTCCATAAGAGCTGTCCTGGTGCTGGAATGGGCCTTGAGCCTGAGTCCTCAAGAGAATAGACTTGCCACCTGGGTTCATGGATATAGTCTTGGAGCTTGAGTCTTTCAGGGCTGGCTTGATGCTAGGGTGGACCTAGAAAGTTAGTCTGCAGCGGTTAACCTGGGTTAGGAGTCTTTATTTGCTGGTCTAGTGTTTGGGGCCCCTGGGGCCAGCCTGGAGTCTGGGGCTGCAGGGCTGACCTGGAGCCTGGGGTTGCAGCAGCTGGCCTAGAGCCTGGGGCTGCTGGAACCAACCAGACGTCTGAGGCTTCATGGGCCAGCCTGGAACTGGGATCTGCAGGTGCTGTCCTGGAACTGAGGAAGTCCTGGAAGGTGAGTCCTTGGGTGTCAACCTGGAGGATGGGGTGTGGAGAATGGTCTCAAGCCTGTGGCCATGGGGGCTGGCCTGACAGTAGGGTAGGCCTGGAGGCATGATCCATGGGTGCTGACCTAGAGTCTGGAGCTGTGGAGGCTGGCCTAGTGCTGAATTTCATTAAAGCAGGCCTGGTGCTGGGGTTTGTGGCTTATTTCACTTTCTTTCCCACATGTGGAAGGTATCTCAACATGTTGTGCTGCCCAGGCTTAAGGGAGGCATTACTCAGATAATGTGAAACCATCCTTCCTACCCTCTTCAATGGGTATTTTCTTATTTCTGTGCTAATCCCAGGTGCTGTAATCTCTCACCTGGGTTTCCTCAGCTCTTGTGACATTATTTTTGTGCAAGAATAATTCATTCAAATTGATGTTCCTCCAAGGAGTTGAGCACTGGGAAGTCCTATTCTGTCATCTTGCTGATGTCACTCTCCCTATACATTTTAGTTTCTTCATTTTTTAGATAATTTCTTGTTCCAAATGATATACCTCTCTGCTCATAGATTACACATGATTAATAACATTTAGAGAAAGCAAGTAATTTGATAGCATTAAAATATTATCTATTGAAGGAGTATATTTTGGCCATAGAAAGTTTTAGGAACATTTGCTGGTGTTTGGGGGGACAGACATCATACATAGTGCAATGCATGGCAAATAAGAAGTACTTATTAAAGAGTACCTTTAAAATTATTATTAATATTGTTAATATAACATATTAATAGTAATAATCACACTGGACTACTATATGAAGAATGTGAGATGTAAGGAAGTCATCACTGGGTTCGTGTTCTAGCAGTTAGAAACTGTCTCTCACTAAGGTACTAAATTTCTCCAGATCTGAATTGTGTCATCTGTAGGAATGGAAGATTAGACCTACCTTGCTACAGTGTATGAAAATTAAAATGATACACCATGGTTCAAAGGCATGCAGTAGGCATTCAATACATACATATATTAAACACATATCTTTCTACTTTTCCTAAGATCCTATTTTTTTTTAGTTAAGTCTTTTTTGTTTTTTCATACAGATAAATTCACCTGCAAGTAGGGAGAATTTTAGCTTTGCTTTATTACTAGTTAAACGTCTTTTTTTTCTTATCTTATTGTGGGTAGTAGAATTTGTAGAACAATAATAAACTATAATGATGCCAGTCTACTTTTTCTACTGTTTTGCCTCATTGGGAATGATTTTATTATTTTAAAATAAGGTATGGTTTTTGTTATCAAACTCTAGTAGCATTACCATATTCAACATTTTTTCCTATTTTTACTTTAATAAGGTTTGTTTATCTTTGTGTTTTCTAATCAGGAATGGATATTGAGTAGTTATCTGTTTTTCCATCAGTTTCCAAAATAGCTTTCTTTTTTTTTGGGGGGGGGGTCCTTTTTTCTCTCCCCCCACCACTAAGCTGTATAATTGAAACTGCTAATGCATAACTATTTTTGAATTATTGGTGGCAACTGTACCTGTTCTATTTATTAATGATACATATAAAATGGTTATTCTCCTTATCTTCTAGCCACTGTTCTTACAGCAGTCCATTGGTCTTCTCTCTCTGATGTCTGCATCTCATGTTTTTTTGCCTAGTGCTTTTAGGGGGAGGGAGAAAATGGCAAGGTATGCCCGCTTGCAAGTGCACACAGAGAGAGATTGCCACAGAACTAGCTGAGCATTTGGAGAGATAAACCCAGGAGTTCCTGGTCCTTGTTATTGGGAGGTTTGGAGGCCTCTGGAGTCTGTTCTCTAATGCCATTCTGTCCCCTGCAAATTGCTGCTGCAGCAGCCTCTGACCAGCTGCCAGGCACCTGACTTCATGTCCCTCTGACCACAGAGGACCAAAGCCATGTCTGCCCAAAGCTGTTTCCATAGAAATGCAAATACATAGCAAGAGCTTCCTCTTCAGACCACCTTATTCCTCTCTTCCCTTTTTGTTTCTAAATGTTTTAAGACAGTAGCTTGGATTTCACAACAGGGAGATGTGTCACACAGTCATGCAGTTCCCTATAAATAAATAGATTTTCTATTCTCTCTATTATGTCTTGAAAATGCAAAAAATAATGGCAGATAAACCTTAGAGTTTTCATAAAGAGGTCATGTGCATTTCTATAGGGGTAAGGAGGAAAAATAGGAACGCAACCTAGTGAGGTCTATGCAGATGGGTCTGGAGTTGGTCAGAAGAAGGGGAGCTCTCATGGAAAGATGGCCTCAATCTTGCATCAGTCTCCAAAGGCAATTAAGACCCCAGTCTTCTGACCCTTAGTGTAGGGTATAAGATTTTTGCCCCTTGGAAGAGAGGCACACCTCCTTCTACTTTCTAGTCTGCTTCCACCAGTTTCAAAGATGGTCAGCTCAAAATATGTATAATCGTCGGGGAGAGGGGAAAACGTACTTTTAAGCTTCAAGTTGTGTTGATTTTGAGTTGAGTTGTTCGTATTCAACTTTCTGGAAGACCAAGTCTTGTCAGGGCAGGATATAAGCAATGAAACACTAAAGACAGAAAGTGTGTTTGGGGTCCAACTGTCCAGAAACAGATTCTGAGATGAGGATTCATTTACAGATAACTTATGAAGGGAAAGCTTTAGGGAGGTGAAAATCAGACTGAGAAGAGTTAGAAGCCAAGCAAGGGTCTGATCTTAGGCACAGACCTGTGGAAGTTGACTTCAGTCTGATCCCACAGGGAAACTGGAGTGTAAATTAAACCTCAGAAGTGTCTTGACCTGAAATAAGGGAGTTGAGTTTTCCTAAAACTTCACTTGAATCTCAATAGTTAAAAGTTTCTAGCAGAACATAATTTCCTAGGAACTTCTGGATAGTTGTATATATGGTCAAGGTAGCACAAGGCTCAAATAACACAAGGTGGTCGCCTAAAAAAATCATAGGCCCCAAGACACACACACAAAATAAGAAAGGGATCTGCAGGAAGCTGAATGGGCTACGAAAATGGTCCTTCCATGAAGTGATTACTCATGCAATGGACCCAGGTTAAGTCAGATTCCCAAGTCTCATTCTGGCCCATGAAATCCATATTTTTGGGGGTGGAGCCCACTACAAAAATCAACATTTCTTGGGGGTGAATCCCAGAAACCTGCACATTTGTTCAGCTCTGTGTAATTCTAATGCCTTCTAATGGTGGAGAACCACGGTTTTATGTGTTGCAGATCAGTGCAAACAGGAAGCTGGGGGCACAGGTGACCAGAAGGATAGCTCTTGAAGTAAGAAGAGAGAGTATGTGAGGCTGAAAATAATGCAGGCTGTGCAGCCAAAACCTCTTCAATTCCTATCCCGGTGATTCTGTGATTTGGATAAATCTACCTGACTTCTTAGAGACTTAGTTTCTTTGTTGATATGAATCACAGAGTCCTATACTTGATTCTTAGGTCATACACTTAATTCATGGAGCTCTGAAGAATTCACTTGTTCACTTATTCATTTGACGGTTATTTATTGAGCACCTATGTGTTTTACCAGCAATTTTCCTGGGTCCTGGGGACATAGAGATGGGAGTGAATAAGGCAGATAGTATTCCTGCCTACTTGGAGCTCAGGGGCTAGGCTATCACATGCCTGCCCTATGAAATCAAAGCACCACTTTCTTCTCAGACTCTCTTAACCTCCTCTCAATCTCCACCTGTGGCTTTTCCACATTCCTAATTTCCTCCAGGTCTGTAGGGTGTACGGACACAAGCAAAATGGCAGAGATGTTACAATAAGTTTTTTTGGAAAATGCTGCTATAGAAAACCTACTGATATAAAAAATAGAATAATATAAGACAGAGAGAATTGTCTCAGAATGAAGAAGGTGTTTTGGAGAGTCTGTTTATATGCAAAAAGTTAAAGGCACTAAGAAGTCTAGTATCGAAAAAAAAAAGATGGAAGTTATCCAGATTTGTCAAAAGATATTTTATATTACAGTAGAAAAGACCTTGACATAAAAGTAATTCATTCATTCTTAATTTTTTATTTTTAAATAAAAAATCATCAGCCTCCCTGTCCCCTGGGATTTGGATAAGATGGCCTCAAATATCCATTTCTGTGGCTCTTCTCCAGGATCTCTCTGAATTTTCATAATTTTTCTAACTCATGGCCTCCTGATCTCTAATATGCAATCCTTGTTTTGAACCACACTGATTAAGATGTCAGATACAGCCTCTTCATGTCTTCCTACCAAAGAAAATCAACTGACATACAAACCAAAACAAGCACAAGGAAAACACAGCCATGTGCCTCAGTCAGACTCAGAATGGAGGAAGGGTTTCCATCACAGGAACAAACTAATTTAAAAGGATAAGAACATACCCAGTTTCCAAATGATTGGTACACATTGCACTGCTTCACTAGCTGTGGATCCACTGGGCTGTCTCTTCTTCCCTCCTTCTATACTTTTCCTTCTCTCTCTTTCTTCTCTAGTTAGGTTTCTTCCCTCCTCAACGTTTTGGGGGGAAAGTCAATACATTCCTCTTTTACCCCAAGCAAAACAACTCCTTACCTTAAGGAGCTGTCTGGACCTACAAGGGACTTATCATGGGTTTCTCACACCAAGACAGTCCCTCCCTCAGGGGAATTTTGACTTCAACTGGCTGGATAATGCAGTTATTTCCATCTCATTGTGATCCTCTGAATACAGTGAACACTATTGGGTCCCCTTGGTTATGGTTTATATTCCCACCCCTAAGAACTACTTTGGAATTTACTTGATCTATTGGGACAGGTTTTCTCATTATCAAATGCAATCTTTCCCAATTCTGGGGCTTTTTTGGAATGTAAAGTCACATATGTATGGGTACTTTGCATACTCCCAAGAACCAGATGAGTAAGCAAATTGGTCATCAATTTTTTGAATGTGGGCCACTTATTAGGATTCATTTCTATAAGGATTATAGCCCAGCTCCTAGCATAACCTCTTCTTCATAACTTCACTTGATTCCTCACCCATTTCTTAACAAAATAAATTGCTCCATTTTCAGGGCTACTAGAATTTTAGATACTTCTCCAGAATAACATGTTCTCTGTGGTTTGCTGTTATTAATGCAGCTGGAGGGTTTCTTGAGATACTCCATTTTGCCTTCTTTTCTTTTTTTATTATTCTAGGAAACCAGGATAAATGACAAGGTAATTTTAGCTTTTCTTCCTGCTGAAAGGACAATCAAGTCCATACTCTCGGAGGTGCAAGCTCCCCATTACTCTGGGAAGAACTGGAAATGGAGGGTTAGTGAGACTGGCTTGGTAGAGAGTAACTCCCTTTGGAGCCAAGTTCCAGGAGTTGTGGCTTTTTGTAGCTGCAGTACTGAGAGATGGCATGGCCTCTATTGGGGGTAACAGGTGCCTATGTGCTTAGTGGACAGCTGCTAGTTTAGCCTGATCAGTATTTACTTCCCCGCTTCTGGGAACAGAATTTCTCCCCTAGTTCTATGGGGAACCATCTCTCCCCTACTTTAAGTCAATGAATTTTTCCAGGGGTTGACGCTACTGTCACTTTTAAGGATAGTTATGTGACCATGTGGCCAATCAGAGTGTATTTCATACTTCTGGCCTCAGGTTCAGGGGTGGGTGTGGAACTGAAGCCAGATTAATGAGGCTCAGTTTCTCACACTAAGAAAATTCAATTCATCTTTTAAGATCAGGAACTTTAGCTGCTCCCCATTTTCTGCTCTCACACAGCTACCCCATCACAGAACCAATCACTTGGGATTGTGGCTGTCCTTTCTTAGCTGCCTTCCTTCGAGGCTGTATAGTGTAGGGGCAAAGACTGTTTTCAACTCATTGCCAGTACATAATGGGGAAATTAGCCCATGGTAGATACTTAGTCAGTCTTTATCAAATGGGGAGGGTATTGAGGGGAGGAGGGTTCAATATTGGCAGGTGGGAGGGTCAGATTTAGTAAGGACAGGGCTGAGGTCTCTGGGTTTTGGCGAGATCACACTTCAGATCTGATCTCCAAAGAGCTTTATTAAGAAAAGAGCAAAACTGAGAATTGCAGTGATGTCTCCAGCAAACCTCCCAGTCCCCATTAATGACTCCTATAATAGCTTTTCATTGCCTCCTCGTTCCTTAAGAAAGTCTCACATTGTCATCCAGGCCTGTTAAACGTTCTGTGGGCCCATTATCAAAATAGCATTTTCAGCTTCACTGAACACATGTAGGAAATGTTGTCGTGTTTAAAGGAAAAAAAAAAACACAACTCTGAGAATAAGCACAGATTGTATTGGGGTAATTATCTGCTTTCCAACAGCCTTTTGGAAAAAGAGGATATTTCTAATTTTTGGAAAGCCAAGCTGTACATCTAAAAGGGTAAGTTGTCACTGATTAGATTAGTAACTCAACAATTGAAACCTGACATCAAATTAATTTCTCCTCCTCCACCTCCCCCAAGCTTCTCTGCCAACCCTTTCTTCCTCATAATAAAGACAAATTGCACACAGATTTCTGACGGATGCCTGGTGTGAGGGTCATTTTCTGACTGCGTTTCTGTGGGAGTATAAAGCAGGTCTGTAAATTTAAGGGGAGAATGACTCCCATGCTTATGACAGTGATGCTGGGCTTTAGACCAGAATCACCCTGGGTCAAAGGCTTGACTCACAGTCACATATGGGCTGCACACAGAGAGGGGAGCTCAGGGACTGAACATGCACAGCAGAAGAATCAAGGTCTTAGGTTGTCATCAGCTGTTCTATGACCACTGTCTCCAGCTCTCAGAGTGATGCCTTAATGATGTCTCTGCAGTCCAGATGAGCTGAAGTGCAGGTCCAGTTTATCAGCAGCACAGACTCCATATTGTGCTTTGCAAGCCTCAGTGTCCTTGCCTGTTAGAACCTGAATGACAGTTCAAGCCTCTTAGGTTAGTAGGAAAGAGCAAAGTCATTGATGAATGTGAATGTGTGTACTGGATGATCAGGAAGGGTCACCTTCTTTTCAGGCCATTATTAGCCCTTCTCCCCACCCTCCCATTTCATCTCAAGTGGAAGACCTTGTCTAGATGGCTCTAGATCCCCGGGTCACAGAGGAAGTTGAGATACATCCCAGAATGTAAAGCAGATTGCTATAAGTACACAGAGGATGGCATGAGCAGCTCAGCTTTGTGGAGCCCAGGAAGGCTTCCTGGAGAAGATGGCAAGTGAGCTATACCAGGAAGGAAGGGCAGACATTTCCTAGAGGATAGAGGAGAGAGGTCCTGGGCAGCAAGCTCGAGTGGCATTTCAAGAGCACGTGGGGAAGATGAGGCTGGAGAAGACAGTGGCCCTCAGTCCCCAAGGTGGATCGTGCCATACCCCATGACAAAGGCTTGTGTGTTAGTGGTTCTCAGACTTCATGGACCTCAAGGACTTCTGAATCATCTAGTGAGTTTGTTAAAAATGCAGCATCCTGAATTGTCAGGAATGCAAATCAAAACTACAGTGAGAAAGCACCTCACACCTGTTCAAGTGGCTATGATCAAAAAGACAAGAGGTAGCAAGTTTTGACAAGGATGTGGAGAAAAGAGTCCTTATATACTGTTGGTGGGAATGTAGATTGGTAGAGCTGTCATGGAAAACAGTATGGAGGTTCCTAAAAAAGTTAGAAATAGAATTATTATATAACCCAGCAATCCTTCTTTTGGGTATACACCCAGATAAAATAAATAAACTCAGCACCTTGTAAAGACATCTGTGCCCCCATGTTCCCTGCAGCATTATTCATAATAACCAAGATAGGGAAACAACTAAGGGTCCATCAATGGATGAGCGAGTGAAGAAATTGTGAGATATATATATATATATCCCAAATACACAGAGATATTATTCAGCTATTAAAAAGGAAATTGTGCCATTTGCAACAACATGGATGAAACTAGAGGACATCATGCTTAAGTGAAATAAGCCAGATAAACTAAGAAAAATATTACATGATCTTACTTATATGTGGAACCTTACAACAACAACAACAGCAAAACACTCAAATAGAAACAGAGACTGGTGGCTGCTAAGGGCTGGGGTGGTGTGGAATGTGGAGATGATGGTCACAGGGTACAGTTTTAGTTATGCCGGATAGGTAAGTCTAGAGATAAAATGTATAGCATAAGGACACTATAGTCAGTAATATTATGTTAAAGACTGGACATTTCCTAGGAGAGTAGATTTTAGGTTTTTAAAAAATAATTGTGCAGGATGATGGATATGTTGATTCACTTGACTGTAGAAACCATTTCACTGTATATATATATATATATATATATATATAAAATATTATGTTGTACACCTTAGGTATATATCATAAAAAAGCATTCTGGAGCAGGGTCCAGGAAACTTTCTTCCCACCAGCTCCTGGGTGACATGGTACAGGTGATAGAGGGGAAAAAGAGACACAGGGATACAGGTGATGCAAGTGAGTGCAGGGCAAGGCAAGGCCCAACAGGGTCCCCCTCCCCCAGGCAGGGAAGCAGAGTCTGGGGTCTCAGGGTCTTGCTAGGCCATGGGCCCTGCATTAGTATACGTGAGGAGCAAACAGGAATACCAGGTTGATTATTACAACTTTGTTAGGAGTGACCATGGGCTGGGTAGAAGGGAAAGGTTCAGTTACAAGGGTTTCATTTAAGAGACACATGCTGGAGAGAATAGGAAAGGTCAGAATGGGAGGTACAAGCAGCAATCACCAGGAGAAACTTCTCTCTTGAAACCTCCATCTAGGGTGGACTGAACATGGTGAGGCTGAAGGCAAGGAGGTCAGAGGGGGCTGGGACACTAGCCCAGATAAAAACCACTGCAGTCTGACCTAGGGCACAGGACAAAGGCAAGGGGAGAAAGAATCAGATGGGAAATGTCTCGAAGATGGAGAGGACAGTACCTAGTAATGGCCTTGGAGGCCCCTGAGGGGACGCCTACTCTGGAAGTCATCTTCTATTCAGTGTAGCCTGGGAGGTCTTTGGTGGAATGATATGGGCACTAAATTCACAGCCTGGGATATAGAAGAAAAAGTCTTCTGGAGAGGAGATTGAGCCTGCTCTCTCACATTTAGCCAAGGTTGGGAGGTAAACCCTGAGCCTCTGGACACTGCAGCCCTCTGCAGCTCTCCTGGAGGCTGGGGCTCAGGTTTGCAGCCTCATTCCCAAAATAGAGCCTCTCCGGCCCAGACCCAACATTTCCTTCAAAGGCTAACACACAGGCAAAGCACAATTCTGCTGCTTTTTGACCATATAAGCTTGAGCAAGCTGTTTCCTGTCTCTGAGCGAGTTTTCCCATCTGTTAAGTGGGCATCACAGTGAACTATGGATTAGCTGGATGTTTCATGAGGCTGCTGGAGTGAAAGCATTGTCTGTGCAGGTGGGAGTGGGAATCATTACCTTTCTTCCAGTGCAAGCTTCTCTAGGTCCTGGGACGCAAGAGCCCCTTTAATTCACCGGGGAGGGCCCTTCTGTTGACCAGCAAGGTGATGATACTGCCTATAGATGGGAAATACACGAATTAGGAGAATCCACTGCAAATTCCTGGTAATTTGCAGCATGAGCAATGTTGAAGAAGCTTAAAAGCTGAAAGAGAAGTGTTCTGGGTGTGTGTCTGTGCTGTGTGTGAAGTCACAGTGAATAATAATTGGCTGCTCTGGAGTGTTTTCCACCCTGGATGACAATCAAAGAGGTGGGGGCAGCCAGTCAATATCAGAGACAGCCCACAAATTTCTGCCACTGTCTCAGAGCGAGCACAAGCCCACACCCAGCCCTGCCAAGTTCCCTCATTAGCTGGCAATGATTGTAACACCATGGGGATGAGCACTGTCAGAGACCAGGGAGAAGCGGGAGCATGAGCCAGACAGGGCTGCAGAGACTGTAGGGACCTGGGCGGCCTCAGAAGCCTTATTAAGGATTTAGGTGTTTATTCCAGGCACAGTGGGAATTCATCAAAGTGTTTTCAGCAAGTGGGTTATGCAGTTAGTTCTGTGTTTCATAAAGCTCACATGGGCTGCTATATGGAGAATGTCTTCAACAGGGTTATCATGTTAAGGTCTTTGCTCTGGCCTGGGCTATAGTAATTGCTCAGGAAACATTATCCAGTCGCTGTTAGTAATCTGACAGTTGCAAAGCCACCGGGTGGGAATGAATGGTAGCTCAGCAAATGGGCCTTGGGCACTTCCCTTCTCCAGCAAAGCATTGGGGTGGTTCCAGGCTCAACGTGCCAAGCTTGGCTTAGCCTGGCAGGCTTCCATGTGTAGCTACGGACACTCAAAAGTGAGGCACAGCCAAGCCTATGATAGGAGCAAGTAGAAGCTACCAATGTGGAGTTCCAGTGACTGTTCCTGAGCAGCAAGGATGGCTGTGTTGGCACAAAGCCCCAGCAAGGAGGATGGTGCCCCATGGTGGGTGGAGGGGGATTCTTGCTTGTTGGATTTCACCTAGGATCCCCACTTCACAGTCCATGTACTGATCTGGGCTACTTGACTGCCTATGCTGCTGGGTTTCCAGGGGGATCTTCTGGGTTCTCAGACCTGAAGAAGGAGAGACAGGGATACCACACAGGGACAAAGTAGGCCCTCCCAGGGCAGGAGCTCAGCAGGATTATAATCCTATACAGGCCTCCCTATAGGCCTCTGGAGTTGGTTAGAAACTCCAGTGGGGAAATGGATGTGATCTGGCATCCTGAAATCTCTGGCATCTCTCTGATCCTCCTTCAGTAATTTGAATAGCAGGCAGCCTGCAACTGCAGCAGCCACCTACTAGCCAGGAGGCCAGAATTCCAGCAGCAGTGCTGCAGGCCCCTTGCTAGTCTCCTTTCTATTCTCAATGCTGATGGACACCATGTGAAACTTGAAACATGCTGTAGGTATGAAGCACACTCTGAATTTCAAAGACAAGCACAAAATGTTAATTATCTCACTATTGATTTTTATATTGGTGACATGTTGAAATGACAATATTTTGAATATTTTAACCCAATTTTAACAATGGGTTAAATCAAACATATTATTGAATTTAATGTTGCGTGTTTCTATTTGCAATTTTAAAAATGTGTGCACTAGGAAATTTAAGTGTGCATGTTTAGCTGGCATTAGATTTCTATTGGATAGACTTTATCTAGCTTTAACTAGGTGAAGCTAGTTCAATGGAACAAAGAATAAACATGAATGCTTTTAATTTCCTCTGAGGTATAAACAGATGAGAAGGGCACAATAAATCTCAGTGACTGTAAGAGAGTCATACAAATATAAGAGTCTTGAGGAGATAGAGTGGAAATAAGTACCAGCCTGGGCATCAGAGCATCATGGATTCATAACTCAGCCCTGCTACTTCGTCCCACGTGATTATGCATATGTCACTTACCCTCTCTGAATCAGGGTAGGCTCCTTTGAGCAAAAGGTAGGGCTGTCAGATTAAATGAAGGAATGTGCATAAGTATCCTAGATGGAATTCTTGACACTCAAAGAGAAGGCATCAGTATTCTTTAGTTTTTTTCTGAACAAACTGTGAGAAGACCATCCCGTCTGAAATTTCAGAACTGGAAGGCTTCTTCTGAAAACAAAAATGATGGTCCTTCAGGTTCTTTAAATTGATTCACTGATTCATTTATTCATTCATTGATTCATTAAATAACTATTCTTTGAGATGGTTAGAGTGGAAAATGAGGTGGACGAGGTCCCTGCCATCACAGATAAGGATTACTCTTATAACCAGGGGTGGTATTTGTGTGTATGAAGGGGCTGGAGGTGGGTGATGTGCTTTCTTGACAAATGCCAGGAGATCTTTGTCTCTTTCTGGCCGATCTCTCAGCTCCTCTTCAGCTCAGCCAGGCTCTCCCATCCACACTGGAAGCAGCTGAACCCCTCCCCAACCCACTAACTCATAACCAGTCCTCTTGTCAAGGTCCGTGAGGCTCAGTCTCCACAAAGCCAGGCTAAAGGTAGGCAGTTAGCAAGAGCTGCCTCCCCAGCACACCTCATTCTGTCTCCAGCTCTTGAAACCCACTTAATGCTCTGCTGGATACTCCCCTGGGATTTCTGTCAATTCATGCTGATCCCCAAGCGATGAGGGACTCTTGTCTGGCCGTTTGCCTTCCTGCTGAGAAAATCTGAGCTTCAAGGGAAAACAAAAACAAGACAAAGCAGATGATGAAGTTCTGCAGAAATGTACAGGGTACCTTGGCTTGGAGATTCTTTGAGCACAGACAGAAGTGTGGCTGTGTATGAATGTTAGGGTGGGGGCCACAAAGCCCACCATCATCCTCGTAAAACTTTGTGCTGAATACACTGCATGTACTATGTGTTGAAATTCCTCTAACATCCTTTTGGATAGATCCCATATTATCTGTATCTCACCTGACTCACTCAAAGTCTCACATACAAACAGTGATAGAGCTTTGTTTTAAACTCAAGTCTGTCTTAGTCAAGAATCCAGTACCGTAACTCTTATACCATATACTCTACATGTAGGGGCAGAAGTTTGCTAAGAATATTCTCTTTCATTATCTGACGATTTCATTTGTCAAAGACACAGGCTCACAAGCTGAAATGAGAGTTCAGGGGATAATATCTGAGTCTTTTTGTGCCCAGTCAACCCACATCACTGTGGGAGAATTTCTTTCTTCTCTGCCCTTTGTTAATACTGGATGGATCGATCCACAGGGTCAATCTCTGGGGTACAGGATATGTACACAACAGAGCTATTTGTGTTGCTTTCCAGCTTCAAACTATATAGAAAGAAGAAATGCCTTATAGACTTCATTCTTGTTCAGTGCAGTTGCAGAATTAAATTTAAAATATTTGGACCTGTGCAAATTATACCAGTGCACCAATTAATAACACAATAATTTTCAAAGAGATGACGTATGCAAAATGTACTCACAGAGTGCCGAGTTATAGAAGGTATTCATTAAATTCGCAGGAAGGATAGGCTGTTATCAGTTAGTGTCACCTTAGCAAGAATGGATTCTATAGTTCTTAATTGTGAGTCAATGAGGGGCTTTGTGGAAATGTAGACTCCATTTTTACACCTTCCTCCCCATTCTGATTCAGAATATAATGAGTGGGGCCTTGGTCACTGGATTTTTAATAAGCTGTCTAAGTGATTCTGATATGGGTGTTCCCTTTGGGTTATTTTTTGAAATTTGCTGGGCTGCGTTGGTGGATTATATGGCAATTAGACCAGAGATTAGGAGACACAGGCTAAGTAACTCATATTGGGGTAGGTATCCAGTGTGAGAAGCATAAGTCTGGATCATGGGATAGAAGCATAGAGGGTATTCCAAGAAATGGAGTGTGGGTAAAGGAAAGGATGGTCTCAGGAGTGGGAAGAAGGCACTTGGTGGTAGTAGAATGCACACACCTCTGAGATTTCATGTTTTCTGATTGGGCGTCTATGTGCCTCGTATATACTATCTCACTGCTCTGCTGAAATAAATTTTAAGGGTCAGTTCAGCTGTGACATCTGCTAGCAATCCTGCTATCAGCCCCTAAGGTAATTTAGTTACTCCACGTTTTCAGCACAAGATGATTTCTTTTATTTCTGTATCCTCAATGACAAAAACAGGGCTGGCATATAAAAGAAACTTAATCAGAGGTGGTGATAGCTTATCCCTTTTCCAGAATACCTACTAGAAGCTTTGAGGAGTTAAGTGTTGCCAGACTTATTTATTTATTGATTGATTTTTTTTGGTGTAAGGTTGCTTAGGGAATTCCACTCCCATTGTGGTTCGCTGATTTTGTAGATTTGGAACTGGGGGTCAGCACATGGGCTCTGAATCCTCAGTGACCTTGCTCTGGGGCAAGGAATGAAGTACTCCTGTCCAAGGGGAAATTTTATGAGCATGGGCCAACAGAGAACGCAGAGAAAGAAAGAATGAGAAGACTAACCAGTGTGAAGAAAGGAAAAAGAAAGACAGTGATAGGAAGAGAGGAAGAAAGATGGAAGGGGAATGGGAGAGGGGGGAGGAGAGAGAGGGTGTTGATACTACTATTCTTTATTCTGTATCTAAAGCCTTATTTTCATAACATAATGAGAGCAGCCACTGCTCATAAAAACCAGTGGTTCAAGATCCAGAATGTTAGATTACTTTTCCAGTGCTGCACCATCCATTAAGGGGCAGAGTCAGAATTTGAATCCAACTCTTTGGACTCCAAGGCTGGTTCTCTGCCCCCCACACCATGGAAAGCAAAGTGAGTAGCATATTTTGTTTGTTGCAAATTTCTCATGTAGCCATATCAATCACCAGTCAATCACAACATGATTTTGTTTGTTTGTTTTGCCATTGAATCTAAGTAGGATCTTGGACTCTTTCAGTACCATGATTCTGGAACATACACATTTCTATCATATTTGGCATTTAAGATCAGACCTTCTTGTTACTCTCTCTAAGACTTGCCTGTTCCAGAGCTCTAGGGAATTTACTTTCAGTGGTTATTTCCATGGAAAACCCTGGGATTCTGACTGTATTTACTAGGGGATTAAAGAAAAAAATGACAACAACTATAGGGTTAAACAGTGTCTGATTCCCTAAATCCTGTTATGAGGAAAAAGTAGGTAGGATATATTGGCAGGGGGAACTGTTAATGATAATAATGAAATATAAATAATAGTACTCGCTATTATTTATTGAATGCTTACTAGGAGCCAAAGACTTAAATAGGTGTCAACATGAATCATTTGCACATTGTAAGAACTTTATGAGATTTGTGGATGAAGAAACTGAGGTATAGAAAGGGTCACCTTGCCCCAGGTCGTACACCCGGAAAAGGTAGTGCCAGAATTCGAAACCAGTTTCCAGAGCTGAGGTCTTCAGCAGAAAACTATACCATGTACATGTTTTGAAGAAATTGACATTGTTAGCTACCTCAGATACACTTGACCTGGTGGTCATTTCCCCTCCATCTTCACTCATAAGAGGTCAGGGAGTTATGGGATAGGGTGGAGGCCCCAATCCGGGCACCCCCAAGGTTTATTCAGAAGTTAGTCACTATGTTGTCTCAGCCCTGGTTACTCCCTGCTCTGCTGTCACGGGTAAGAAGCCTTGTAACTGGGCTTCTTGGAGAGGAAGTTGGCACATGCAGGAAATGAGTGGGCAGTGGATTTCAGGGACCCCAGGATGGGTGATTTTAGGTTTCTGTCATCCCTTCCTTCTGATTCCACTGTAGGGTGAAGAGAAAATGAATTGGCATTGAGTGGCTCCCACCAGGGACCCTTCAGGACAGTTTCCCCCTAGATGGACTCTCCCATCAGCTCTGAAGTGGTCTGGACAATATCCCCAGCCTTAATGCAAGCAAGCTGGGGTGTAAGGAGACAGCAGGGATGCAAATTTGTTTTTGTTTGACTCACATTGAGTCTCCACAAGGACAATGTAGGCCTTAGCATCAGTGATGAAAAACCAGCGAGGGATTGATCAACGGAGACCATGAAGGCCAATGTGTTTCATGAAATGATTTTGGAGCTTGGGGCCAATTTTGGATGGAACTTTCTGGGACCTCTGTTTCTTCACTTTCCCTATTGGCTTGTAGCAAGGGTTAAATGCAATTGCATATATATAAAACCTTATATAAAGCCTTTTTCCCACTTTCTGCCATAATCAGGTCTATTGTGAAATTACAAAATCTTTATTTCTCTAGTACTATAGCTTTTCATAAAGATACATGTGGAGCAGAAATTTGATTGGCATCACTGCCAATATAAGAGACCACAAATGTATTTATAAGCTCTTACTTTTTGTTCATGAAGAAGGTAGCTTTCTACAATATAATGAAGGTATAAGAGTTCATTTTTACTTGCCTTGGATGATTTTCTGTATTGCCTAAGACAGAGCAGCATTACAAGCATTCTTCTGGCTGGAACACACATGCTTCTGGAAAAGCAATTATCCTCTTTCCACAGGGATCATGTAGACCCTTGATACCTAAGCTGTGGTAAGGGGACCAACATCAGCATCATTGTGTGGTACCCTGTTAGACATGTAGAATCTCAAATCCCATCCAGGGACCTACTGAATCAGACTCTGCATTTTCACAAGATCCCGAGGTGATCTGATGCATGTTATAGTTTGGGACATGTTGAGGCAGATGACTTTTTCTTTTTCTGATCCTTTAATCTCAAGTGAATGATTTTTAAAATTAGATGACAGGCCTATCAGGAAACTGCCTGCTAGTACAACATTACAGAGATTAGGGACTAATCACACTGATTGCCAAAGGTTTGAGGGGGAGAGGAATTTCCAACTTTCATTGCTGTAACTTTCAGTCTGTTTTTATTTGCTACATTAGAAACTTGGTCAGATGTTTCTTGGGCAGAAGGGGGCCTTCTCTAAGATGGAAGAAAAATATCTTCACTCCAGGAATGTGGGTTAGTCAGTTATTATTATTGACATCATCAGGATTGGAACAGCAGTGCTAAATTTTGATGAAGGGGAATCAGTTTGGGCTCAGATTTTGAGGATTAACCCATCTCTTCCTTGTGACTGAAAGGCCACAGAAGGAAAAGAAGAGAATTGACCTTTGATATGGATGGAAGGCAGACAGACTGGAGAAGAAAGGGAATCTAGAGGGCAGAGTCTAAATGGCAGAGACCCAGAGTAGACAAGAAGTAGAGAGCGAGGTGTTTGTCTGGGGAGGCGCTGGGGGAGAAGGGTGACACAGAGACCTCTGGGGAAGGGGGTGTTTTTGGTGGCAAGCAGTTGTATTTGGTTAGATTTACAGTCTTCCTAGCTCTGGTTTTCATCATGAGTGGACACTTAGATCACCTGCCCCCAGAGCCTTCACACGAGAGGGAGTATGGCTGCTTTCTCCAGTTGCCCTCTCTAGCCAGTGGGAACACTGCCAAATGCATGCTGTGGGTTCTTCCTTCCAAAAAACCTTCCATAGGACTCAACCTACAGATCTTCTGAGGGTAAAACTTTGTGCTCCCAAAAGATATGTTCAAATCTTAACCTACGGCATGGGCCAAGATGAATGAATTAGGAAATAGTGTCTTTGCAGATGTGTTCAAATTCACAGGACCTCACACTGGACTGGAGTGAACCCTAACCCAATGACTGGTATCCCTACACGAAGAGGTGATTTGGACAGAGACCTGCAGGGAGGAGAGCATATGATGGCAGAGAAAGAGGTTGGAATGATGTTAGCTGCAAACCAAGGAATACCAGGGATTGCTGCTGTGATTAGAAACTGGGGAAAGAATGGGTACAAAAATATAGTTAGAATAAGTAAGATCAACTATCTGATAGCAAACAGGGTGACTATAGACAGTAATAACTTAATCGTACATTTTAAACTAAGTAAAAGTGCAATCGAACTGTTTGTAATACAAAGGATAAATGCTTGAGGTGATGGGTGCCCCATTTTTCATGATGTGATTATTACACATTGCATGCCTGTGTCAAAAATTCTCATATACCCCATATATATATATATATATATATATATATATATATATATATACACACACACATATATATATATATATATATATACCTGCTCGATACCCACAAAAAATAGAAAGAAAAATTTTAAAAAGAAGAAACTAGAAAAAGACAAGGAAGGATTTTTCTCGAGAATCTTGAGTGAAAGTATGGCCCTGCCCACACCTTGATTTTGGACTTCAGGGGACCCCTGAATACCTAGCAAATGGTGGCAAGTGCCCCCATGTCTACATTGTGGGAGGGGGTGTCAAATGGAGGGCACTCCAGTGCTCAGAGTCACTACCCCTATAGGACAGCTACATGGCTGGTGGTCATATGGCACCATGACCACAAAGCAGATATTTGATTTAACCAATTCTTGTGTTTAATCTCTTCACCTCATTGTTTCATATATCTAATCTTGCACGTATGTCACAAAACTCATCGTGATTATTTGTTATTTTAAAAGCTCAGTCTCTAACTTTCTCTAAGGCTTTGGTCATCTCTGTAACTGGTCATAGGAACCCTTTGGGGCCAAAAGTTAGTTTTGCTTTTCCAGCAATTTCCCCTATTCATGATTTTGCAATTGCAGAATGCAGCTTGCTGTACATTTACATAAGCCACTTCATCCTTTTTCTTTCAGGCTCTGTAAGCTACCCAGTACCCTCCACACATGAGTCACACACCGCAGCAGCCCTTAGGGTTGAGGTGCCTTCTGCAGCTCCCACACCCTCACTGACAGACCTCCCTTTCCTCTCTGGAGCTGTGCTTCATTTGCTGCTGGGCAAAACTCAGTCTCGCTGCAAATTCGGCGCCTGCCTGTGTGTGTGTAATTGGGTTGGATTTACATTAAGAGGGTTCCCTGTGGTGAAAACCACACTGCTATTTTCAATCTGAAGCTGTATAAAACATTCAATTTTCTAAGTATCAGTCAGCTGTTAGCAGTGTGGAAAACGTAGTCTGCCCGGATGGATGGGAGGCTCCCATTCAGTCCTGTAAACCCTCCGATTATTTGTGCCAATGGAGGGGATAATATTATATGGCTATGGATAATGAAGCGTTATTCATCTAAGTATCCACTCATTCATTCAAGGAACACATTTGAGAATCTGGTGTGTGCCAGGCACTGTTCTGAGTGTCTAATCAGATCACATCTCTCCTCAGTTAAAAGCCCTTCAAACTGGCTTCTTGTTGCATAATCTAAACCAGGGGCCAGAAAACTTTTTTTTTTGTAAAGGACCAGATGGAACATAGTTTAGGATTTGGGGCCATGAGGTGTCTGTAGCAACTATTCAACTCTGCCATCGGACCTTGAAAGCAGCCATAGACAATATGTCTATGAATGGGTGTGGCTGTGTACTATTAAAACGCTATTTACAAAAATAGGCATTATTTATAAAAACAGAGAGCTACAGTTTGCAGACGCCTAGTCTAAACATCTGATCTTGTCCTGCTGAGCTCTGTGACTTACTGCTTGTCTCATCCCTTATGTTTACCAGATGCGGCTCTCCTTGCCATTTACTTCTCCCTGATATAGCAACTTCTTTGCAGCTCCCAAACCTGAGCTCTTACCTGCCTCAGGATCTTTGCACGTGCTATTCCCTCTGCTTGAAGAAATTCTCTCTTCCTGACTTTCAGGAAAGATGGTTCATCTTCATTCCTCATGTCATCCATTTGTCTTATACGATGGCCTCCGTGAATTGAGCCTCTTTTGAAAGCTCGTCCTGCCTAAAGTGACTTCCTCCAGTTTCTCTCATCTCAGCCTGCTGATTTTTGTCCTTGTAAGGACATGTTAGAGACATTAATTATCTTATCATTTACTTCCATTTTGGTTTTGGTTTTTCTCCCACCAAGGACAGGTTTTAAGTCCTCAGAGGGTAGATTCTCTTTTGTCCCATTCTCTCAGTCGTATACCTTTGCACTGTGCTTGGTGTGCAGGGGTCTCTCAATTTATTTAAAAAGCAAATATTTAAAACCTCTGATTAAAATGTTATTTAATCAGTAACAGACAGCCCCCAACTTCAGAGAGCTTGCAGTCAAGTAGGGTGGTCAGACAGACAAAAAAAAAAAAATCACAAGAAATGTGAAGAGGTGGCTCATGCCTGTAATCACAGCACTTTGGGAGGCTGAGGCAGGCAGATTACTTGAGGTCAGGAGTTCAAGACCACCCTGGCCAACGTGGTGAAACCCTGTCTCTACTTAAAAAAAAATTAGCCTGGCATGGTAGTGTACATGTGTAATCCCAGTTATTCAGGAGGCTGAGGCAGGAGAATCACTTGAACTCAGGAGGCAGAGGTTGCAGTGAGCCGAGACTGCACCATAGCACCCCAGCCTGGGCGACAGAGTGAAACTCCATCTCAAAAAAAAAAAAATTGAGGAGGATTACAACAGTTACTTGCCATAGAGAGAAGAAAATATTACTGAGCAAGAAGGCAGCCAGAGATGAGTAGCCTCACCACAGATGAAGGATAAAGTAAGGGATTACAGGGACAGACACACAGAATTGTGAGGAAAGGTAGGTAGGCAAACAGTTGCAAGTTGTGCAAATAAGAAAAGAAGGGAGAAGGTAACTGATACTTGGGGTGCACCTGATCCTAAGTGTCAGCTACTGAAGTGCTTTTAGGCACTTTTGCATACTTTCTTTACAACATAAATAGCCTGATTGTTCCTATTTTACAGATGTAGAAACTGAGAATCCAAGAGGGTAAGTGACCAGGCCAAGGGCACACAGCTATGAAGTCAGGATTCACACCTAAGTCTTCTTTGGTCTATTTCATGTTATCTGAGATGCAGGGGTAAGGAATAAGATGTTTGTCAGTTTTCTTCTCTTCAGGAAGATGTTTCCTTCTCTCCAAAGCCTGCCCTAGATTTAATTATCTTTCTTTTCATCTTTCTAATAAACTGGTGAAATCTCTGCGGTTACCGTTTGCCTCTTCTAGATACCCCTTTCTCGGGCTCAGAAAGTCAGACTCCCTGTTATGCTGAACGAGAGAAAGGAAAGGGTCCTTCCATGAGCATCTCATCAACTGGATACCTGTGATTCCATTTAATCTTCACACAACCACGTCAGGACAAAATCTGCTGTCTCATTTTACAGAGGAGTTCACTATGGCTCCATGGTATTAATTGCCCGCTGTCATCCAGCTACCAAGAGCTGAACTGATGGCCTGCTCTGTGGCTCCCACCAAACCTCCCTGCCTCACAGAAGAGACTCCACTCGGCACCCTGAAGGCTGGTTCAATTTCTAGCTGAGTGGGATACAGGGCTCAGAGAGGGTGATGAGGGAGCTGGCTTCAGCTGGCCCTTCTGAGTGGTGCAACTCCCTCCTAAGCTGAGACTCTGAGAGGGAAAAATGAGAGAGCACCTGTCTAAGCAGGGACATCAAATTGCCTGAGGAGAAGCTATTAGATATATGAGGAAATTCTTAGTCAATTCTACCAGAAAAAAACAGTGCTTAGCATTTTTTCTTCCCCCAACTGAGTGTTCATATAAACCTTATAGGCAATGGAGAGGAGAGGATGCTGCCTCTGAAAGCCAGCCCGTCTCCTTCTCCCTAGGGGGATTGGGAATGATTTGATTCTGCCGGCTAACATTGTTCGAGGCCGACTTCATCTCCCCCAGCACTCATCAGATCTGCTAATAGGCCCTTCAGAGCTCATAAAGAGATGACCAAATCTGGGGCTGGGGGGACTCCAGCTCATTTATCTTCCACAGACCGATCAGATCTGATTTTGTACCCTGACGGCTCGATGCTCAAGTGTGGTCTGGCTCACTTCTCAAACACCTGCTCAGCATGGCTGGGCCTGAGGACCTGCAGGAGGGGCTAAGGTCATCTGACCCACAAGGGTCTCACTGTCCTGATGTGGCAGACACTTACCTGCCAGCCATATCGATCTGTGGATGAGAAAATAAAAGCATTTAGGCTTGGAAGGGAATGACGAAGCTGACTAATGGGAGTGTCAGTTACCACTTAGGGTGCCTCACATACTGTAGAAGCTGTGAGTTCATGCATGTTTACATACACACGATCCCTTTGCCCCTTGTAATGCATCTGTCAATCATTTTGCAAACATATGCATGGAGAAGAATGTAAAGCAAACATGAAGTCACAGATGCACATAGATACCACCCCCTCCCGCTGCAGAAACACTTACCAAACCTGTTTTTGCATCTTTTAAAGAACTGATGAAATTCTGAAACCTTATAGATATATTATATTTAGTTAAGAGTTGAGCTCATCTTTTTCATCAGTATGTCTTATTCATCTAATTAGAAGAGACAGTTTGCACAACAATTAACTAGGAGATTTTCATCACAAAGATTTAACTCATATGTTCTTCAATTAAATGAAATGAAGGTGATGATAGTAATACTCACCAGCATCTGAGTGATTATGGTGTACTCAGTGCACAGCAATTATTTATTCCTCAGAGTCTCTATAGGCAGGCACCATTCCTCAGAGTCTCTATAGGCAGGCACCATTTCACAGATAGAGAAACTGAGGCTTAGAGAATGTTCAAGTTGGCTATGGCTGTGCCACAAACAATTATGTGACTTAATAGCATAAAACGTCCATTTTAGTAAGCTCTGTATTTGGAGGATCAGGAACTTGGGAAGGGCACAGAAGTATAGTTTTTCCTCATATGAAGTCTGGGGCCTTGGCTGGAACTTCAGGAATGGCTGGGATAACTTTAATAGTTGGACAGGAAACAGTTGAGCTGGAGGATCCACTTGTAAGATGCTTCTTTGCTCCTGTGCTTGATGTCAGGGCTGGGATGATAGAAGGACAAGCTCAGCTGGCACTGCTGCTGAAGCATGTACCCATGACCACTCCAGCATGCTGGTCTCAGGATAGGCAGCCCTCTTACATGGTGGCCCAGGACTCCAGGTGTCATAGTTTGGCTCCGTGTCCCCACACAAAATCTCATCTCGAATTGTAATCTCCACATGTCAAGGGAGAGAACTGGTGGGAGGTGATTGGATCCTGGGGGTGGTTTGCCCCATGCTGTTATTGTTAGACTGCGTAAGTTCTCATGAGATCTGATGGTCTTATAAGGCAGCTTTCCCTGCTCTCCCTCCATCTCTTTCCTGCCACCTTATGAAGAGGGCACCTACTTCCACTTTGTCTTCCATCATGATTGTAAGTTTCCTGAGGCCTCCCCAGCCATGCAAAACTGTGATTCAAATGAACTTTTTAAAATGAATTACCCAGTCTCCCCCTGGGCGCGGTGGCTCGTGCCTGTAATCCCAGCACTTTGGGAGGGTAAGGCGGGCAATTCATCTGAGGTCAGGAGTTAAAGACCAGGCTGACCAACGTGGAGAAACCCTGTCTCTACTAAAAATACAAAATTAGCCAGGTGTGGTGGTGCATGCCTGTAATCCAAGCTACTTGGGAGGCTGAGGCAGGAGAATCACTTGAAGCCAGGAGATGGAGGTTGAGGTGAGCCGAGATCACACCATTGCACTCCAGCCTGGAAAACAAGATCAAAACTCCATCTCAATAAATAAATAAATAACCCAGTCTCAGGTATTTCTTTATAGTATTATGAAAATGGACTAATACACCAAGTGTGAGTGTTCCCAGAGAACCAGGCAGAAGTTGCATGGCCTTTTATAATTGAGCCTTAGAAGAAGTCACATAGTGTCCCTTCTACTGAATTCTATGGGTTCAGAGTCAGAGACAGCACAGATTTGCAGTAAGATAATCTGACACCAGAGCCTACTCTCTTAATGACTATGCGATACTTCAAGTAGCATATTGCTGGACATGCAGTAGATACTAAATTAATGTGAGTCAAATATGATCCCTATCTAATGTATGCTGATAGTCCATATGCAGACAAAGAAATGGACAAGGAACGTTCTTCTGGAAGCCGGCTGTGAGAGGGAAGTATCAGGGGTCTTTGCCTTCAGGAGGTTTTTATTACCAGAATTAAAGCTGAGATGCCTTTAGAACATAGAATAATTGAAGAGTTTTCTTTTCACCTAAGTCTTTGCCTTTACTCTTTGAAAATGTTTTTGCCCTTATAGCTGAAAATACTCAGAGTGACCAGAACCAGCCAGTTAGCTCAAAGAGTTTTGTGGCTCTGTTTTCACTAACACTAGGGAAATCCAGGAGATCTGAGGCTGGAGTTTGCCTGGAACTTATATGATTTTGTAGTTCCTGTGTCTGCAGTTGCTCAATATGGAAACAGCCTTAGGGCTGGCCAAAGGAATGAAGAGTGTACTCCCAGCACATCTGGGCTGGAATCAGTTTGTGAACTTTGAAACCTGCCTGCAAAATTGAAAGGTCTTTGGTGGGGATAGTTCCCTGGAACTCTCCTTATGGGAGATAAATTTTATAGAGTGACTTCGGAAGATGCAAAATGAGTAACAGGCAAAAGATCTACAGGCAAATTTATGGGTGTTGCTTGTGCCCAGTTGAGGTTCTTAATTTAATTTTTGGACTAAATGCCCCAGCTTTGCCTTTGATTGGCATCTATAACAATGGAGCAATCACTAACCAGACCTGTTCTGGGCAGGGCAAGGAGGCTTCTCACCCCACCTGAAGAGACAGGCTTATTCCCCAGTCTTGCAGACTGCTTCGCTGGAAGCTGAGGAGTTGTGCCAGAAAGGAACACTTTGGTGGTGTCCCTCAGTAGTTTCTGGGCTCACAGCACAAGGAGGCAACTTGGCTAGTCAAACATGCAGGCAGGATTGCAATTTACTGGCAGGCCCAGGCTGATTATTCCCTGTGATGGACAGCATGTTCCTTTTGTTAGTGTTTGGGTGGCATAGTGAGGTCTTTCCCACTGAGATGAGGTCAGGTTTCTCCCATAACAATAATAGCTCAGTCATTGAATACTGAAGGTTTACAAAGAACCTGGAACTATGCTGAGAATTTTGTCTTAGGGTGTGTTCTCCAAGAAATAGATCCTAAGGCCAAGATTATGGCTCAAGTAGTTTATTTGGAATGTCTAACACACTTGTGGAAGTGGGGAAATTATACAAGGAAATGAAAGCAGCAGTAATGAGTTTGGTATCAAGCCAGCTATCGTAGTGAGGATTAAAACTAATTTCTCTGAGGAAGTTGTGGAATACTGTGCAATACACATGCTTTGGAATTATCCCACCTGAGGTGTGAGGGAGTCGGGGTATTTAAACAACCTGTACCACGGTAACTGGTTGGACCCTGCTCCTAGCTGATGTAACTCTTTTGCACTTTTGGTTCTCTGTGTGTTTGCATGTACACACATGCACGCGCGCACACACACACAGAAAGAGAGGCAACAGGATTTTCTGCAGTTGTGACTCAAAATTTTAAAACAGACAAATACACACACATTGAGGCATCTTGATGCAGATTATGCAAGCTGGAAATCAGCTTGAGCTTTTTAAAATTTTAAGGGGCTGAGTGGAAGATCGATTGCATCATCTTACTTAATCTTCATAGCAACCCTAGGGGGAAGGAACTGTTTGGTACCCACTTAATAGATAAGGACACTGAGATTCAGAAAGGAGAAGCCACTTTGATTGAAGTTACACTTAAGTGGCATTGCTGAGGTTTGAACTAGTAGCATGACCCATGAGTTAGGAGACCATGATTTTCACATTGAGATACGCCAGTTAGAATGGCGATCATTAAAAAATCTGGAGACAACAGATGCTGAAGAGGTTGTGGATAAATAGGAATGCTTTTACACTGTTGGTGGGAGTATAAATTAGTTCAACCACTGAGGAAGACAGTGTGGCAATTCCTCAAGGATCTAGAAATAGAAATACCATTTGACCCAGCAATCCCATTACTGGGTATATACCCAAAGGATTATAAATAGATTTATTATAAAGACACAAGACACGTATGTTCATTGCAGCAGTTTACAATAGCAAAGATGTGGAAACAACCCAAATGTCCATCAAAGATAGAATAGATAAACAAAATGTGGCACATATACACCATGGAATAAAAAAGGATGAGTTCACGTCCTTTGCAGGGACAGGGTGAATCTGGAAACAACCCATCATTCTCAGCAAACTGACACAAGAACAGAAAACCAAACACTGCAGGTTCTCACTCATAGATGGGTGTTGTGCAATGAGAACACATGGACACAGGGAGGGGAACATCACACACTGGGATCTGTTGTGGGATGGGGGGCTAGGGAAGGGACAGCAGGGAGTGGGGAGATTGGGGAGGAATAACATTAGGAGAAGTACCTAATGTAGGTGACAGGGGAATGGAGGCAGCAAACCACCGTGGCATATGTATACTTATGTAACAATCCTTCAAGATCTGCACATATACCCCAGAACTTAAAGTAAAATTTAAAAAAAAGAGACCATGGTTTTAGCTAATAAGCTATACTGCCTCCCTAAGTTAACAGGAACTGGCCCTCAAATTCCCTCTCTCAGACCTGACGAGAGTACAAATCACAGGACAAAGATTATTTGATTCCTGGAGAAAGAGTTTGGGTTAGGGGACCCTCCTAAAAAGTATCTCAAAAAGGAGAACCAAAGGTCAGAACATACTAGGCTAGAGGTAGAAAAGGACCCTGGGATCCAGCATAAGCAACCTTCAGCTTTACAAGTAGGGGCAGGAATGGGAGGCAGACAAGATTGGAGATTTGAGCCAGACATTGATAGGAATGGGGAAAAAGAAGGTAAGAAATTAAGAGCATCAATGCTTATGAGTTTTACTGGAGGTGTGATGGTTTGTCAGCCTAGCTAGAGAAAGAGGACAAGGTGACCTTCTGTCCCACCTGTCCCTGAGCAATTTGTTGTGAGCCTTGGTTGAATATCAGATCATCATCACCTCTCACCTTCATCCCAACTTTTCTCTTGCTCATCTAAAACCACTCTCAGATTTCCTTGATCGAGGAAAGGTCCCTGAAGGCCTTCCAGATATTTCTTTTAGCCCCTTAGTGTGCTACATTCAGTTTGAAAATCCTCCTCCCCTCCCCTGCCTCCCTTACTACAGTCTAAGATACAGATGTTGCCTCAAATTAAACTTAGGCACATCAAGCCCTTGAGAAGAGCATGGTTTGGACTGCAGGCCACACCCTCTAATAAGCAACCTTTAACTGTCCTCAGCCTGCCCTTTTCAACTCTTTCCAACTTATATCCCCATTGACCACCATTGCCATCCCAGCATATCTGATAGCCTAGCACCCCTTGGGGGTTGGCATTAGTTCTATACAGAAAGATGGAGCCTGAAGACTGCTTACAAGGCCTTTTTTTAAATTTTTTCATTCATTCATTCATTCATTCATCCATTACCATATTTATCCAATCATTTAGCCTACAGCGTGACAGGTATTACCACACAGGTATAGCCATATTAAGTTGAGACTTACCTAAGTTATGGCAAGAAGCTATTTATGTGAAGAAAGGAGAAGACCATTCCAGAAGGTGGAACTCCATGGATGTGGGCCTGGAGGTGTGAAAGAACTGGGAAAGGTCAGGAGCAGAAGTAAATCCAGCCTAGTTGGATTCTAGTGAGCAAAAGAGAAGGTGGCATCAACTGAGGTTGTAAAAGTGTAAAGAAAATTGGTCACATAGGGCTTTAGGGCCCTTGGTACTAAGAAACTTGTATTACATTGAAGGCAATGTAAAAAACTGCTAGAGAATTTTCAGTGTGGTGGTGACATAATGTTCATTTTAAAAAGTATCACTCAAGATGCTCTGTGAAAATTAGGTTGCGGCAAAGAAAGGGTGAACAAAAGAGGCCTCCTTGAAGTCTTTGGCATTTGTTCTGGTGAGAGATGATGGGGAGGCTTGGTGGCCAGGGGCTTGGTGATGGAGATGGAGACACATGACAAATTTGAGATGTATTTTGGAAGGAGAAATAGCAGGATTTTCTGAAAGACCGCCTAGGAAAAAGCTCTATTCTTTGCCAAGAACTGGGAGTCAGGCTTGTTCAGTTCCCAGGCTTCAGAACAATACGTTGGAAACATGTTGATTCAATGTGATCTGGTGAATAGACAGAAAACAACTAGAGAAACCTTCAAACTTAAATCATACACAAGCTCTCCAAGAAACAAAGGGCCATTTCCCTGGAAAACGCACATGTAGACTTACAAAATACTTTGGCATACAATTTCAAGTGACTCCTGGATTCCAAAACACTTTCCATGGACACCCCCTACTCGACCCATAGCAGACTAGTAGGGTCCTATATGTCTGGATCCAAGATTTAAAAATCCATGAACTAGAGAGGCATACTGATTCTCCTTATTCTGGAAATCCACACCTTCAAGAGTGGACAATGGCCAGCTCCCTTTCTAGTTTATGTCCTCGTTCGTGTTCTCCAGGGACAGGTATTCTATACATATCCTCCAGGAGCCCCTGCAGTGTTCTGCCACAGTTCAAATGCAGTCAAGTCCTGTTTTCATTCATTAAGTCTCCTGGGAAAGGGATGGGCCAGTCAAACTGAATCCTCAAAGGAACATGGGAATATGAACACGTGGTTATTAGGCTGTTGGTATTCTGGGTCATTCTTTTCTAACTTTGAGTTTTCAGTTTTGCTAGTAGAACATTGCCTGAGCAGTACATTGAAGAAAGAACCTGAAACAGTTTGGATGCCAGAAATTATCTCTATGATTTGCTTGAAGGAACAAACACACTACAACAACACAGTATATTCACAAACAATCAGTAATCTTTGATTTTTCACCAATAGATTAATTTTTTCCTATGCCTAATTTTTATTGTGTCTATTTCCCACATATATTTCAAGTGGAGAAAGCAAAACCAAAACCACACATTCCAATACCTGTGAGTGTACTTACCTTATACTTAAGCCACCAGAACTTCCCACCCTTTCCAAGATTTGTGAAGGCTGGGCTGTGACTCCGCACTCTACGTATACTGTTCCCTCATCCTAGAATGACCTTCCTGCTATGTCTTCTTGGGAAACTTACACCTGTTTTTTAAGGTCCATCTGTGAAGTCGCCTCTTAGAGCCTTCTTGACTCCACAGACAGAGGCACTCACTCCTTTTCTCTACTCCAGTATTCTCTTGCCCATCCTGCTATCATACTGCTAGTCATATTTTTGTTTTAATTATTTATTTCCATGTCTGTTTCTCACTCTGGTTTGTTGTGGGGAGGGGTGGTAGTTTATTTATCTTTTAATCACAGAATCCAGCCAAAATTTTGCACATAGTCTAAGCCCAGTAAATTTATACCAAACATATGGAACAATTCTTGTAAGAGGCTCTGTGATGTGGATGCAGAAGGTATATCATATCCTGGCCCTGGCATATGAGACCCTTACTAATAATTCCAGCATCATGTTGCTGTTATGAAGAGAAGTTCTGACTTGTGAAGCTGAGTCCACTCTCACTGCCTACACCCCAGTGACCATTCTCCCAGGTCACCTCTATATCCAAGACTGAGACTGCCTCTTATAGACCTTTGGTCCCAGGTCATAACCTCATCTTTGTTCCTTCTTTTCCATAGCACAGAAATAAAAGGAAAGACCTTTTGTTTCAATTCTTCATGTCCATTATTAGATACATTTGCTGAGAGCTTACTTTCTATCAGATGCTATACTAATTACACAAATTAACACATTTTTACAAGAGCTGTATTTATTTATTTCCTCATATATTTATGTACTTCAGAAATATTAATTGAGTGTCTATTATGTGTAGCCACTGTGATGGGGACTGTGATGTAACTGAACAGATGAATAAAGGCCCCGCCTTCTTTGAGCTTCAATGTGCATGAGACATGGAAAACGATATGGTAGTAATGAATTAAGAAGATAATTCCAGATGGTGACACATATATTAAGTGAAGCAAAGATAGTGGCATGACAGAGATGAAAGTAAGTGGTATGGCCAGGATCGGCAGCAGAAGAGGGGGCTGGAGGATGGTACAGCCTGGATGACTGTATACACCTCACTTCCACTTACATTTCAGTAGCTCAGAATTAGTCACATGATAAAATCTAATGTCAAGCAGGCGAGAAAGTACGTTTCCTGGGTCAACCAGATGAAGGGTATGAAAAAGGATTTGGGAAACACTTCATACAGTATAGTTTCTGACATTTGAGTTGAGGCTGTAGAGATGAGATGGAAGGGTGCTGAAGACAGAAAGAATCCCACATGGAAAGGCTATGAGCTGGGGAAAAAGAGCTTGGCCCATTTGGTGACTAAAAGGGTGTCATTATGTCTGGCACATAATAAGCAGGGCACGGCACACTATAAGATGTATTAGGGGAGGCTGGCAAGAGACAGGCCATTTAGGATTTTATTCCGAAAGCGGTGAGAAGCCACCAAAAGGTTTTAAGCCAGGGAGAGTCAAGATCATTTTTAAAAGCTTTAAGTGTAGTGTAGACAAGTCTATAAGGGGGACAATTTGGGGAGGGAGCCCAATTATTAGGTTGTTACAGAATGCTTGGAATAGATGGTAGGGTCAGAGATTTTATTCTCTTTCAAGAAATCATTAAGGTAACAAAATGGATACTTCAAGCTGGAATCCACTGAAATCTGTCAGGACTTGGAAGGTTGGAGAAGCCACAGGAAACGTGGAACATGCTGAGACTCCAGAGTCGGTGTCTTTATTTCTTGTCTGGGAAGTGGACTCATGATCTACTTTAAATAATTTGGGTTTTGCAGAAGAGTTTTAAATTCTAACTGAAATGTCACAGACGTTTAAGTCAAGTAGAAATGGATCTAAACTCAGACTTCACCACTTATAAGTGGTAATGAGCTAGGGAAAGATGTCTCCCCCAGCTTCAGTCAATCATTTGTAAAATACCTCATTTGTATCCATCAGCTTGGCTGCAGTAACAAACACCCCCAAGATCTCATTGACTTAAAACTTTCATTTGTCACTCAGCTACAGGTCGACTGCTATGCTGCTGCTCATGCGATGTCTTATCCGAAGACCCAGGCTATGAGCTGAGAGACTTGCAAGCCTCTGAGAGTTTCTCTTAAGACATGGCAAGCAGCACATCTGTTCTCATGTCACTGGCCCATGCGAGTCACATGACCCATCTGATCATTAGGGTAGGAAAGTATAGTCTGCTTACAGGGCCATACTATAAGTCATACAACAATGAGCAGGAGTGCATGAAATTTTACAGGGAGGAGAGTGAATAGTTGGGAACAATAATGTAATACAATCTACCACATCAAGCTTACTGAGTTACTGTAGGAATTAAGTGGGTGATACCTACAAGACACTTAGTGTTTGACACAATAAACACTCTGTAAAGGTAAATTTTTATTAAGGAGTTCAATTTTAATACATATATTTGCCAATACAAGATTAAACTGTGTCAGTCTTTGCCTTTTACTCTCTCAACAACCAGCTTCCATACACATTTACATGCGTAAACAGTGGTGAACTTGTACCAAATGCACAGCTTTTAGTGGCATGTAGACTCAGTTATGAAACTCAGTTATGCTGCTTACTCAGTGTGACTGTCTGTGATCACTGTCCTCTCTCAGTCTCAGTCTTTTCATCTGTAAAATAGAAGAAAGTCCACCCCTGCCTTATAGTATCATGCAGAAGAGTTTCACTGTTCTAAAAATTCTCTGAGCTCCACCCATTCATCCTTCCCTCTCTGTCCCTGAACCCTTGGCAACAGCTGATATTTTTACTGTTTTCATAGTTTTCCCTTTTCCAGAATGTCATAAAGTTAAAATCAGATAGGAGGTAGCATTTTTGATGTCTGTTTCTTGTACACTTTTCCTTCATGTTTTCATGTCCTTTCTAGCTCATCACACACACACAGACACACAGACACACACTTGCTTACACATGCACACACATACACACACACTTCCAAAACTGAATCGAAAGTTGAGATAAACCCATACCTAACTTGGTTCACAAAATTGTTAAGTATCAGAGGGCATTTGGGGGCCATTTTCTCTCTCTCCCTGCCTTCCTATTGGGAGGTAAACACTGACATTCACCCATCTCACAAGAGCCAGGTCTCTCCTCCTGGCTTGGTCTGTTCACTTGTTTCCCTGAAAGCAAAGGCCGCTTTGCCTGTGCTGTGTCTGAGTGGTAATTATCTTGTGTCTGTTCAGCTGCTTTCAAATTATTTTCCCCACCTTCAGAGCAATTGCCTCCTACTTCTTATCTCTACTGTGATCTTCTACAGGGCACAAGGGACCTGTCTCTTGACTCTCATATTTTTGCTTCTGATGTTAAAAAGTCCCCTTGAACTTGCATTTTACAGACACCAGCAAAGCCCAAGTGTCTTCACATAACCTGACACTTCCCGGGGGCAGGGTGTTTGCAATTATAGCCTGAGCTGGCGGCGGGATCAGAGAGTTGCCCAGGCCCGGCGAGGCCTGGCCTGCAGAGCACCTTTGATGAGTGATGGGGTTATTATTATGAATGCTATGCGAGGATGCTGGTAAAGACCCATGGCAGGAGGGCTTCTCTCCCTTCATCTTGCCTTAGCTGTAAAGACAGACAGACAGATATATATATATACACACACATACATACATGCATACATACATGTATGCATATACTGGGAGGCAGGCTGGCTAGGGAAGAGATGAAGTTAGAGAAAATTCTGACACATTTTGGAATGATCTTTCTCCCATGTCTCTGTCTTCCCAGACACTCTTCTTTCTCACTGGCAGGACATCCTCTTAAGGGCCATGAGTATAGTTTACTCCCAAGTTGAAGAGCCAACCTCTTTTCCCAGCTTTTGCATTCCAACATCCTTCCTTCCATCTTTTTCGTGGAGGCTTAGGATTTCTTTCTTTGGAGGCATTTTCTGCCACTTTGTCTCTTGCAGAGAAAATAAAAAATGCATAAGTAGAAGGATACTGATCCTCGCTATTTGCATAGGTACAGTGCTTCTCTAGGGAAACAATTTTTTCCCCACTCTTCCATTGTCTGTGTTCCATGCTGCAGATGGTTGATCATTGTTCATTTTGCCTCTGTGGTAAATCTATAGCCCTGTGGGTGGGCCCAGCATTCCCTGAAAGAGAGAGGCACACCCAGTGTTAAACGTCTGGGGAGGAGGCCATACTCAGCCAGAAAATATGATCTTAGAAGGCTTGGCAAGGGGCTTCCTAGTCCTTGCACTTTGATTTTAGACCTTGAGGAGACTTGATGCCTTTGGAGGAGAGCATCATTTCAGGGTTTTGAGATGGTCTACCTGATGGGAAGGTGTGATGGGAACTGGAAAGGGGCTCCCAGGCTACGTGAAATGAGCTGAAGGTGGGAAGCCACCCTCATCTTGTGAAATGCCGTGGCTGCTTATTTCTTGCCTGTTCATTTCCTTCAGTTGCCCTAACCCCTTTAGAAAAGCCTCTTGGGAGCCTTTGAAACTTTTCTCTAAAACACTACAGAATCCAGGGAAGAACCTTGCCATGTCATTTCAGAAGAGCAGTAGAGAGGCTGGAATGTCCCCCAGGATCAGCTGGAGCAGCAGGGAATGTTCTGGATCTCATTTAAAAACATGACTCGAATTGAAAACTGTCATCATATGCCTGTCATTATGTGCTAAATCTTAAAACATCCTTACAAAGTGGCACTGCTCTTGCTCCCATTTTACAGACGAGGAAGCAACAGTTGAGACCGTGCATGCCAACAGCCGATCCTCATTTTACGTTGTCTGTTTTCTGATACCCTTGAAAGATTTGCATTGCGTAGTAGAAAGAAAGTGGAATGATTTTGTTACATTTTTACAACACCCAAAGCACCTTTGTGTACTTGGTCTTTTAACTAGATGATTAAATTACGTGGATAAAGCAAGACAAGTTTTTCCATTCTTGTTTTTGTTTATTTTTAAAATTTTAAGTGCTGGACTCTGCAATTTGGGTTATATGATTTATTAGAAACCATGTGTCAATAGATGAGGGGATATAATTCAAAAGTATTGCTAATACAGGACTTAGTCCTCTAGCACTTGATTTTGGCTTAATTTAGAATCTGTTCATGCATGGAAATGCCAAAGACTGGGAACCTAATTCCAATAGTCTCAGCAGCACGCTGGGAATAGGAGGACTCCCAAGTCCCAGTGGACTACAAACCTGCTAGGTCAGACTTTCTATGTGTTTGCTTGGTTTACTTGAAGTGATCAGGGAGACTTCTACGAATGTGTCAGATATCTCAGTGCATCAATTTAGGCTCTGTGGCAAAGTCCAGAAGATGTGGGAAATTGAAATAATCGTGTGAATACTTGGTTCTACACCTATGGTTTTGCCAACTCAAAGGACACGGGGCAAACATTTGATGTTGTTTTTTTCTGCTTCAAGGATTCCAATGATATATCTTTCTCTGTTTCAGCCACCACTAGTTACTGACAGACCAAAATATCCTGACAACTCCCGAGTGCCGGAAGGGGAGAATGGGTTTATAAATCTGAGGAACTTGACTATTTTGTAAGAAAGAATTACCTGCTAAGTGTGGTCTCAGAAAGAAATTCTCTTGGAGGTTGCCTGAAGACAAGTGGAGGAAACAAGCCATAGCCTTTTGGAATTGTGATAATATCCCAAGACAAGTGTTTCCCAGGGGCTGGGATTTTACCTTGTATCTGTCCTGCAATCAGAGTGTAAGATGGAGGAATGTACTTTCCCTATCTGAGCCACTGTTTCTCACCCATAGAATGGGGAGTTTGGATTTCTAAGATCCCTCATCTCATGCTTTGAATGGGATCAGGCTGAGAATTCAAAAGCATCTGCCCCCTGGAAAGGGAGGCAGCCAGGATGGGACAAGGCTCGTATTAAATAATGAGAAAGGAGCGTGGTGACTATGACTTGACTCAGTCCAGAAATAAAATATAAGGGGGTCTGAACTGGGGCAGAAGGGGACGATGGCAGAAATTCTTCTAGGAGTGGCAGTCAAGCTAGGACAGGCTCGGGGCAGGCTGCCTGGTTTGGGGAATGGCATCAGTGTGTGTGGAGAGGTTCTTAAGGCCAGACAGGTGTCGGGGCCCAAGCCAAGTGGACTGGAGGTCAGAACAGGGCTTCAGTTCTAAAAAAGGTGCCTGGCTGAGTGCAAAGTGGGCCTGAGTCAGAGCCCAGTCACCCAGACCTCACAATCATGGCTGGAGTGGCCACAGATAGACCCACCGTGGGTACAGGGGATCCCAAGTTTATGACAGCAAGAGTCATTTCATGCTTCCTACTTTTTCAAGGCAAATACAGGACTGAGTCTAGGTTGGAAGGTTAGAGAAGCTGAAACAGACAATTTTAGAATTGAAGTGTGATGTTTTCATTAATACGAATACACACCATAGCCAATATAGATGGTATGCTTTCTCTGTGCCACTGTATTCTAGGTGCCTCACATGTGTGAACTCACTGGAAGGCTAGTATTAGAGCTTTTGCTTATTAATCACTATGACAACAGGTCATTCAAAAAATAACTAATTACTGTGTTACCAAGATCAAAACATAGTACTATTCACTCCTTCAGCTGTGACTACCACCATAGGAAAGTCCAGGCAAAAATACAGAGATCAGAAGGGGCAGGTGGAACCCTGTGCAGGCTGAAGACTCTTAGGAAATATGGGCCCTTGAAATGACCTCTGTGGGTTTCACTGTCAGCCCTTCTTTCTTTGGCAGGGTCAAGAGCACTTGACCTGTTGATACGCCTTTTGCTTTTCCAGCAAGTCCTACATCTTTCTAGTAAGGATTCCATGCTCCTAAGCTGGAGGTGACTGGAGGTGACTCCAGGCACTGTTTTTCAACCTCTCCTAGAAATGTTCTTTGGTTTCTTTAGGCTTTGACTTGGGTGACTATGGAGAACCTGACACGGGAAGTTAAAAAGCCACAAGAAGTCTTTTAAAAAGTTTGAATTACATTGAACATATGTTTGAAATGCAAGAAGGGGGAAGCCCTCTTTCTTATCATTTCTGTCCTTCCTGACCGTCTCCCCTGGGAATCAGATGTCCCAGGCACGGCTTAGCTTTCTACCCCTGCTGTATTGCCTCCACTCCACGATCTCTCTGAATTGCTCTCCCTCTCTCCCTTTACACTAAAAATACCCTAGTTCTGGCCTTCCTCGTCTCTTTAATAATTAAGCTAGCTGACTTACCTCCCTGCCTTCTGGTCGCCCTCTTCAATCTGTCCTTGTCTCTGTCAGCAGCAGCACCATCCTGCTGAAAACCACAAAGACCTCCTCCCACCAAAAGACAGGTATCCAGAATCCACATCACATGTCGAGATCCCCTATGATGTGCCATGAAACAACCTCCCCTGTCTTAGCTTTCACTCACATTTTCTATGATTTCTGGGCCCAGCAGGCCTGGTCTTGTTCTTAACTTCCCTAACTTAGCCTCTTCCATCTGTCAGAAATAGCCTTTCTCTATCTCCCCCTGAGATTAATATATCCTGGAGAGGCTCTCTCCCTTTTTGGTGTCCATATCAAGGGCCAGCTCCTCCAGGAAGCCCTTCTATACCTCCAACCTCCAACCTCATACTTCATCATTAGAAAAGATCACATTCTCATTAGAAGCCCAGACCTCAGCATCACGTAATAATACGCCCATCTAACAAACCTGCACATGTATACCCTGAACCTAAAAAAAAGAATTTAAAAAATAAAATCTACACTGACGAGAAAAAGGATCAAATCCAACTTTAAGTTCCTGACTCTAACTTTCTACCTTTATTTTAGTGCCTCTCAGAATTATCTGCATTTATGTTCACATAAACCACTGGCTGGGATCATTGTAAGTGAATCATCATGTTCTCCAGACCAGAAACTGCCCTGGCATACAGGAAGCTTATGTTAGTATCTTAGTATGATATATATGTGTACACATACTGTACACATGAACATGTATCTATGTGATGTTTCCAGAGATACATGTTCATATCCAAAGACAGTTGTCTTTGAAAGTATACACAAGAAACTCTGATAAACTTCTGGAAAATGAAGATAGGAGAGTGGGGTGAAAGAGGGCATTTAGTAAGTTTATGTTTCTTTATGTATTTCTTGACTCTTAAAACCAATATATCATAATTTAATACAATTTATTAAAATAAAAAGATTCATGTCAATTATAGAATACATACATCTGTAAAGAAGAATAAATCAAACAGGAATAATTTCTAGAGACTCACAATCTACATACATTCTATTTAAATGATTAGATCCATATTATTCTTATGTGTCCTTTTTGCCCATTAGCATTGTATGGAGAGTACTTCTCCGTTCTCTATCATTGAGCTTGTAAATTATTGACTACTTTGGAATATTGCAAATGATAAAATGAACATGCATGTACTTAAATCTTTGTGTGCATTTGTTATTATTTAGTAGGTTAAATTCTTAGAATTAGAACCGCTGGCTTGAAGGGAATATTATCATTTAAGGTTTTAATCTATGTTGCTGAAAGGTTTTACCAATTATTCTCACCAGCGTTGTAAGAAAGTATCCATCTCCCAGTACCCACATTAGAATTGGGTGTTCCAATTTTTAAAACCTCCTAAACATTTTCCCTCCCTCCCTCCCTCCTTCCCTCTCTCCCTCCCTTCCTCCCTCCCTCCCTCTCTCCTTCCCTCTCTCCCTCCCTTCCTCCCTCCCTCCCTCCCTCCCTCCCTCCCTCCTTCCCTCTCTCCCTCCCTTCCTCCCTCCCTCCTTCCCTCTCTCCCTCCCTCCCTCCCTCCCTCCCTCCCTCCTTCCCTCTCTCCCTCCCTCCCTCCCTCCTTCCCTCTCTCCCTCCCTCCCTCCCTCCTTCCCTCTCTCCCTCCCTTCCTCCCTCCCTCCCTCCCTTCCTTCCTTCCTTCCTTCCTTCCTTTTTCTTTCTTTCCTTCCTTCTTTTCTTTCTTTCTTTCTTCTTTCTTTCCTTCTCTCTTTCTTTCTTTCTTTTCTTTTTCTTCTTTCTTTTCTTTTTCTTCTTTCTTTCCTTTTCTTTCTTTCTTTCCAGACTCTTGCTCTGTCACCCAGACTGGAGTGCAGTACCAGCCTACTCCTCCACCCCCGACATTCAAGTGATCCTCCTGCCTCAGACTCCTGAGTAGCTGGGATTAAGGTACCCGCTACCATGCCTGGCTAATTTGTTGTGTTTTAAGTAGAGATGGAGTTTCACCATGTTGACCAGGGTGGTCTTGAACTCCTGACCTCAAGTGGTGCTCCCACTTCTGCCTCCCAAAGTGCCGGGATTACAGGCTTGATACAGGCTTGAGCCACCACACCTGGTCCTGACATTTTCTTTATGGATTCTCCCTTTGCTTTTATAGTTAGGGCACCTCTACCCTGAGATGAATCAGATGCATTTGTTTGTTTATTTGTCAATTCTTTTATGACTTATTTAATATTTGAATTTTTGATCAATTTAAATCAAATTAGGTAAATTTTATGAGGTAAAGGTGGTGATATTTACCTTGCTATAATTACCAAATATTTAACCAATCATCTATGCCATATTTATTTAATAATTCTTCCCCACACTTTAAATAATTTGTAGTCTTATTTTTGTTCTGTGTTTGAATTACTATAGCTGTATAGTATGATTTAACATCTGACAGGATGAATTTCACATTTTTAATTATTTATTTTACGTCTAGAGTCATTCTCATGCATTTATTTTGCCTAAATGAATCATAAACAGGCTGTCAAGTTTTCAACATAGATCCAAGGGGAATTAAAAATTTTTTTTCTTATTAGTATTTGGGAACTTCCTTCTTTTCTTCCTTTTTTCCTCTTTCTTCTCTCTTCCCTCTTCCTCCTCCCTCTTACTCTGTTCTTTCTTTTTTCATCTCTTCTTCTCCTTCCTGCCCTTACTTTCCTTCTCAACTTACTTCAGCATTTTCATTTCTCCATCATTATCTTCTATTTATTGATTTCATTTAAATAATAACTATTTCATAGAGAAACATTAAAAATAGACACAGTGATCAAATGTTGACATGTTGCCTTTTGTGTATGCTTCAAATATTTTAAAATTGACATCTAAAAGGTTACAGAAACAGGCACATTCTTCCACCTACATTTTCCTCTACTCTCAAAAGTAACTAACATTAAAAAATGCTGTACTGTCTTTTGTGTGTTGTCATTTTGTGCATTTTTAACTTATAATTTCACAACATACTTATTTGTCCATAACAACATATATAGTGTTCATTTACCCTTGGTTATTTAGAATGTGTTTCTTATTTTCATGCTAACTTCAATTGATTCAAATTTTGTTGATGGCTTGTGCAACCAAAAGCCTAAATGATATCAGTCTTCTGTGGTTTTTCTTTTAATGCTTTCTAGATTAGTCTGACATGCACAACCAGCTGGAAAACACTAGTGCAGAAGAGGGAGAGCCTAATGTCAGCATTACCTAGGTATTAGAAGAATTTGGATATTATCATATAAACCTGACATGATAGCTATGACAGAACCTGTTCTGCTGGGAGAAGGCCCCTGTTCAGGACTTCTCTTTCCCTACATGGGAACCTGTGAAGGGGAGTCCTGCTTGTGATCTTCATTTATAAGGCTGGTGCTGGCGACTGCTTGGTTCTTATCAATCCATACTTGAGGCTAGCACTACATCTGTTTGAGCAGAATTCTGGTCACAGTCTTACTCTGAATTTGGTATCCTTCCAGGACAACCCTTAAATTCCCTAACTATATCTCACCTACATTTTCCCACATTGTATCTTCGTAGATATCCCCAATCTCATCTTAAATCTGAACTGAATCTGTCTGTCATAGTATAGCCTGGCTCTTGTCTCACCAACTATTTGGGGGTAATGTAGTGATTCATTTTGTTTCCACTTATTATTTTAAGTTCTTACTCCCTTCTTTCTCCATCTAGATTCAGTTTTCCCCCTGCTTTTAACACCTTGATCCAGGCAGCTACATTATCAAACTGTACCAGCATGGCAAAAACGTTTTTCACACATGCTAACCATGAAAGATTGGTTGTGATTTTATGGGAAAATATGTTCAGAATAATTTGGAGGAAAGATCTGGATTCACATAGAAAGAACTATCTGCCATTGGTAGGTAAAGTGATGTTACATACATGTATGCTTGTTGTCACTTATTTTATCCCATCCATGATGAGAACTGATGATTATAAAACCTTTGACTATGAACATACAATGTGAGTAGTAAGTGAAAAAAACAGTAACAGAAACGAAAAAATAAAACATTTTTGTAATCAAGGTCAGGGAGGACATTATTTTACTTTTTCCATTACATTATTCATGTATGCATAATGGTGTGCAGTATTACTTTCCATGTGTAAAAAAAAATCACACAACAGAGTGCATAGAGAAGTGGAGAAATGGAGAATAGTTCTCAAGCTTATTTGATCTGACAGATTATCTTTCAGAGATGAATGCAGCTGTATTTTCCATATCACAGGCTCTTCTGGAACATTAAACCCTTCCCCCATCAAGAGGTGGATTCTGTGTCTGTTCTCCTTGAATTTGGGTGGCTCTTCCTGACTGCTTCAATCAAGAGACTCCAGAAGGAATGATACTATGTAATGTCTGAGGCTAGATTGTAAGATTGTCATGTATTTTAATTTTGTTCTTTGAGGGTCACTCGCTCCTGGAACCCAGCCAACATACTGTGATGAAGCCTACACAACTGTGGAGAGGCTAACATGGAGAGGAATCAGTGCCCACTGATCTACAGCCCTGGCTGAGCTCTCAGTCAGCAGTCATGATCAACTTCTAGCCATATTAATGAACCATCTTGAAAGAGGTTCCACCAGCACCAAGTTGAGCAGTGTGATCGTGTTGCCAAAGATCACCTCTTTCCTATCATCTTCCTTCTAAGACTTGTTTAGAGTGAACTTGGAAGCTGTGTTTTGCTCACTCTGAAAATTGAATATAAGAAAATACTGCTCAAGTTCTGGATGATGCAGCTGCTGAAGTAATCTGTGATGCACTTTCCTTCAGGAATCCTTATCTATTTGTTCAGGTGTTCCACAAGTCTTCTTATCTTGGAGTCCAAGAATACTCATTGTGTGGTTGCTTATTGTTTCCCAGACACCCTGATGCTTTAAGGCTTTGTCTCATGCTTTCAAGTAATGTTCTCATGTTTACCTGCTGATATTCCTTCAAAGGTGCAGGCTGTATCTCTCCAAGTGTGGAATAAAACAATCAGATAAGATGTTGTGTAACAATTCATACTAAAAACATGATCTTGTCAGTCAAGAAGAAGAGATGAAAACAAATACCTTGAGAGTTCGTGAGTAGAAGTATACAGCCCTGAATTTATGATAATATGGTGCAGTTTATACATACACAGCAATGTGACTGCTTAAAGTGCTCCCAAAATTCAGGCAAAATAAATTATAAGTATTATTAAGATCAAAGAAGGTAAGAGTCCCTACGTTTGACATAGGCCAGGCCAAAGTTTGATGTATATGCTCATCTCTTAGCTCTGCAAGTCTATGAAGAAACCATCAGAAAGCATACTGAAAATAGAATGAGCTTCCATTCAAAACAGAAAGCTCCTGTCTGTTTTAGTGAAGGCTACCAGATCCTTTATCAGAAATTTGGTATAGTTCAGAGGTACAAATGTTCTTTTAGGCCCTTTGAAGCACTGGATTTAATATCAGAGTTTAGTCTTGGCTCCAACCTCCAATTCTTTGCATAGTCATTCGAGCAATCTTGGGGATGAAGTCTTCCATTAGCATAGTGATCTTCATGCCTCAAGTGTGAGGAATAGGTATTCTCCTCATTAACAAGGAACCAGAGATAATATTTTATAGGCAAAATACTCAGGTATGCAAAAACATAAAAAACATTCAATTAATGTATTTTGTACTGAAATTATCTTAGCTCATTAGCTGTCACTTCTACCTGGTAGCAGGGAATGGAATTTTGCTATTCCAAGTTGACCCATTATTTCTATTTTCAAGTTTAGTTTTATTTTAGATAAATTTTTAAATTAATAATGTTTTTATGACCTGTTGTCTTCTCTTCCAAAAAAAGGTTATTCTAACTTCCTAATGGGTTTACTTTCATAGTAGTTGTGGTTATGTATATATGTATGTATTTTTTCAAAAATCAACTTTATTGGTTTATAATTCACAAAAAATAAAATTTATTCTTTTAAAGTGCGATTTTTTTCAATTTCTACACAAATAGCCTGCTGGAATTTTGATTGGAATGATGTTGAATGTGGATTAATTGTGAGAGAATTGCCATTAACAGTACTGAGTCTTCCAATCCATGGACATAGTATATCTCTCAATTTATTTAGACTTTTAATTATTCTCAGCATTGCATTGAAATTTTAGGTTTAGAGGTCTTGTACATATTTTGTTAAGTTTGTCCTAAGAGTTTTATATTTGAGATGATAGCATAAATGGTATTGTATTTTAAATTTTAGTTTTCAATTGTTTCTTTCTGATGTATAGATTTAAATTCATTTCTGAATGTTGAACTTGTATTCTGTGATCTTTTAAAAATCTCTTGTTAGTTCTAATAACTTTTTTTTTTAGTTTCTTTAGGACATTGTATGCACATGATCATGTTGTCTGCAAATAAGGGAAACTTTAATTGTTTTGTAACCTTATGACTTTTATTCGACTTCAGTAACAATATTAAGTAGAAGTGGTGATAACTGATATCTTTCCTTATTCCAGAAATTAGAGGATAAGAATTCAGTCTTTCATTATTGATTATGATTTTATCTGTAAATATTTCATAGGTATAAGTCTTTCATTCTTGATTATGACATTAACTGTAGATATTTCATGGGTAGTCTGTATAACATTGAGGTGTTTTTATTCTATTCCTAGTTTTATGAAATTTTTATCATAAAAAGGTGTTAAATTTTGTCATACATATGAGTATGTGTTTATACTCTAACATGATTAGATTTTTTATTCTTTATTCTTATAATATAGTGAAATAAAGTACATTTTAGAATGTTAAGCCAGTCATGAAGCTCTGGAATCTACTTTTCATAATGCACTACCTTTTATATCTAGATGATTGTAATTTACTAAGGATTAAAGATTTTTGTGTCTTTTTTGATAAAGATTATCAGCCTAAAGTATGGTTTTCTTGTAAGATTTTGTCTGGTTTTGGGTAAGCATAAAACTGGCCTCATGAAATCATTTGGGAAATCTTCCTCCGTACTCTCTTTTTGAAAGAGTTTAGGTAGAATTGTTATTTATTTTATAAATATTTACTGGCATTCACTAATAAAGTCCTCTTTGCTTGGAGTTTTCTTTGTGAGGAAGTTTCTAATTAAAATTTGATATGGGACTATTCAAGTTTTCTATTTCTTCTTGAGTCAATATTGGTAAACTGTATCTTTCAAAGAATTTGATTTAAGCTAAGTTGTCAAATTTATTAGCATAAATTTGTTTATTATGTTCCCTTATTTATTTACTCTAACATTTCTGCGGATTTGTAGTGATGTCCCTGATTATGTTCAATTATTGGAAATGTTCTTTTTAAAAAATACTGTTAGTCTATTTAAGGGTTTATAAATTTTATTTATATTTCTACAGAAACAGCTTCAGTTTCATTGATTTTTCTGTTTCGTCTAATTTTTATTTTATTGGCTTCCTCTCTTATTACTTTCTTACTTCTATTTCCTTCAGGTTTAACTTACTTTTTGTTTTTATAGATTATTTAAATGAAAGCTCAGGTCACTCATTTTATATGATTTTTATTTTCTAATATAAGCACTTAATACACATTTCCATCTACATGCTGATTTAGCTCTTTCCAAAATTGTTTTAATATTTTTGATGCCATTATATTTCAGTTCAAAATATTTCATAATTCTTTTGTGATTTATTCTTTTACAGTCTATATAGACGTGTGCTGTTGAGTTTGTAAATTTTGGAGATGTTTTCACACAGAATGTTTGTATTATTGGTTATAATTTAATTTTATTATTTTCAGAGTAGATACTCGGAATAATTTTAGTTTTTTTTTGGATTCATTGATACTTGTTTTATAGCCCATAATATAATCTAATACCATATAATCTTCCCTGTGCACCTGAAAAGAATGCATATTCTCTTGTTGAGTAGACCATTCAACACATTTCACTTAGGTCGAGTTGGTTTTTAATGTTATCAAAGTCATCTATACCTTTACTACTTGTTCTAATAATTACCTGCTGACTTGTTTAATAATTACTGTGTGAGCAATGTTAACATATTTAACTATAATTATAAATTTGTCTTTTAAGTTCTACCAACTTTGGTTTCAGGCATTGTTGAAGCTCTGTTATTAGGTGTGTATACAGATTGAAAATGTTATATCTTCTGGATGTACTTTCCAGTTTTTCATTATGAAATGCTTCATCTTATCTCTGAAAATATTGCTTATCCTGATGTCTACATTGTAGATCATTAATATAGACATTCTAGACTATGCCTAGCATTTGTTTACATAGTATTTAATTTTGTATCCTTCAACTTATAACCACACTATGACTTTATATTTAAAGAGGGCTTCTACAGTAGGCCTATATTTGGGTATTGCCTTTTTACCCTCTCTGACAATGTGTCTTTTAATTGGAGTGTCAAGATTAGTAACATTTAAAGTTGTTATTGATATAGTAAGTTTAAATCTATACTCTTGCTATCTTTTTTTTAAAAAATTGTCTTCTTTTCTGCATCCTTTATTGTCAATTATTGTTTAGTGTTCTATTATTTCCACTACTGAATTATTAGCTATCCCTTGCTTTAGTTTTTAGTATTACTCTAGGGAATATAACACACACCTTTAACTAACTTCGGCTTACCTTTCAATGATATCATGTCACTTCACACATAAAGTAAAAATCTTATATACATTATATGCTTTCATTTATCTACTTCCATCTTATGTTGCCATTCAATTTTATTTATGCATATGCTATAGATAGCATTATTCTTGCTTCAAAGATATGTCATTTGAAGAAATAAAAAATGAGAAAAATAATATTTTATGTATACTCACTTATATAAACCATTTCTAATGTTTCTCATGCCTATAATATTCTCAGCTGTTCTCAGTTTTCAGCTGGCATCATTTTCCTTTTGCTGGAAGAACAGTCTTTAATATTTCTTGTAGTGCAAGTCTGCTGGTGATGAATTATTTTAGCTTATTTATCAGAAACATAATTTCACCCTTAGTTTTGAATTTTACACTTTTCCCTGTGGAAGGGAACTTGAAGAATTTTATCAGGGGAGTTTATAAATGTCATGCTTATATTTGCATTCCAGAAGTATCCTTTGGACAGTCTAATATCCTTTGGACAGTTCCAATTGTTTGGCTTGGGAAAAGTCTGAAAGCAACAGGAACAACCAGGAGGCTGTTAAAATAATCCAGGGGAGATACAATGAGGTTTCAAGTCAGTCAGTGGAGGTAGGGGTGGTGATAAGAAAGCTGGTTTGGGAGATAACTGTGTCATCTGAACTTAGGTATCAAATATAAGTGGAGATGATGACTCCCTGTGCTTTGGTTGTGGCTCTGAAGTAACAAGAGGCCCTGTGTCCTGAAGTGAGAATTTGTAGTAGGAGAAACGGGTTTGTGAGATCAGTGGTGCTCATCTTCATGATGGTGAAAGCCCTAGGACTGGGGGGCTGTCCCCAGTGCCATGCCTGGCATGCAAGTTCTCCACTGAGATGAACCTCTTATCTGTTTGGGGCCCAGGTACATTTCCAGCTCTTGGTATACTGCACACCAGAGAAATAGAGACTGATTTTGTCCAAGTCACTGAGCGTGGACTCTGGCTTTAGACTCTAGGTACATGATATTGAGGGTCTCCCACTTCTAGGACACTGGCTCCGGTTCTCTGCTCCTTCTGACCTGCACTGGACAGTTATGGATAATGTCCTTAGGCTAAAATAACTTCAGGTCAGCACCTCTGCACAGAGTGCTTGGCCTGTGGCCCCTCTCATTGCATCAGTCTCACCAGGCTCTTGTTCTGTCTGTTTCTGCTATCCCACTGGTTCCAGCAAGTTGTACAGCTGAGTTCACCCCAAGTTATGACATTATTTAGACTTTTCCTTTCAACTCGGAATATGAAACAAGGATAAATCATTCAACCTCCGTCATCCATTTAACCCCTGTGTAAACTGTCTGAGGAATATAATGATAATTACCTTTTTCAGGGACAGAGTTGGGGGGAGAGTCAATTAAGGCTTGCACTGTGCTTTGAGATCTTTCAATGAAAGGCTCGGGGTTATTACTGTTAACAAGATACTAGAGGGATATTTGCCAGCAGTGACTCCCTTTGAGCCAGCATGTCTGTCATTAGTAATTTGGGGGCTTGGCACAGAGTCATGGGAATGTTTTAATGGCTTCTGTTCAACCCCAGAAATAGATTGTGAAGTTGCAAAAAGAAAAGCTTGTTTTCTCTGCTGTCCTCTACTTCTGTACATGTGGTGACTCTCAGGGGAGATCTCAGGTTCTTTGTCAAGGGCCAAAGAAGTGAGAAACAGGGTCTTATGCTGCCTCAATAAATTCTGACAGTAGACAGTGGTCAGGCCTGTTCCACGGAGTGATTTAAAGAGGAGCTATACCACCAGATAGTAACTCTGGCCTAAACTTTATTTCTGGAACTACCTGGGGAGCTTGCTAACCCACTGAAGTTTGGGAGTGATAGGTAATATTATTAAGTTGTGAGTGATAAGTACATTAATACTGTTTCCTAAATAAATATTTAGGAAACGTTTGTCAATTTGAACATGTGATTTTATGCCTAAAACAACTCCCAAACGCTTTTCAGACCTGTCTCTGTGAGTCAAGAAAACAATGTTTTCTGCCTAGGAGGTGTGGACTTGTTTCTAGCACCTGGGAGAAGAATGCATGTGTCCGATCAACTTGTGTTTGGCCCTTCATTGGCAAAGTCCATGCTGTAGCTTAATTTTCAGCCAATTAATAAACTGTTCTTTTAAAAGCTCCCAATACTTCCTCTTCCTTCATTTTTTCCCTTTATTTTTTACTCCATTCTTTGTTTTATTTTTAATCAATTCTTTACTCATCAAAGCAACATGATAGACTGCAAAAAACAGCAGATATGTGGAAATAAGAAGTAGCTTTGACTCTTACTGATGGTGTCCTTGGGCAAGTCACTTAACCTTCACAACGTTTACTTCACCCTCTGAAAAATGTGTTGATAACACAGGGTCCCAGCAAGATGGCTGGGAGTCAACATGGACACAGTTTTTTCAGGTGTTGCAGATGCAGAGTCACATAAACTTGTGAAGCTACTGAATGTAAACAATAGGGTATAGTGGAGACCTCCAGCTGGAACATCCTTGCCCCAGCCACAGGGAACTGCTATTATTCTGTTATAGCAAATGTTCACCAGACTTCATTTCTTTTTTCAAAGCAAATAGGACACTTAAAAATGTATATAGTGTGTCCCAGTTTTTATGTGTTGGAGCCAATGCATTTTATTTTGCAAAAAGATGTGAAACAATTACAACATGGTTCTAGGCTGGGTTTGACTAACAAGCAACCAATTTGATATTTGTAATGTATTTTATCCTTTATCCATTTCTGCCTTTTTCCTATTCTTTGTCCTCTAATACTTTTTCTTTTTCTATCTTTTTTCCCCCTGAAAACAGTGTGTTCTTTATATTATCCTAAAGTAATACTGGAATTCTTTGCTTGAGATACATTCACACAAACCACAGTTTCCTCAAATTCACATCTCTTTTCTTATAAATGACAATACAATGACACCACCAAGCCCACTGAGTTTTGAAATAGGTAAGTCTATACTTCCATTCCCAAGAGAAAACTGGAAATAATATGTCTTCCTGCTTTTACTTAAAAAAATAAAAAAGAGCCAACGTGGCTGTTGACAAGATCACCAGGAATGTTAACTCATCAGTCACTTGGGGCTATCTGTGGTTGAGTTTGCCAACCCTTGGCCACATAAATGGTGTCAATCCTGAGCCTGGTGAGAAGCTGGTCTGAAGGAGGCATGACCATGTGGGTTCGTTGCCTTTCCAGAAAACTATGCTAAAGAAGCCCCAACCACTGATTGGGCAGTAGTAAATTGTACGTAAAAGGTACACTCATCACCAAAAATGAGCATGGTTCTTCCCAATTGCAGGGACTTGCCTTCTTTTAACTCTTTTTTTTTTGGGGGGGGAGAAATGTGACTACTTTATTTAATACAAGAAGAGACCCCTTTGAAAACAGTGTAATAATACTTTGTATGCATGTCCACATTTTCTATTCCCTTTCTGCTGACAGAAATAACTAATCATCAAAGGCACTCTTCCCATTGAGTCTAGATAGAGCCACAAAATCCTTAATACACATGGCAGCCATGATCAGTCATTTGGGGTAGGCGTATGTGCTAAAATCCAGCACTCCAAAAGGTGAAAACAACTCAAATATCCATAAAATAGTAAACAGGTAAGCAAAATGTGATATATCCAGGTTATAGAAAACCATTTGCCATGAAAAAGAAATGAAGTGTGGATACACATAACGATGTGGATGAACCTTAAAACATCATGATAAGTGAAAAATAAGCGACATATAAGACCATGTATTATGAGTCTACGTATATAAATATCCAGAGAAGGCAAATCTATAGAGATAAAAAGTAGATTGCCATTTTCTGGGGGTAGGGGTGGGATCAGGTGCTGCTTAAAAGTGGGGTAATGGTGTGTTTTCTGGGGTGGTAGAAAGATTCTAAAATTAGATGGTGGAGATAGTTGTACAAGTTTATAAATTCACAAAGAGTCATTTAACTGTACACTTAAAACAAGTGAATTCAACATTGTGTAAATTACACATTGAAATCAATAAATCTGTTTACAAAACACATGGAGTAGGCTTGCCTGTTGGTCAAGACATTTGATTACCTGGAGTCATGGAGCCATAGAGCACAAGTTACTCCAGGATCTTCACCTGACTTGCAATGTAATATCCAGAAAGAACTTCCTTTCTCTGTCTGAATTTTCTTCACTTGTAAGTTGATGTATCTGAGCTGATACTCTTTCAGGAACTTTTAAACTCCAACAGTACCTGAGAAGAATAGTTACTGAAATATTTAACCACAAAATAAAAACAACCCAAATGTCTATCCTACTAGGCTGTCAACTTTTGGGAAGGAGCAGAGATTGGGGATTCATCCCCTGCCAATGTCTGGCTCCCGGCTCTACACAGAGAGTTAAACACTGCTGTCTATTGGTATAAGGAGATTATGAATATGAATATTTATGAGCCTTCATATATAGTATTAAAGATATTTTCTAAGAAATGAATATCAGCATGATGTGTGACAGTGTGACATTCCTGCTCTGTCCAATGTGTCTTTTAGTCTTCTTAGAGAATGTGAAACATTGCGAAGAAAATATCACCCTCTATAATCTAGTCTAGTTGTATAAGTAGTTGCAGTGAGAAAAAGAGGGGTGTGTGTGTGTGTGCGTGCGTGTGTGTGTGTGTGTGTACCCTTGCTTTGGGTATGTTGTATTGGGTGAAGACAGGCTTTGGAGTCAAACAAACCTAAATTTTCTTCCAGGTTCTGCTATTAAATCCCAGTGGGATCATCACTTAACCTCTCTGAGCCATCTGTGACATGGGGGTAATCTAATTTACCTCCCAAGGTATTTAGAAGTCCTAGGAGACCTTCTATGTTAAACAGCTAGTGTAGTTCCAGAAACAACATACGTGTTTCCTAAATGTTTGTTTCTGATCTTTCTGCTCTTTCTCTTCCCCTCCACCACATTTAAGGTCTGTTTGGACATGGCTGGGTCTAGATAGTAGGGACTCAAAATAAAAGTTGCCCACTTCCCTCGATTATTAGATACACAAATGCCATCAGCCAAGGGCATGTTCGTTTGGAAGGGGACCTGGCTATGTTGAGCGACTGTTCACTGTCTCTGGAAATGATCCTCTTGTCTTGCCACTTTGCCCTTCTTCACTTTTCTCTTGATCCTTAAGGTTTTCTAAATTAGAGTTATGACTCTTTGGTAAGACACTAGGTCCATGATAATGAATATTCCTTAGCACTGAGGTCATGGTAGAGCCTCAGATGATACTTATTTCTAAGCTAGATGTTCCAGGAGCCCACCCACCCCTTTTCTAATTTGGTCAAAGCATGCAAGTTCTGTTTCTGTTTTGGAGCAAACCCATGCCTGTGCTTTCTATCATGCTTCCTTTTAAGACATAGCCAGGAAACTCCACAATCTGACGGCTGGATGCCATCAGAGTTTGCAGGGCCACACACACTTTTAGGAAGATTTTGCATATTGTCGAATGTCTTATTGTGGTCACAGAGATGCAGATATGTGACAAATATTCTTTAGGGGAAGAGAGAGAAAAAGACGAACATTTGTGGGGCCTGTTTTATGTTTGGCATGCAAGATGTTTATTCTTCTATTCACTTATTTAAGATAAATGAATAACTTTGAGTGCATTTTTGCATAAAAGAAAATATCAGATTCTTTGTCAAAACAAATTAAGCAATGCAAAAGGGCACGGGGCAAAAAGTAAAAATATTCCTACAACAGCAACCACACTTCCTTCTCCACTTACCCTTCCTTCTTGAAATTTTAATCTCAAGTGGAAGTAACCACTTCTAGTAGACTAGTATGGATTCTTCCCTTGGCCCTTTCTCAAGCACTTTGCCATAAATACAAATTGTTCTGCAATCCCCTCATTCTATTTATATACCCTGCTTGTCTCTCTACATGATTACAGATAGAGTTCTCTCACTCTTTTAATGATTATCTCACATTCTATTTCATGAAAGGGCTCACATTTGTTTAGCCATACCCCATCCATTGTCATATGCATTATTTCTTGCTGGTTGTACATGTAACCTACATGTGTTCTATTTGCAAACACTTGAAAATAATTTTGTAAAACAGGTTCTTCAAAGGAATTTATTGAAGAAAGTGTCTACCGGGCAGGAGACTGGGTGCTATAAGTACAGCAGGGACAAGATGTAATTGCTTCCTGCTTCCACAGAGTTTGCAATCTAGTCTGCTGTTGTATTCCAAATGTCTACTCCATCTTTCCCCCACCTCTACCCTGCTTATTAATGTAAAGATAATTAGTCCCGTTTATAGCTAAGAAGCCTTTGGCTCAAAGAAGTATATAAACACTAGCAAGTTCACCCAGACTATTAATTGCATAGTTGGGAAACATTTCCACGTCTAACTCCAGAACTTCTATGCTGCCCATTACCTGGTCAATGACTAGTATTTGGTCACTTGCAACCCATCCAAAATGTGTCACATTTACCTATCTGATATTGGATTTAAAGCATTAGAGATCCAGGTGAATTAGAAGCAAAGAGGTGAGTTTCTGCTCTTTGTAAAACCATGGCACAACAGCTCATGAGGAGAAGCAGAGAGACTCATGACCCCCATTATTTATGGGAGGGTCTCTCCTGGGGTCAGGCATATCAGATTTTGAATTTCAAGTCAGTAACTTTGCATCTGAATATCCTTGGCCAAGTCATTTCTTCTTCATTAGATTCAGGTTTCCTCATCTGTAAGGTGGAAAGGATCAATATCCACTTTTCCAGTGGTTGTGAGGTTTCAATGAGCTCATGTGCATCAACTATTTTGCACAGATCCTAAGACAGAGCGGGAGCTTGATAAATGTTAGCTATTGTTACTGCTTTCATTTTAATGTTTTTTTTTTTAATTGTGCTAAATCTGATTGCCCTCTGGAGTCCCTGCTTGTTCCACCAACTCTGAGCCAAGCACCTGCCTTCTCACCACCTTTGCTGTCCTCAGGAGCCCTTGGGAAATTCTGGGTATGGCCTCAGTTCCCATCAGAGGAGAATGTGAACATGATATGTCCCCAATATAGTCCAGGATGCAAGGAGCCTACTAATTAGAAATGGAAAGGTGGGCACCGTTAATGGTTTTCCGAGGAGTCATTTACACTCACAGTTTGGGAACTGGGTGTGATTTCTTCTTAGAATAACTCCCTGAAGATTTGTGACCTGCTCTGATCCTGTCATCTCATTTCCAGAGTCTCTTCTGTCCTCTGAAGGCCCAGCTTTGGAACTCAGCTCTTTGGCCCAGCTCTTGCTGCCAGGCTTGACAAGCACAGATGCTACTTGTCAGGCTTGCGCCAAGTTGCCCAGCCGGGACACTCACCACGGGGCCAGGCCATCCCTTTACCGAGCTGGGCTCTCAGCCACGACTGGAGAGGTGCCAGAGGGAAGGAGGCAGGGCATGCATGGAGCTGGAGTGGGTAATCGTGGTTGGGAGCCTGAGATGGCCTGCAGCTACAAGGGCAAGATTAGTGACATCAGCCCTTCCCAGGCAGCAGGTTCAGACAGGAGGAGCGGGAGGCCGCCGGCGCCCGGGTCAGAGGGGGCATTGGCAGCCAGGAGGGTGGGCCCTCCCAGGCCTGGGCTCCTTGGGACCTGCCTGCTGTGGTGTGGTTGTTGGGAAACCTGTTGGGTAAGCTCTTGTGTGTTTCCCTGCAAGGCTAGGTCTTAACAGTCAAAGCAGAAAAGTGGGGTGAGGGGAGGGAGCTCTTTAATGGCTCTGACATATACTTGAGAAGCTGCCAAAGGGTGGTTTATGTTCTTAAACAGAGATGTGTTATGATAGTGAGGCTGCTTCTGTGGTGGTGATAGCTGAGCCCTGCCTGAGGCGGGGGCTCCCTGACATGCTCCTTTGCCAAGACAGGAGGTGGCATGGTGAAAGGAGTGGATTGCCAGATTTGGGGGTAGCAGAGGTAGCCGTCCCAGTACACAGAGTGTATAACCTTGGGGTAATCAGATCATCTACCTGAACTCCAGTTTCTCATCAGCTAAATGGAAATAATGGTTTGCCCCTCACAGATCTCCACAGCTGCAGGTTCTTAGCTGCATACCTGCACCACACTGTTCGAAGCATTTCGCAAATATCTCAGTTACTCCTATAATGACTGCATGATGCAGGTGCTATTATGAGGCTTGTTTTACACCTAAAGTGCAGAGATATCAAATGATTTGGGCGAGGTATCATAGCAAAGCTGGCAGAGCTGAGACTGGACTCTGAGCAGATGTCTCTAACCATAACCACTATGCTATGCTTCCCAGAACGTGCCTAGGACCCTGGTCCTCCCCATCCAAGCACTTGAGTCATTGTGGGATTAGTTAATGTGATTTTTTCGTGAGTGCCCACTTCCTTAACTGGATTCTGAGCTCTCCACCTTGGTTTTTGCTCATTTCTGTATCCCCAGCACCCAGCTCTGGACTTAGTAAGGATTCCCCTGTAGTACCTGTGTGAAAGGCTGCCAGGAGGACCAAGATAAAGAACTTGAAATATTTGGTGGCTCCCTATGAAATCACCCAGCATTGCTTTGAACTTACAATAGGCGCTAGGGAAATGCTTATATGCAGGGCAGATATTCTGTGGGGGCTGGGTTTACTTCAGTGACTTTGTTCAGGGGGAGCCCTCAGTGGGCATGATCAGTCATTAATGGAGTCACTCCCAAATGGCAAACTTTGGAGCAATCTATTTGACTCACTATAAGAAGAAGAAAATAGGCTGGGCCCACGCTGTTCAGGCAGGCCAGCGCTGCAGTCACGTGCTTCATAGACCTCCCCTTACACAGTTGATCTTTCGGAAAGCATCTTCTCAAAGCAACTACCACCAAACCTCAAAAGGTGGTCCAGTCCATTTGTCTGTCTCGGGGAGAATTTCTCATTTTGTTCAGCAACCTAACCCATCTTCATTTTCAGGCCTAAAGTAGAAAATCTCTGAAGTGCCAAGGGGTAAAATGCCTTCAAGAAAAAAGGAGAAGAGAAGCTCCTTTCGGGTTGCGCATTCTCTCTCGGCAGTCTCTATGTTTGCAGAGCCTGATGGGATAAGAAGCAAGCGCCAGCCTCAAAATTGTGTGCATTGTGGGTGTGCAAAAGATGCACCCAGCATTCCTTCTCTGACGCTGATGAATCCCACACTTGAGGGAAATCTATTTTTCCAAAATGTTTGCTAAATTATCCATAGTATTTTTGCCTTCCCTTATGCTCTTGCTGAGTTTCCTAGACCATGCTCCTGAGCCCATTGAACCCTACCTTTGGACATGGTTAGGGTTGTTGTTTGGCTGCTATGCAAAGATGCTACTGACAGACAGACAGACAGACAGACAGACACACACACACACACACACACACACACACACACACAGAGGCTGAAATGAAAGCATAGGTCTAATTGATCTCTATGTTGGAATGGGTAATTTGTTTAGATTGCATCAAAAAAAAAAAGAGAAACATCTAGAATATTATTACAGTTTGATGTATTCAATTTCCTCAGCAAAGAGAACATTTTAGAAATGGTCCGGAAACAACACTGTGCAGAAGTATCATCAGGTAGTGAACAAATGGCTTTGGTTTCTTTGCCCAAAGTGGAACACAGTTAATCGGAAAGCCTCTGCAAATTTATGGGGAGCCTAATATATACCAGACCCTGTTTGGGGACTAGAAAGGTCCTTCATTTGCCCCCACACTCAATTCTGTACCTGGCATGATAATAAAGTCAGGAAAAGAACACGTCTGTGTGAGAAATCATTGTTTTTTTTTTTTTTCTTAGTGAATGCTCTAGTTACCTGCTTGCAAAGTTCACTGGGGCCAGGACTGGCTATTTAAGATAGAAAGTTACCTGACTTTGGGAGCCAGAGAGTTCTTGGCACTTTTGGCTGAAGCCTTTATTTTTCAAGGAGGTGTCCTCATTTGCGAAAGACAATTTCTTGGCTCAGGCAAACCAATTGAACAGTCACCTGCATTTCTTGACAGGACTATTGCTCCTGAATATTGCCACACCTGGGGTGTGTGCTGGGGCCCTGGATTTGAAGCATGAATATCTTTATCCATTCAGGATGAGGTGGTGGCAGCTTGTGCTACACTCCCCACAGGTGTCTTGGCTCTGAATCAAGCCCCTTTGATTCACATGGGAAGTCTTTTTAAAAAATTACTGATAGCTGCTTCAAAGTACATGTCCTATTGATGGTGGAATCATGGGTCTCAGAAGATTTGGGGTTAACCTCATATCATGGGTCTGCTACTGTGTCCTTAAAAATGGTATGTAAATCTGTGTGATTGAATGTATAACTTCATAAGACTTTTTATACATGTGTTATTCCAAAATTAAACGTATTTTGTTAGGTTATGTTGACTTAAGAAATAGTATTAAAAAAGGAAAATGAGAGTCAATTGTTTTAGAAATATTAGAAATCTTGCATTGTGGAAGAATCCAACATACTCATGCTGCCTTGTTTCTCCGTCTTATCTCTCACTGGCTAGAGAGTATAGATCTTTATACACATAAATGTATATGGATACACACACATTTCCTCTTCTTCTTGGTCTCCTTGGATAGCTTTCATTTTCTTTCTTTCTTGCCAAGTAGCTCTGAGTATATTCAACTCTCCGGCCATTGATTCTTTTGGGTCTACAGACTCATATCTGCCTAGTCCGAATTATTTAACGGGAGCTCTTGTGTTTAACATTTGGGCTCCCGAACACCCAGGTTTCTAGTTTCCAGGAGGCGGCCTCACCCAAGACATTAGGGCATCTGCCCTTGCCTGCCCTGACCTAATTCTTCTCTCCACCTGGGCTATCACTTTAGCCCTTAACTTTAAGCTGTGAGTTCTGCTCAACAAGTCCTCAGCTGCACACAGGAGTCACTAGAGTTTGCTTCTCCTTCCTTCAGTCTGGCCAACATTAAGGCACAGTGAGGTGCACAGTGCATGCCAATGATTGTTGAGGGGAGGTGCATCCTCAGTAGCAAAAGGGCTGGGCTCAGCAGTGACTCATGCCCACACCTGCCAAGGGTATTACAAGGGAAAACCTCATCTAAAGAGCCTGAATCTTCCAGCCACATTACCAAGCAGGTTTTAGGGAGAAAGATGAAGGCTGGATGTGGCCATGGGGAGAAGTAGATGGGGATGGGTTGAGATCCTTGAGTGCTGAGCCTTGCACAAGTACCTGGAGGGATGTTTGTATGCCAAATGCCATTTGAGTCAGGATCCTTGGGTTTCAGGCTGATTTTAAAAAACCATCTATAGTCCCCGTTAACGGAGAGAGTGCTTGGATAGCATGTGCAATAATATTATATAATAGTCACAATAATAACCATCATATTGTTTAACCCTAACCATTTGCCTAACAGTATGCTGGATGCTTCACTAGATTGGCTCATTTAATTATTTCATCAACTTAAGGTAATAAATTAGTATTCCCTTTTTACAGAAGTGAAAACTAAGGTATAGCTAAATTAAATAACTTGCTCAGCGTTTCATAGTTAGCAAGTGGTAAAAGTGTGTTTAAACTCAGGAAGCCTGACTCCAGATCCTGTACTCAACCACAATAGTCTAGTGTCCCATCATGGTAAAAACTAGGTATTTGCATACCTTTCCCCAGACAGGGCCAGATAGTAAATATTTTAGGCTTTGAGGTCATATAGTCTCTGTGGCAACTACTCAACTCTGCTGCTGTGGCAATCAGTATTTATTGACAATGTGTAATTAATGGTGTGGCCATGTTCCAATAAAGCTTTGTTTATAAAAAACAAGCCATGGGTTGGATTCAGCCTATAGGCAGTAGTTTACTGGCACTTGGAATAAACAAAAGAGGACACGGAAGTTTCAGATTTAACAAACACTCATTGGAACACTTATTATTTTTCAGGTACTTCCATTAATTTATTGACTCTCAAAAGCTTTAAGGTAGAAAAGGAATTCCCAGTTTACAAATGAGAAAACTGAAACTCAGTGAAGTTAACTTTCCTGGAGACGTACAGCTAGTAAATGGCAAAGGAGAACTGAACATAACTCATCACATCTCAAGTTCCTTTGTCATTTTTCTTTGTAGGCTTTCCAAGTAGACTGAAGCCCCATAAATAATCAAGTCTCCAGAAGCTATGCTGCCACGTTTTCTTTTTCAGGGAAGTGTGAACGTGTCATAACTTGGCCATGACTAGCTGCAAGGCATGCTGGGACCTCAGGCACAGGAGGCGTCTGGAAGAGGAAGAGGCACTGAGATGAATATGGAGAAAACTTGCCCAGATGGAAAACTGGCCATTGGTAGAGGGAGGGGTTGTAGTTGTCCAAATATGTGGCGAATTCTGGGGGGGTTCCAGCTTAATTTCATCTTTGTGGTGGGACATTGTGGGGGTGGGAGTGTGAGCAGAGAGATCAGGAATCTCCAAGCTGTGTTAACAATGGGGTGGCATCTTAATTTGGAACAGGGTGCAGGTTAGAGGATCCTGGGAGGAAGCAGCTGGAAGGAGCTGGCCATCATTGGAGTGCGCTGGTTCTCAGAAATAAGTTTTAGGCTATGGAAGCATCTGGAGTGAGAAAAAGAAATCCAAAATGGAACACACACTCATCTAACCCAGGTAGACACCTGCCTTAGCCTTTACACCTCAGATTAAGGGAATCTCTTTACAGAGAACTTTGCTGAACATTGCAGTAGACTCTCCTTGCTCTTCTTTGCTATTTAGCTACATTTTTCTTTACCCAGATACACTCCCACTTCCATACCTTTCTACTTGCCATTCACTTTTCTGGAATGCTCTTTTCCCAGCTATCCTCATGCCTTGCTCCCTCACTTCTTCAAGATTCTCTTTCAAAAGTCATTTACATGGGAGGCATTTCCACCTCATTTGAAATTTCAAACCCCCTTCCCCCAATATTTTATTTCACCCCTATTTCCTGCTTTATGTTTTTTCTCCTTAGCATTTACCACTAACCCATAATATAAGTTATCTTTTTTTCTTCTTTCTTGACTGCTGCCTAGAAGATCTAGGAGGTCAGGAAAGGTATGTAGCTTTGCTACTGTATCTACAGTATTTAGAACAGTACCTGGGACATTGTTGGCACTCAATAAATATCTGTCGAATTAATGAACTAACTTATTTGTAATTACGTATATAATTATATATTATCTTTATCTCCCACTACACTTCTGTGAAAATGAAGACCATGTTTGCGTTTTTATCACTACATTCTCAATGCCTAGATTATATGACATGCTCAAGAAAAAAAAAAAAAAAGAAACACTTGAATGAAAGAATGAGTGAGAATTAGGAGGATTCTCCTACCCTAATTAGGAGGATTCTCCTGACTGGCATAAGATGCCCAAGAACTTATGTATTACATCATCCTAACTCTTATCAAGGAATTTATGTCTCCCACTGATCTTATGTTTTTTTTAGACAGAGGCTTGCTCTGTCGCTCAGGTTGGAGTACAGTGGCATGGTATCAGATTACTGCCACCTCTGCCTCCTGGGTTGAAGCAATTCTCCCTGCCTCAGCCTCCTGAGTAGCTGGGATTACAGGTACCTGCTACCACACCCAGCTAATTTTTTGTATTTTTTAATAGAGATGGGGTTTTGCCATGTTGGCCAGGCTGGTCTTGAACTCCTGACCTCAGGTGATCCGTCTGCCTTGGCCTCCCAAAGTGCTGGGATTACAGGTGTGAGCCACCCTGCCCCTCTGTAAACTTAAAATTCTTTAAAGGATACATGTTGTGTCTTATTCATGTCTGACCTCAAGATCCTTAACAGCAATTGGCACTTAGTAGGTAATAGTTAATTATCTGCCAAATGAGTAAAAGCATGCTGCCGTGGTAAAAGCAAGGCTTGCGAGTGCAAAGCTCCTTTGAGAGTTCACTGTCTGGTGAGGCTGAGACTGCCTTGTTTAGGATGGACCCAGAGCAAAGTCTTCGTGGCAATGGAGAGCCTTTGCCAGAGTGACTTAGATGTGCTTAGCCATGAGGCAACCTCAGATCCCCTGCTTTGGTCATAACTTGCACAGAGGACAGGGTAGGTAGTGTTGAATCCACAGGGGCAAAACTCAGACCTGCCGCTGAGAGTAATCTGGGAAGGCTGGGTACTGATAGTGGAGCAGGGATAGAATATACAATTAAGTCTGGTGGGGTGGCTTACACCTGTAATCCCAGCACTTTGGGAGGCCAAGGCAGGAAGATTACTTAAGGTCAGGAGTTTGAAACCAGTGTGGCCAACATGGCGAAACCCAATCTCTAACAAAAAATATGAAAACTGAGCCAGGTGTGGTGGTGCACGCCTGTAGTCCAAGCTACTTGGGAGGCTGAGGTGGGAGAATTGCTTGAACCAGCAGGTGGAGGTTGCAGTGAACTGAGATCATGCCACTAAATTTCAGCCTGGGTGACAGAGTGAGACCCTGTCTCAAAAAAATGTACAATTTAGAAAAATAATTTGATGTCAAAAAGACAAAGATTAGATGCTAAAGAACCACTTGGGTATTATTGTACATGTTCAGAAATAAGCATTATGACCTTGATTTAATAAGAGTAGTAGAAATGGAAGAGAAGTGGGAGCATTCCAGAGATGTTTAGAAGGAATAATTTATGTGATATAATCATTAAGTGGATATCTGAAACAAAAGAAATAATATCCTTATGTTTGGAGTAAAAAAAAAAACAAATAGTGGGTAAGTACTACATTTGGCCTTTTCTATTCAGTGTCTTGCTTTATGTCCAAAAGTACTTTGTGAATACCTGCCAGAGTCCCTATTTAGAGATGAGAAAACAGACAAGAGGCTAAGTGACTGGCACAGAAGGCTGGAGGTAGAATTCAGGTCCAGTTACTTCTGCTTTCAAAATCTAACCTATTTATACAACGTGACTCGAGAACTCTGGGTGCTACCTAGATCTGGGAACCAGAAATGAGCATTCAGTGGCTGTGAAATTGAATGGACTATGTTAAACAAATATCTGGCTTCTTTAAAAAAGAAAAAAAAAAAGGAAAGAAACAAAAAACAAGGCAGAGTGCTGAGTCACTCACCCCAAGCAGCCTCAGGGAGGTAATTATAAACAGCTGGAACAGACATCATGGGGCTCCACTAGAATAACCAGAGGAGAAGCTGGAAGGGACTGGCTCCAGAAAGGAGAAGGAGAACTGAAGCAGGGAAGTTACTGAAGAGGACAGAGCATGACCAGACACAACCGGATAGAGCCAAACAGAGGAGGGGCCTCCTGTTCCGAAAGAAAAAAAAAAATCCAATTCTAAAAATGCAAGAGTTCTTCGAGCTGTTATCTCTCTGTAAACAGTAAAGTAATAGAAACATGGCCCTGAAACCCTGAAGCCTTGACTCTCCATCACATGAAAATAAGTTTGAGCTGAGGCAGTAAGAGTGGTAGAGAGGCCAGTGAAAAATCTACAGGCAGAAGGGCAAGGCTGGATGATGAAGGGCCCCGTAGAGACTTGGAGGTTATTTGTTCTTAGGCTTCTTTCCTGTAGGTACTGGTGACTCCTTTTTCTTGAAAGGCTAAGTAACTAATGTCTTTTATTGATGAATGACCACTTGCCTTTTGATATACAACCACTGAGTTAATTTTCCCTTCCAGAATCTGCAGCAGCTCTGAATTGTGGTATTTACTAAGCCACCCCCATCAGTGACCCTGGGAACACCTGGGCAGCTCATGAAACCCAGGCACAGCAGGGGACGACTTCCATAGCCCTGGCCCTGAAATCTCAGCTACTGTTAGAATATCATTCTATTGACCCTGAAATGAGAAGTCAAGAGGGGAAGTGGATTGGGAATGTAAGGTGAGACATGCTCATTTGCTGCACCAAGCCGTCATCACTGGCACCTCCTCTACTCCATGGACTTAGCTACAGGCCCAAGGACAAGTTGGCTTTCAAGCATTAGCTTCAAGTGAGAAGGAGGTAACGTAAGTGTCCTGCATTCTTTTTTACTTTGGTGCATAGAGGTCTGTGAACAATTGGATGTAAAAATGTTAATTTGCAAATATGAGCAAGCAGGGTCCATTTGCAAATGAAAATGATACAGGGCAAGAAATACTGAGTACCAACGAGCGTGGGAAGAATCAGCCCTTGGTTTCTGGTGAGAATGTAAAAATGTGTAAGCGTGATGTTAAGCATCAGTAAGAGTTTGAGTATAGACAAGGTTTCGACGGACCTGGATCAGAACAGCAGTTCCTCAGTTCAAACCTGTGTGAGATCAGGTAACATTTGAACCTCTCTGAAACTCATCTATTGACAGGGCTGAAACTATGTGAGATGAGAATGAAACTAGATTAATGCTGGTAAAGTATCTAACATAGTAGCTGGAACAAAGTAAATTATCAGTGAATATCAGTTTCCTTTCTCTTTCTTCTAAGGTGCAATATTAATAAATAAAGATACTGTGGAATGCAAAGCATCTGCTGAGAGCTGGGTTGAAAAATTCCATATTTGTAACAATGTAGATCAACAAAAATCATTACATGCCAGTCACAATAATGGCAAAACCAAAGCATAAGAACATTCAAGGTCATAAAACTTAGGTGGAACTAAAATTCAGTCTCCCAAAAGCTGCTTTGAAGGTTGGCCCTGAATTTTTCTTTCTCTAGCTCATCTTAAGGTCCATGTTTTTAATTAAAACCAAAATACTTCCACTCAGTGAGCAGACCTCAAATCTCAGCAATCATTAGCAGCACAATGGCTCCTCCCCTTGCCTTAATAAGGTCAAGACAGAAACAACAATAGCAGCTGCTGTCCTCCCCATCTCCCTTGGCTCTGGAGCTTGGCGTCTCCTTTTCTCTGGAGAGTCTATGAGTCAGAATTCATTCCTGGGGACCCTAGCCTAGGAAGCTGCACTCGGTTTGCCTGTGTGCAGAGTACCCAGCCCTCTCAGGAATTCTTATGTTGAGGCACTTCTCAGGCTCAGCACTGAGCCTGGTTCTTGGACTGAGGCTGCCTTTAGTCCTTCAATTGCTGTCTTCCCAGCATTCAGGTGCTCACTCTTGCCCAGGGTGTGTTATGGGTAACAGAATGAATGAATTCATACTCATAACCTTGGTAGCTGAGCAGATGCCTTTCGAGTTTACTCAGTGAGGAAGGTAAGGACCCTCTGCAAAGACTGGGGCAGAGGAAGGGAGCCCTTCCTCTCCATCCCACTTCACCTTTTTAAATCACACAGAGACACAGATTAAGACCCCTGTATTACTTGAGTTCTGGTCTTTTTTCTACTACTTAGTAATTGACAAGGTCAATTGTCCATCTGAAAAGGGCGCTGTTTAGGGGCTTATCTTTTTCTATTGGAAGTTTTGACATTTGATGAGCCTGGAATAGGACTCAGGGGGACACAGAACCCACTCTGGATCAAACAGACCTGGATGAAAACTCCAACTCCTATATTCACCAGTTCGTGGACCTTGGAAAATTTTGAGTCTCCATTTTATCGAAAGATATTGCATGATGGATGGAAATGCTTTACATATAGTGCAGGTATACAGTGCATGCTCAAAAAATGGCATCTTAAAAAGCTCCCACATAGCATCTCAATGCATACATATACAAAAGAACAGATAATGCCCTGCCCTACATTGCTAGCAAGAAAGTTCTACCTCAGAGCCATTTTCAGTTGTTTCAGAACAAATACAACATATTGTAAATTTTCTGTATTCCCTCTGAGGCAGCTCCAAACAGAAGGCAGGCTGTAGGGAGCCAAGGAGCTGGGAAAACGCAGAGCATTTTTGGTTCTGAGGTCTGTTAAGCAATAGGAAAACACCCTTTGGGGATGATTGCTGACAAAAAGCCCTTCCTGTTCCAAACTGGAGGCATAGAATGGAGCAGAGAAGGAAGTGAGCCAGCAGTGGTTTCATTTGGGACCAGCTTGCTCATCTGATGAGGCAAAGACCCAGCTCTGGGCTCTCCTCCCACCCCCTTGCATTCTGTAGGAGAGCCATCAGAATGGGAGGTCGCCATGTTGGCCAAAGACCTGTCCCGGGGGACTTGGAGAGTGACAAAAGTGGCACAGAGTCCTTTTTCAGGGTGGTCTCTGACGGGGACAGAGAATCCAGGAAAAGTTTTGTTGATAGAACATTAAAACAGAAACACATTTTTGGGAATGACACTTCCAATTTGGGGTCCAAACTCCCAGACATTATTGAAGCCTTGGTATAAAGAAAATAGTCCTTCACTTTGGGGTGCAGAGTACATGCGTTTCTTCCCTATTACTGCTTTTTTTTCTTTCCATGAACACAAAAGGAAGTTAAGTACTGCACTCCAGGATGGACCCAGAGAGAGAATGATCCATTTATTAAGAGCAGTGGAGACGGTTTCCAGAGGATCTGCAGGAAAATGCCCTTTGCCGGCAGGCCCGTGGCGCCCAGGCTGGGCTAAGCTGATTAAACCTCCATTCAAAATTGCAATAACCCAAAAGATAGGCTGGGACAACTGATGGGCCTCCAGATTAGCCACTAAACGGATAGCTCTCTCTGGGATTGTGGCTGCTGTATTTTTGGAAAAGGGGCACTTTCTTTTCTTTTCTTTCTTTTTTTTTAAAAAAAAAAAAAAATTCTATTTTCTCATGGCTCTGCTTGCGAACCTCATTAATTTCCCAAAGTCTCTGCAGAAGAACAGTTGCTCTAATTCCATCTGGCAAGATTCTAAAGGCTGAGCATTTCTCATATAATATAAAATATATGGAAAATGAAGAGACACACTTATATATGACCCCTGTAATAGATGGCCCAGTATACATAATAGGCTACACCCCATATGCAAACACACACATATGTGTATATAAATATTTTTTTCCATGCCTTTCTGCCCTTATCCTGGAATTTTTAGCAATTTGGCCTGTCCCTGCTTATTAATGATGTTTCCAGAGCAGAGCTCATTGGTGCATTTTCAGCAATGGGCTGATTAATAGGTGGGCACGGGGGAGCTCTTTGGAAGCCAGGGCATTGCTGGCTTGTTGACCTTGATGCTCGGGGGGATAGTCTTGCTTCAACTATGGAATCTCAGTTAGCATCATAAATTGTGGAGCCACTGGTTTTATTGCCCTTCTGCCTCCTGCTGGGAATGTTGTTTCTCTTTAATAATGGGCTGAGCAGCAGCAGTGAGCACTTCCCCTCCTCCTCCTCCTTCCAGGACTTGCCCTGTGCATGCTCGCTTTCTTCTCCTCCACCTCCATTCTCTACCTCCCAGCCCTGATCACTAAAGCAGGCACATGACACACACACTTATGCACACACACACACACTGCACACACAAGCACCAGCTACACACACTTGCATCCATGCAGCTCTCATATGCATGCCCAAGCACTCACAGGCACACACAGACATGCATGCCCATGTGCTCACAGGATCACACACACATATGTGCAATAAACACACCCGTGTAAAAATAGAAACTTATCATCCTCCTGTCTTTTAACTTCAGGACTTAGTAAGGACACCGCCCCCCCCAACCCCCCGCCAGCGCTCGCCTGCCTGCCTTTACTTGGCAAACCTAAATCAGGCAGGGATTTTCAAAAGGCACTTTTCTAAACATCAAAGAAAACCAGAAAGTAACCAATCTGAGAAAATATGAAGAGGACAAAAAGCCTTGTTTTCAAAATAGAGAATTCTAGAATATTAGTAGAAATAGAGAAGGGTTGGCCTGCCTTCTAAGTACTGTTCTCAGAAGAGCAAAGATAACTCTCCTTGCTTCCCCATTTCCCTTACCCTCGTGGTCTCCAGGAGCCATCCCACTCCTTGGGCCTCAGGGACAAATCTCCATACTCAAGCTTGTCCTGGAGATGAATCCAAGGAAAAGTTCACTTTGCTGTCTGTCAGCTCCTCCCACTTCCAGATCATCCTCCTCCTACACCTAGTGAGCTCCTGCTCATGCCTCAGCTCTCTGTTCAGATGCCACTTCTTTAACGAAGCTCTCTGGGGCCTCCCTGTCAAACCCTTCTCTTAACATCCAAGAGTACTACGTTTCTTGTCCCTTTCACAGTAACCATCACAGTTATAAACGTGTGTTTATTTGTGAGAGCATTTGGTTAATGTCTGTCTCCATAGCTGGAATGTAAACTCCTTCAGTGCAGGGACCCCACATCTCCAGCATCAATCCCATTACCAGGAATGTAGTTTACACTAAATAAATATTTGAATATTGAATAAGCAACTCTTCTGTATTGGATTACAGACATAGAGAGGTGACTTCCCAAGTCTACTTTAGTTCAAATGTCTAGTATGACAATCAGTTTCCATTTTGTAGTAGGTGCTGTTGGTGCCCTGTTCAGCTCCCCTTTGCTGGGCTGCTGGACCCATGTCTCAGCAGTACTCGTTGTTCTTGACTCACAGCTGGACCCTTTAGAGAATTACTCAAGATCAGGAGCTGTGTCACCCAGAATGGCCTTGGAAGCTGCATTCTCTTCAGCAGTCTGTCAGTAGCCAATGGCCAACTAACACAAGGGTAGAAAAGTTTGGCACACTTGCCTCAAGGTGGGAACTCTGTGGTTCCAGGCAGGCTCCAGAGCTGCCTGTGGGTTGAGGCTGAGACTAGACGTCAGCTGCGCCCTCACCTTGGCCTGGCTTCTTCCTCTGCCCTATACTACTTCCGTCACGCCCTTCCAGGTTTTATTTGGGGGCACTCTCTCAATAGCTCAATTACATATGAATCTGAGCTTAGGACCTAAACCAAGACACATTCAATATTCATAACCAAAGGGATACTGATAATTTGTTTTTTTGAGATGGAGTCTCGTTCTGTCGCCCAGGCTGGAGTGCCATGGTGCCATCTGAGTTCACTGCAACCTCCACCTTTCAGATTCAAGTGATTCTCTTGCCTCAGACTCCCAAGTAGTTGGGATCACAGGCATGTACCACCATGCTGGCTAATTTTTGTATTTTTAGTAGAGATGGGGTTTCTCCATGTTGGCCATGGATATGTATCCATATATCTAATGAGGTTTACAATGATATATCAAACTCCTGACCTCAAGTGATCCTCCTGTCCCAGCCTCCCAAAGTGCTAGGATTATAGGTGTAAGCCACCACACTTGGCCGATACTGGCAAATTGATTCTCTGGAAGAAAATAAAAACAACAATGAGCAACAATCCTGATTTGTAGCATTTACTGATTTCTTGGTGTAAATAACTCCAACTATGACCATTTTCAAGCTGCCAGTGTGATGCTGCTGAACACAAAGCCGAAAAGACACACATGCAATTGGCTCATGGGGGTCAGTTTGAGCCATTTCTAAAATATCATAAGTCATGATAGGCATAATTCAAAAGTTGTACACATAAGATTAATACTATGATTAACCATTTTGAGGCTATGTACTAGGCATTTTAGTAAATACTTTATATTTACCTTTGTCCTAATCTCCAGCAAGCTTATGCTATTATTACCGGAGGTAAAGACTGTGGGTCATAAAGTTCTATGATTTACCTAAGGTCACATTGCTAGTAAATAGTAGAGCTGAGATTCAGCTCTGACTCCAGATTCTTTTTTTTTTTTTTTTTTTTGAGACAGAGTTTCACTCTTGTTGCCCAGGCTGGAGTGCAGTGGTGCAATCTCAGCTCACTGCAACCTCTGCCTTCTGGGTTCAAGCAATTCTCCTGCCTCAGCTTCCCGAGTAGCTGGGATTGCAGGCATATGCCATCATGCCAGGCTAATTTTTTGTATTTTTAGTAGAGACGGGGTTTCTCCATGTTGGTCAGGCTGGTCTCGAATTCCTGATCTCAGGTGATCTGCCCACTTCGGCCTCCCAAAGTGACTCCAGATTCTTAATGCATGAGCAACTTTAGCGTCACCTACTAAAAGGCAATAACTGCTCTCTTCGTGGCTATAGAATTTTATATTTGGAATAGTGACATTTTTCTGTACAGCAATTTTCGTTTCTTAGCATATTTGATTATTTCAATAGAAGCTATGCAGGGCAAACACAATATTTTAAAGATGAGGACCTTGAGACTCACAGTGATTTGTTTAAAGGCTCTAAGGCTTAGAACTAGAGTTGCATAATATTCCATGGTGTATATGTACCACATTTTCCCTATCCAGTCTATCATCGTTGGGCATTTGGGTTGGTTCCAGGTCTTTGCTATTGTAAACAGTGCTGCAATGAACATTCGTGTGCACGTGTCCTTGTAGTAGAATGATTTATAATCCTTTGGATATATACCCAGTAATGGGATTGCTGGGTCAAATGGGATTTCTATTTTTAGGTCCTTGAGGAATCGCCACACTGTCTTCCACAATGGTTGAATATTATGCAGCCATTAAAAACGATGAGTTCACGTCCTTTATAGGGACATGGATGAACCTGGAAACCATCATTCTCAGCAAACTGACACAAGAGCAGAAAATCAAACACCGTATATTCTCGCTCATAGGCGGGTGTTGAACAATGAGAACACATGGACACAGGGAGGGGAGCACTACACACTGGGGTCTGTTGGGGGGAAATGGGGGAGGGGCGGGGGGTGGGGAGGTGGGAAGAGATAGCATGGGGAGAAACGACAGATACAGGTGAGGGGACGGAAGGCAGCAAAGCACACTGCCATGTGTGTACCTATGCAACAATCTTGCATGTTCATCACATGTACCCCAAAACCTAAAATGCAATAAAAAAAAAAAAATAAATAAATAAATAAATAAATAAATAAATAAATAAAAAAGAACTAGAGTTGCACACCTATGCTTATCATGGCCCAGGTGTCTTTCTGGCAGACCCTACCCTTTCCTCCTTAGAATGTCAACTCTCAATGACAGCTTCATTGGATGTAAAATTTAGCCAATCCTTATCCAGAGAAGGCCAGCATTCAAGGTGTTGAATGAAATATCATTCATCAATTATTTCGCTGATTGGGTACCAACTATGTGCCAACCCAGGTTACACGTAATTTCAAGTATGGAAGGTATGCCCAGGATTCCTAAGGAACTAGAGGTTGAACCAATTCAGTTTAGTTTAGCACATTGTCAAATACTTGCTGCATCAATTGCTTTGCATCTGTGACTCCAAAGCAAAGTTCTGAGACTTTGCTTTGGAGTCAGAGGCAAAGCACTTACTACAGGACTTGGTACATGACTGGAAAGTGATAGATCTAATGAGGTTCCTTCCCCTTCCTTGGTCCAAAACTGTTAATCGATCTTGCTGGAAAATGCCAGTGCATTTATGTTCTGGTGGAATGGTGCACACAGGACATCCAGGCCTGCAAGTTATTCATTCACCCCTCAACGCCATCTTGTGGGCAATGAAAACTTTGCCAGGGTTTGGGGAAGCCTGCTCAGTCATTGTGTGATTTGACCTTAAAATCAAAATTGGATAATCTATATAGCTCTAGAAGGAAATCTAGAGATTATCTCAATGTGCAGAAGTTGGATTTAGGAATTCAGAATAATGGAGTCTACTCCTGGAACCATGAATGATATTGACGTATGACAAGATGCCTGATTGTGGTTTCAGTTCTCAGCAGAGGCTGTGAAATCAGGCAGATTTAGGCTTCACTTTTGGCTTTGTGACTGTGTCCTTGGCCAAGTCACTTGACCTCTCTCCATCAAGTTTCCACATTTGAGGAGTGGAAATAAAAGTCGTGCTTATTTTACTGCCTTCTTGAGAAAATATAATGAGATAATTTGTGATTAGTTCTTTACTCTGCATTTCAAATGTGCTCATCCACAGCAGATGTTATCAATATTATTGTGGCTATTATTACTGCTTTCAATACAGGCTATTTTTTTTTTGCCTTTTTTGCTTCACAGAATTGCTATCTTGATGGTTATAGGCTTGAAACTCTAAATCAAATACTAAGAGTTATCAACTGACGTAGTTTCTTCTTCTGTTGGAGAAGAGCTCAGGACAAGAATCACCTCTTTCTAAGTCTGGAAGGGTGGATGAATTAGGTGGTTGTTAAGTAGAACAGAAGACAACTTACTGGGTATTTCGCACCTGTAAGTCAGTAGGCACTGAGCAGGAGGGTCTGATAATTCCCCTGAAACACACATCTATTGGGCATTTTTTGTATATAAAGACATGAGGAGATTATTAAGGAATAGATTAACATGTCTCATCCTTTGATAGTCTGTTGAAAGCTACCTGTCCTTTCCTCTGGGGGCCAGAAAGAACTATATAGGTTTTAACATGCTATTTTTACTTTTGATTTCTGGCTAAATTGAGCCATAGACTTAATTATTACAAACTGCAAATTCAGCTGGCATTTATCCAAGACCTGCAGTGTGCCTAGCCTTGGGCCATGGTGGAATTAGACCAATCTCATGCTCTCAAAACCTGAGTGTTGTGCTGAAGTGGCAAATCCAGAACTTAACAGACTACAAACCAGAATTGATCAGGGACACCAAGAAGAGGCCTTTTGAAGGGCTATGGGCTGAACGTAGAGGGATAGTCATCTATGTAATTTAAATAGCCATTCCATGGCTATTCTGAGTGGAGTTATAGTCTCGTGGTCAGCCTCAATTTCATATTGGTTGTGAGTCTGAAACATCCAGATAACCGTGAGCTCAACCTTTCTTCCTATCTCAGCTTGCTCTGCATTTATCAGAGAGGCAGAGGCATATGATAGCTGGACTTCGCAGAAATCCTTTAATGAGCCAAGCACTACACTGTATAATGTTACACTGTAGTGGGAATTACTGTAATTACTCTACTGATGAAAAAACTGGGGCTCAGAGAGTTTAAAAAATTTACTCAGTTACACAGGACAATGGCAGTGTGTCTGACTCCAAATTCCCAGTTTTTCTGTTACACAGGCTGATGGCTGGTAATGTAGAAAAAAAAAATCTCACTGTAGATACAGGTTGAAGAAGATTCATCAATGTCTCTGCCCTCAGATAACTCATAATCAAGCAAAGAGGTTCTTAACCTTTTAGGGGGAAGGGCAGAGTGTGGGAATGTTGTGTAACTTTGAGACGCTCCCTCGAAAAATGCTGAAAATCTTGCACTCTGCTTCAGAAAAGTATTAGTACACTCACCCTGTCCCATCCCAATCCCCAGCAGAGACTCTGAGCTCAAAATACCCTGGAAGCAGACTGTTACTAATTCCAAGGTGCCCTGCCCTATGGAGGAAATGCTGCTAAGTATTCCATTGGAAACTGCACGGACAGAAATAGGTGCTGGCTGTGTGGAAATCTCCCCTTCCACGCTGGCTGCTGCTGCGGAGCTTGGAAGGAAGATACATAGGACAGCGATACTAAAGGACTCAGGCCATTCAGTCAGACACAGGGTTGACTTCTGAATGGCTATGGAACAGAACAGCCACTGCTAATGCTGTGGATCTGTTTTGTGTCATCAACGTGACTCTCTGTGGGCTTTCTTGGGCAAGCTGGAGATGAGGTGTAATTCCCTTTGCAGAACAGATCTACATGGAAAGTGTGACAGAGAGTATAAACTGACATACTGTATTGCACTTCCTTATTTGTTTTCTGCCTAAATTGGAAACGTGTTTCTTGGAGTTGGCAGAGATGCTGAGATAATTTTTTTAAATTAAGAGTTAAGTATGATCAGGACTTCTAGGGTGCTGGTATGTTCTATTTCTGGTTCTGGGTGCTGAGTAACACTTACGAATGCATATTATACTTTTCTATATGAAGATCATATTTCTTTGTGTATATATGTATACTTTATGTATATATTTCTATATATTCTATTTAATGTGTATATGAAAGTACTTTTTGAAATGAATCAGGCAAGTTATGTAAGAACTGACCTTTTAAGTGAAAAAACAATACAGTCATCTACATAATTTAAAGTACTCAGTTACAATCAGCCAGATGTCTGCCATATTAGTTTAAAGGTCCCATGAAACAGGACTGAGACACCTCAACACATCTTAATACATTGAATTGGGCGTTCCAGAAAGACCCTCCAGCTTCCTTCCGGGGGATCTTTGGACGCCTTGAATGACTGGCCCCAGCTCCTCTCTGGGGCCCTGCTTCCTAACTTGTGGCTCCTTCCAGCTGAGACCTGGCTGCTACTAAAGACAAGGTCAGATTCATCAGTCCTAATGTGAGCAACCTCACAGGCCCACCGGATTGTGGAATGAGAAAGGAGTCTGCTGCCAGGTCCTTGTGTCTTTTGCACTGGGGCATTGGTATGTAGCTTGAAACTGCTCCCCTCCCCAATCTCCTACCTTTTTTCTGAGCTCCATTTATTCACAAGCACTTAGATTTCAGTGTACTGAGCAGCACTCTAGTGTCCACTTGGAGCCTGGCCCTGCCCACCTCTGGATGATCTCTGTCCAGGAAAGGGCTGGTTCTAGTTCCTCCAACCCCCGCCCCCACTACAGTGTGATTGCTAGATTCCAAATCCCACCTTCTTTGCATACACCCTGGACTTTAAACATGAGATACCAACTGGACACCCAATGCAATGGCTTTTATGCCCCACAATGCTCAGCGTCAGGTACTTGCTTTAATCTCCCCTGGGCTCCCGCTCCAGTCCTCCCTTCAGCTCAGCCTCTGCAGCCCCATTTCCATTGTGTTCCTTTCCTCCCTCCCTGCCGGCTCCTGCTGTGTGGCATCTGAGTTATGACATCCTGTGTTCCAATGCTTTAGGGAAGCTGTTGACTTCAGAAATGGGAAGGTCTGACTGAAAGGCAGGAAGAATGGAACCAGAGTCAGAGCCGAGACCCTAAGTCAGCAGCAGCGATCTGTGAAGCTGCAAGAGAGGGCAAGTGTACTGTGTCACTGGCTGGAGGACACACAGAACCCATGGGGAAGGGACACAGCCCATGCCATGGCCCAGGCAATCCCTGGAAACTCAGCCTAGTTTCTCTGTCTTTTGGGGGTAGGAGGAGAGGATGGGATGCAATGACACACAGAGATGTGTTTATCTGCCTTCACCTCTCCATCACTGTGAAAATGCCCCAATATCTGGTTTAATTCCCTATGCATTTCTTTCTTTATTCACTTCCAAACAGATTTAACGAAGTTAATGTTCCATATGTCATGGGTTATGTGGATCCAAAATGTCCCTCTAGGATCCGGCATAGCGCTTAATTTCTGAGAATGTATTTCAGAAGACACAATTCTCCAAGGCCAGGGTCAGGGAGAAAATAGCCAGTGTGTTGCAGGATGTCAATAAATCTGCAAGACCTCAGACACATGCTTTTGCCTCTCTGATCCCATTTCCTCCTCATCTGTAAATGGAGATAATGATCGGGCCTTGCCTGATTCTCTAGTGGAGAGTCCTAGACAAGATGTGAGAGAGCTCTTTGTAAACTATAAAGTGAGGAGTTATTAGGAGCCAAATGTGCACAAATTTCAGGAAATGAGATTCTGCTGGACAGCAAGAGCCTCGTGATATAGGAAGTGTCTCAAAGTCTGGCTTTTAAAATTGCTATAAAATCATGTATATAACAAAACCTGTGTGACTCTCTTGGCTGCTGGGATAAACGTCTTTGCTTTCCTAGGCTGCAACCACATGACCCTGATTATTCTGCCTTTCTCTCTGTATTTTTTGTAGAACCTTGGCTGTCTTATTTTTTTCAACTTTTTTTTTTCCCTCAGTATCATCATTGGGTCCTTTTCTTTGTCTGCATTTTAAAATGGTAGAGTTACCAAGAGTTCCATTTTTAAGCTAGAATTGCTTCTCACTTCACTTGTTTAATCTGGGTGATCTTATCTTCCACCATCCAACTCCTGATAATCTCCAAATCTATAATAAATCTAATTCCCCCATTCTAAATTTCAAACTTGCGTATCTTCCTGTCAATTCCTCTTCTTACCCTCATATGCCCCTAACTGACCTCATACATTTTTCCACCAAATTTCTTTTCCCCTAGTCTTCTGTATATGAACGTATCTGTATTTCATCTGCCCAGGCCAGAAAGACTGACTCTAAGTGCCCTTGAGGACAGTGATCACACCTGTCTCTGTCATAGTGGAATTTCCAGTGCCTCGTACATGACAGTGGCTTAGCAAAATCTTTTTTTTTTTTTTTTTGAGATGGAGTCTCACTCCATTGTCCAGGCTGGAGTACAGTGGCAAAATCTCAGCTCACTGCAACCTTCACCTACCAAATTCAAGTGATTCTCCCACCTCAGTTTCCCGAGTAGCTGAGACTACAGGTACATACCAACATGCCTAACTAAGTTTTGTATTTTTATTAGAGATAGGGTTTCACCATGTTGGCCAAGCTGGTCTTGAACTCCCGACCTCAGGTGATCTAACTGCCTTAGCCTCCCACAGTGTTGGGATTATAGGTGTAAGCCACCGTGCCTGGCCTCAAAAAAAATTTTTATGTTTAAAAAATGTGTTATCTCCTCTCTCCTTTCCCACTAAATAATAATAAAAATAAAATTATGTAAATTGGATAGATAGATACATAGATATATGGATAGAGCTTGGCTTAGTGCTTAACATTTAACTACTTGAGTGTTTGCTGGGTGTAAGATGCTGTGTCAAGCCCTCTACGTGCAGTCATGTGATGCTTAACAATGGGGATATGTTCTGAGAAGTGCATCTTTAGGTGACTGCACTGTTGCGTGAGCATCACGGAGTGTAGTTACACAGACCTAGATGGCATCCCTTACTACCTGCCAGGCCATATGGTATTGCTTATTGCTCCTAGCCTACAAATCTCTGCAGCATCTTTCTTTCCTGAATAGTGTAGGCAATTGTAACACAATGGTACCTATTCAGGTATCTAAACATATCTAAACGTAAAAAAATTACAGTAAAAATATTATATAAAAGATAAACAATGGTATACCTATATAAAACACTAACCATAAAGAGGAGCTTACTGGGCTGGAAGTCGCTCTGAATGAGTGAGTGGCGGGTGATTGTGAAGGTCCAGGGCAGCTCTGTACATGACTGTAGACTTTATAAACACTGTACACTCAGGCTATACTAAATTCATAAAATCATATTTTTCTTTCTTCAATAATACGTTAACCTTAGCTTACTGTAATTTTTATTTTATAAACTTTTTATTATTTTGTCAATTTTCTTACTCTTTTGTAAGAACACTTGGTTTAAAACACAAACACATTGTACAGCTGTACAAAAATATTTTCTTTATTTAGATCTTTATGAGAATTTTTCTATTAACTTTAAAAAAAAATTAAATGTTTTTGTTAAAAACTAAGGCATAGGCCAGGCGTGGTGGCTCATGCCTGTAATCCCAGCACTTTGGGAGGCTGAGGCAGGTGAATCATGAGATCAGGAGTTTGAGACCAGCCTGACCAACATGATGAAACCCCGTATCTACTAAAAATATAAAAATTAGCTGGGCTTGGTGGTGTGCACCTGTAATCCCAGCTACTCAGGAGGCTGAGGCCAGAGAATTTCTTGAACCCGGGAGGCAGAGGTTGCTGTGCACCGAGATTGTGCCACTGCACTCCAGCCTGGGCAACAGAGCGAGAATTGGTCTCAAAAAAAAAACACAAAAACAAAAACAAAAAACCAAAGATGCAAGCACCCACATTAGCCTAGGCCTACACCAGGTTGAAGTCATCAACATTACTACTTTCCTGTCTGGAGGCAATAACAGCTACATTATTATCTTATGGGACACTGTCATATATACAGTCTGTTTTTGACTAAAACATCATTATGTGGTCCATGACTGCATTTATATAATATATGTTACACACACACACACACACACACACACACACACACTCATACACATACATATCTCTATATGTATGCATATTTATATATGGTGTATATTGTAAGGGAGGAAAACTTTGTTGTCTCTACAGTCTTAGACCCAGGGTAGGCCTGAGAATTAACTCGGCATAAGACAGATTAACAGGATAAAAGAATACCAATTTTTAAATATAAATTTTATATGACACAGGATACCTCATAAGGAAATGAAGACATAAAGATCTGGCAAAACCTAAATGCTTTTATTCTAGGTTGAACAAAAAAGGGCAAGGCTAAAAGAAGATAAGAATTGTTTTATCAAGGATCTGTTTGTACAGAATTTTCTTGGGCTCAATTTCCCGTCCTCCATGATAAGAATTTTTTTTTTCTCCTGGTATAAGGAGGATAGTTCTCAAATTGGAATTTCATCTTTTTCTTTTGAGAAAAAGAAGGAAGATCAGAGTGTCCTTCTTGGATCTGCAGTTTTTCAAGTGCCTTTAACTCAAAATAGTCAGCATGCCAGGGTAACATATTTTGGGATGGCATATTCTGAATTCCGTGTGTGTGTGAGAGTGTGTGTGTGTGTGTGTGTGTGTGTGTATGTGATATTTACATATGTATGTATGTGTATAATTTTCATTATCTTGAGATGTACAAGTTACCTATTTTACAGATGAATAAACTAATTTTGCTCAAGCTCATTCAGATAACAAATGATAAAATATTCATATAAAATTTATTGCCTTTTAGTTCTAAGTGACATACAAATACAAATTTTTAATCCTTACAACAACATTTTCATGTCAGAAACTACTATCTTCCCTACGTGGCAGACAGGGAAACTGAGGTGGAGGGAGGTTAAATGCCTCCCTAAAGGCACCGGCTGGTAAGCCAGAGAACACGATTCCAGTCCCAAGTCTGTGCTATGCTGGTTCCCAAATGCTAAAATCTGCATCGTAACTACTGTGCCGTACTTACACCTTCATATCCACCCGAACATAAGTACACCTGGTCTCACTTCTTGAGCATCTTCTCGTTTGTCCTTCTCTATATCAGAGCGCACACAGCACAAGTCAGTGAAATGTGTTGAATAAATGAATAAATGAGCAGAAAAAGTAAATGAATAAATGAATGTCCATGTTTGCTTCAATTCTTTTGTTGGGCCTAGTTTCTCCCCCCTTTTTTTCTAAAAGGTATATATTTTTTTCTGCTTCATGTTTTATGTAGTTTAGCATTGCTTTCTAAAGACGATGATCATTATTCCTTCAGGTTCTTTCATCCATTATCCTTTTCCCTTTAAACAGCTGATGGAAAGGGATTTGTTTCCTTTGTACCGGTCATGTTTGTCTTGTAGTGAGGACAAGTGTTTTATCCCGTGGGAATGCATCTTCATTTTTATAATGGAAGTCAATGGGAGCTAATAAAGGGAATGGAGAAAGCGAACCTCTGCCAACTGCTTAAGTGCACATGCTTTCCATCCTGAGAATCCCACCTGTCCTCACAGTGTGCCACTTGGGGAATTCTACCAGCAGCTGAGTGGGCATGACATGAGATGCCGGCTTTGTGAACATTTGATTGAAGGTGTCATGCTCACAGGACACATGGGTTGCTTAGAGTCTATGTCACAGACCGCAGTTAAACAAGGGGGTCACTGGTCATCTTGAAATGAAGACCCTCAGTGTTTGTTTCTTAAACTCACATCTGTGAGGCTCGACTCGCTTCCTGTATTATTCTGTCCAAATTCATTCACAGCCATTGTCATGCTCTGGGACCAATGTATGGAACAGATGTTTATGAACTTCTATGATGCCTGGTTTTTTTTGTTTTTTTTTTTTGTTTTTTTTTTTTTTAGGTAAGAAGCACCGTAGCACAACAGGTATGAGTCTATGCTAGAGCAACATTCCCTGGTTCTAACACTGAGGTATCTGAAGCCGTTACTTAGCCTTCCCATGCTCCCATATCTTCATCTATAAAAAGTGAGTAGTAATAAGGCTGTTGGGAGGATTAAATGAGATAAGGCTGTTAAAGCACTGAGCTAAGTCCTGACAAAGGGTAGGCACTCAGTGGGTATTACTGATGAAGGTGACAATGACAGTGATGATGGTGGTGATGATGCTGATGCTGTGGTGGTGGAAGATGCAGAAATAACTTAAACATGTCAAGATACTCATACCCAGCAGCCAGGTAGAGAGCTAGACATGCCATCACACAGTTGACTGTGAGAAGGTGTAAACAACAGGTACAACAGTTTAGCTGGCAGAAAGCACTCTTGGCTAAGGTTATCGACAAAAGTTTTCTACAAGTGTTAGTTTCTAAGCTGGGTCTCCCAGATATGTAGGCTTTGGAGATGCAAGGATAGACTGGAGGGCCAGTGTTGATGAAACAAAATCAAATCTGGCAATAACTCCTTCCGAAAAGCTGAGATATTTTCAGGTTGTCTTTACTACATGTTCTGCCATGAAAAATTGTGATGAGAATTTTACATTTATATAGCACATTTATTTTTAGAGCCTCCAGTGATATTATTAAAAGCTAAAACCTTCCATTTTAATGTTGGCCCTTCTTAAAAAATATATGTTCTATCCCCTTTCTTCCAATGAGCCCTCTAACTCATATCAGCCTTAGTGGGATGTTTGGACTAACTGTGAAATCTGAAATTATTTGAAAATTATTTTTTTAAGTTTTAGAAATATTTCAAAAGTAAAGTTTGTTGAAAAAATCTTGATGACAAAGGAATACCAATTATGTTCAGAAGTACCAGGGAGTTGGACAGAAAAACAACCCAGGAAAAAAATGTTGCGATGGAAGGCATGTTACATAATGCTATCAGGGTACCCATGGAATATTTTCCACTTTGGAAGCAAACAACTAAGGATCCTATAAAACACAGGTCAAGCAGTGGTAGACAGTGTTCTCTGAGCATTTTGTGAGACACAGCAAAATAAACTTCACAGTGTCCAATAATGATATTATGAGCCCTGATCGTCAGTTCTTACCAACTTGGTGCTGTGTGCTGTGACATGTCGATCATGCCACATTATTGCATGTGACACCCTTTGTAAGGAAGCTTTATCAAAATCCTGCTTTACCATCAGCAAGATGAAAAATCTGCTGGCATGGGAACAAGAATTCTAGGAGTTTTCACACCACTAACTGTGCAGAAGTACTTAGTCCTGGCAGCCTGAGATGGGGGAAACACAGTGGCTAATTTGTCTAAAGTAGCCTCTCCCCTCCAAAATCCCCTACTGCTGTCTGGTTCTGCTGTATCTCATCACCTTGCTTTGTTGATTAATTGCCTTTTTCTTCCTGAAGTTACTTAGTTGAGAGATTGATTGTTTAATATCTGTCTTCTCCATGTACCATTGCTTTGGGCATAATCAACACCCAGTAGACTGTTTGATCCATAACAGACTCTTAATAAATATTGAATGAAAGGCTCTTCCTTCCTTCCTTCCTTCCTTCCTTCCTTCCTTCCTTCCTTCCTTCCTTTCTTCCTTTCCTCTCTTTCGCTCCCTGTTTCCTTTTTCTTGCTGATTTTATGCAAAGGGCTAGCATTCTCATCGTTCTTTTTTCAGGTTTAATCCTTACTTTAATAAAGTTTTCAAGCAAAAAAAATTGAATGAAAGAATAGATAAATAGATAAGTAATTACAGCATTTATTTCCCTGGATCAGATCTCATTAATTTTTACTGTCTACTGCAATATTATTATTTGGGATGACCTCTAACTTATTTTTTTAAATTCGTAAAAACTTTTTAATTGAAGTATATTCAGAAAGGTACACATTTTGTAAACACCTATTCCAGTTCAATACATTTATACAAACTGAACAGATGCAGGAAACTGGTTTTCAAATTAAGAAATAGAACATTATCAGCTTCCCAGAAGCCTTCTTGTTGCCGTCTTCCAGACAAACACTGGTGCCTGCCCAAGGGTAATCATCATTTAACAGCAAATTTTAGTCTTGCCTGTTTTTGTACCTTGTACACACAGATCCATTTAGGATGTGACCTTTTCAGTTTGTCTTCTTTCACTTAATACTATGTTATGAGAGTTAACCATATTGTTGTTCATAGGTATACAGTGGTCAGTTGTATGTAACATACAAAAATGTGTTTATCCACCATCTACTCTCTACTTGGGCAGTATCCAATTTGAAGTAATTATAAATAGTGCTTCTGTATAGTCTTGTATGTGACTTTATGTACCACACATATACACTGAGTTGTTGGGCATATATATGGAATTAAAATTGTTAAGTCACAGGGTCTGCAGATGTTTAGCTTAATAAATATTGCTAATTGCCAAGTGGTTATACCAATTGGCAATTCCTGAAGTTATAAAGTATGATTTTTTTTAGCCATTCTACATCCTTGCAAGCATAATTCTTATTATTTTCATTTTATTGTGGTAGTTTTTTTTTTTTTTAGCTGTTCTTTCCTGCTATAGTCTCACCCTCTACTACGTACAATAGTGTCTCCTGCCAGTCTCCAGAGGGACTGGATAAAGTCAATGCTTAGTATCCACTCTTTAGCAACTCACTAAGACTAGGCGAGATTGGAGGCTTATATCCATCAGGGGTATGTGGGAAAGGATTCAGTGCTGGATACAGTCATATGGCATGGTGGGTTCTGTGGCCAAATAGGTAGTACATGCCCTATATTCAATGAAAACTTTAAAAGCACAGACCCGACTAGGTCAGGCCTGCCTGGTGTCCACATGGTTAAAATCCTGAATGTCTGGGAAAATGTCCAAACTCCTTAACCCAATTTTTGAAGTCTCTTCTGGACCTTGCCTTTTTGTTTTTCCATTTGACTTCTAGCAGCCATTTTTTTTTTCTTTTACAAACCCTATATTTTTGCCAGAGTCACCTTTACTGCGTTTCCTGAGTAGGTCATACACATTCACACCTTCATGCATTTGAACATTCTGTTCTCATGGTCTGGAGTGCTCTTTCTCCCTTTGGCCTGCTTTGTACATTCAGATCCCTGCTTAGATGACCCATTGGAGGATTTCTAATCCTTAGAGCAAGAGTGAATCCTGCCCAGCTCTTTTTCCCATAAAGTTTTGTTCTTTATTATCTACTTATGACTTGGGTTTGAAAGCATTTGGTTACTTGCCTGACTTTCAAGTTACAACTAGAATTTAAATGACCAGGACTGAGGTGAAGTCATGAGTATATTCAAAGGTCTAGGTCAAGGTCTGGGATATTGTAGATGCTAGATAAATGTTTGCTGCATGAATGAATGAATGAATGAATGTGGTCCTGGACCTCAGGTACACAACAACTATCCTAGGAAAATGTTATTCATTATATCAGATGGCATTAAATATCAAAAAAATAAATATAAGATGCTGCTTAGCAGAAGTGGGAAAGAGAAAATGCTAGACAGGGGTGAATTAAGAAGAGAGTGTGGAAAGAATGCTGAAATAGGACTTTCTAAGTTGGGAGCACTAATAATAATAACACTATTTCCAGGTCTTGCTACAGTGCTTGGATGTATTATGTAATTTAAATCTTATAATAATTACTCAAGAAATAGTTTCAACTTTACAGAAGGTGAAATTGAGCACAGAGAGGTTAAACAGACTTTCTCAAGGATGTAAAGTTGCAGAAACAAGATCTGAATCCAAAACGTCTACTTTGTCTCAAAGGCTCAACCATCTTGAGTAATTTACTATAAATTAACCTTATTTTTCCCAATAATCCAACAACAGGAAGGAAGAAAGTATTGACCACATTTTCTAGATGAGAAGGTCAACATTCAGAAACTGAAGGAAACAGGATTCTTCAAATCTAGCACTGTTTCCTCTATTCCAGAAGGTAGATGGGTGTTGAGGGGAGGGGAGAGGCAACTCCCTAAATAAATCCCACCATTGTTTATTTGTTCACAGCACTAAGGCCAGAGCAGAAACATAAATTAAGAGTACCGGGCTTGGATCTGGGTGTCTCTCTTGAGTCTCACCTCCCCTGCAGGGCTCTGCAGCATTTCCCAGGGCCTGACCACAGTAGGTATTGTGCCAAGCAGATCCAAAGGTTTTGTCTACATGATGCCTCTTGGGAATCCTTCTCTGGAGAAGACATTTCAAAACAAATCCAAGCCATCTTGTTGGAGGCTACCATGGGAGAGACAAAGGTCAAGAAATGAAGGTTCCCATCTGTCTGGGCGCCTCTTTAGAGTGTCGCCACGCCACCCTCACACACATACACATGCTTGAGGAGTTATGACTTATACAATCACTCTTATTAGAAGAAAATCATGATTTGGAGTTGAGGAATTTGTCATCATCAGAAACTTGTTTGAGTAGTAACTCAGATGGTTCTAACTTGGTCTCAGGTAGATGCTTGGTTTTGACTTTCACCACAGGGAGAGTTTTCTTGGATGATGAATGGGATTTAACATATTTCCTCACCTTTACTTAATGGTTCTGGTTAATATTTAGTAAATAGTCCTCTGTTCATGTTCTTTGTCCTTTTATCTATAAGGGTGTTATGTTTTTCCTATTGAATTCTCTACGTTATTAACCAAACAAATGTAAAACTATTCCATCTGCAATATTACTTCATGAATACTTTTATGATACAAAAAATTTTATGTTTAAAAATTTACATATTTAGGATTTAATCTGTTCCATTACCTTTATAGCTTTCCATTTCTTGTCGCTTACCTCAAGGTTTTAACAAGTTAGCAAATCTATGCTATATGAGTTTTTGGTTTTGCTTTTTATATTGACGTTTTAATCCATCTAAAATGTATTTTGGTAAATGGTATGGGGGGACAGAAATTGTTTATTTTAACTGTTAAGTCACCTTAGTTAGTAATATCTATGGAATAATTCTTCACTTCCCAATGATCTGCAATGCTTTGTTAGATATTAAACCTTAGTACATAAGGGAACATTTTTCTTTTATTTATCACCTAGTCCTCCTCCTTATCAGTTTTTCTTTTCTAATATTCTTTTGTATTGTGTATTAATCCACTCTCACACTGCTATGAAGAAATAGCTGAGACTGGGTAATTTATAAAGGAAAGAGATTTAAATGACTCACAGTTCCACAAGGCTGGAGAGGCCTCAGGAAACTTACAATCAAGGCAGAAGAGGAAGAAAGCACATCCTTCCTCACGTGGCAGCAGCAAGGAGAAGTGCAGAGCAAAGGGGTGGGGGGAAGCTGCTTATAAAACCATCAGATCTCATGAGCACTCACTCGCTATCACATGAACATTATGGGGGAAACTGCCCCCATGATTCTGTTATCTCCACCTTTCCCATCCTTGACACTTGGGGATTATCACAATTCAAGGTGAGATTTTGGGTGGGGACACAGTGCCAAACCATATCGTACTGTGACTTATTCCTCCTTACGTACAGACCTTAGAACATTTCTCAAGACAAAAATACTTCCGTGTTATTTTTGGAATTATATAGTGAATGAATAATAATTTCACTCTTCCTTACCTTTATATACACCTCTTTTTTATTTTGTATGTATTTCTTCATTGACCACAACTTCCACAACAATGTTAGTAGTAATGGTGGACATTTTTCTTTTGTGGCTGATTTTTCGAAGGTATACCTCTAGTATTAACCATGAAATATGATCGTGGATATAACTGAAAAAAATACAACCTTGTATTTTGAAGATATAGCTTTCCTAATTGTAAGAAAGAATATATGTTTATAAGAAAAATATTTTTAAAATTAAAAATATAAAATAAACTCTTTTTTTATTGTTGTCACAACTACCCAATTTGTTGTATGTGATAAAAATATCCTTTATTATAGTTAAAAGTATCATTCAACTTCTATACTGTAATATTTTGATTAATTGTCTTGGTATTTTAACAAATAGCTTTTTACTTTTTCAAAATGAAAATAAAAACACAAAGAATTCAAGAAGATGGCTAAAACAAATATTCAGAAGTGGAACTTAAAGATGTAATAAATTGCCAACTTTACTAGTTATCAAAAATGTAAGAATTAATTTATGTATTTTCAAAAATCTAACAATACATATTCAAATATGATGCTGCTCTTTGCTGATGAGAATGTGATGAGATGAACATTCACATATACTTCTGTGGAAATGTAAATTGGCTTTATAATTCTGAAGAACGATTTTAAAATATATAGTAGGTTTCTTAAATATGGTTGAAACTTTAAACCAGAAAATATACTCTGGGTCTTTATTTTAAAGAATTTGTTCAAGATATACAATATCTGTAATAAAGAAAAAATAAAAATGTAAGTACTTAACAATAGAACAGCACTTAAATAAGTATTCTGTTGCGGAATATTATGCACCTAATAAAATCATGTGAAAGAGAATTTTTAATGTTATGTAACACAACTTATAATAAATAAAAAAGAAACACACTTAAATTGACTTAACACATGATCTTAGTTGTTTATGAAACATGTAGACATTCTCCCTCCCAAGTAAATACAGGTTATACTCAAAATATCAATAGAAGATTTTATTTTTGGTTGTTGGGCTTATTGGTCATCTTTACATATATTTGTATGTACCATGATCAATTTTTGCCTCTCCGCTTCACGTTCACCCTTCATTGCCCTGCTTGGGACAAGAGTACTTTTCCTTTGACCCTTGACACAGTGATACACTTTGTCAGTAGAGGGCACTGGAGAGACACTGGAGTAGGAAACGGGATTCACATGGTTCCAATCTTGTGTCTTGTTCCCCAGTGGCACTCACCTCCAGAGAGTTTCAGCCACTCTACCACCCAGGACATCACGTTTTCCTATGGGTGGCTTCCCCCGGGACCCCAGAGGTGCACACCTCAGGGAACTTCTCCCTCATCCAGTGAGCCAAAGCAGCACCACCACCATCCATGTGTGGAATTCAACTCTGGGAAGGGAGTGTCTTCCATATTTGTTCTTTCCTTGGGTTCTCTGCCTCAGTCCTAGAGCTGGTGGCTGCTTCCTCTTCTATCATTCCTTTGTTCTTTGGTATTCTCTTCACTTTTTGTAGGTAATTCCAAGTTATACTTAATAATTCTTTGTATTCAACATTTCCTGTTCAAATTGCTATGTGGTTTTTGTCTCCTGTTTGGACCCTAACTTAAAAATTTCTCTTTTTTCCCCAGATTTTCCATGATTCCCATCATAATCAGAAAATAAACTGAAGTTTATTTCTCTTTACTAAGATGATCCATAATTTATAGATAGCGGTAGCTGGCCAGGTATCTAGCTAGATTGATTTGGTAAAGGGAAAATAAGAATGAATTTATTTTCTGATTATGATGCAAATTACAGAAAATACAGAAAATATATTGAGACATGTGTGTATGTGGAAAATATTATCCACATATCTGTATACAGAGATCTGTGAATGTGTGTGTTTTCCAGTATAGAACTCCTCGTAGTATATGATAAAGCATTCTTTTTATGATAATAAATATAATTATTTTTATAAGCTATTCAGTACTTGTACCTAATTTTGCTATAGCACACTCATGTCTATAATGATACTTGTTAGCTTTTTGGGGGTGACTAATTGATCAGGTTTTGCCATGAGGATTTTATCGAATTTTTTTGTATGGCTTTCTATCAGTTTATATGTCCTATGGAAGTAAATATGTTATGGAACTTATCATATGGAAGTTTTAAAGCGATCACCAGTAAAATCAACTGAGTTCCAAGATGTTTAGGGAAGTAATTTTTCTTCATAGATTATTGACACCACTCTGCATTCAACTGATGATGCCCCACAATGGACTCAAGTTATGAACAGTTGTTGAGAAAACTTAGCTCACACTCGCTGATACTCAGTGAAAGGCAGTATGCATCCAACTATCTTCTTTTATAAAAAATCAGGATAGGTTCTCTTCTCTCCTTACTCTGTTTAAGTCCATTCAATCAATAATGTCTTTAAATTTTTTTAACATTTATTTTAAAAAAATGTTTTTGGGTACATGGTAGGTGTATATATGTATGGGATACATGAGATGTTTTGATACAGACATGCAATGTGAAATAAGCACATCGTGGAGAATGGGGCATCCATCTTCTCAAGCATTTATCCTTTGAGTTACAAACAATCCAATTATATTCTGTAAGTGTTTTTGATATAATTGTGATGGAGCCATGAAAGATACTGAGTCACACAAAGCCTGAACATACCCTCACGGAGTTTGCAGTCTAACTGAAGACACAGAAGTTATTCTGCATTCAAAAAGAGGCAAACACGATGGTTGGTGCTTTCGATCTAGCTTCTCATTTAATGCTCAGTCAGTCATGAGAAGCGTGGATTGCTGCTTTCACTTTGTAGAAAAGCAGGTACAGTCTCGAAGGTCATTCGAGACTTGCCCATGGTTATTCAAGTAGCAGATGGCAACGATGAGCTGTAATGACGTGTCTATTGACTCCAAATCACTTATTCTTTCCCCCAAATACCGTGTTTCATAAACATATAATTATCAAGCAAGTCACTATGAAGGTTACTGATTAAGGGCTTAGGAAGCCACAGGAACGCAGCGGAGCTGGGGAGTGCATGGAGGAGGCAAGGTGGTTCTCCTTTGCCCTCTCAGAGCATGACCTCCTGGCTCCACTAATTTGACAATTCATCGTGTGGTGCTTTCTAAAACATACTCCGGAGAGAGGAGGAGAACCTGTTTTGATTTTTTAAAAAAGAAGTTTGAATTTCTATTACCTTTCACTGGTGTCTTGGGCAGTCATTTCTACCTTGCAGTGTTAATTAACTACTCCTTTCTTGCCTTCCTTCCCCAGGGGGTTGTCAGTACCCAAAGACTTAAGCACAAGTTGTAGGCATTTAAATCCAACATTCCCTCCATCACAGTAAGTGCCATCCAAGGGCCAGAGTTTCATGCCTGAATTTCTTGAAAGTATTTGGGGTCTTTTTATGGCCATCAGTGTCAGTATAATACCACTTTACATTTGTACTGTAATTCCCGTGAGAAAGATTGGCTTGAGCCTTGACTCTGCCACTAATTCACTATGTGATCTTAGACAAGTTACTTCTCTTTTAAGGGTATCCATTTCTGGGTTTGTAAGTGATCAATTTGATGTTCATGGTCTATAAGTCCCTTTCTAGTTGCAGTCTTGTATTTTTCTGGCAAATTTCTTGATCTAAGGGTATACAGAAGTAGAAAAGTTGGGAGGTTCTCACCCTTGCCGGTTGTAAGGGTTGAACTGTCTACACAGAGGATTTGAAAACAATAATAAAACTAAATCTCTCCCTGTTTTCAAAGTCTTGACAATGTAAGAAATAAAAATTCATCTCCACTAGGGAAGACAGCCTCCCTCCCCAATTTCAGTAGGTCATTGCCTTATTAACAGTGCACACTGCTGTTACAGTAGACATTGCTATGCCATCTTATAAACAAAAGGGTTGAGGATACAAAGGAGGTAAGTGTTAAGAGCCCATGTTGTCCAGACATAGCTAAGGATTGGCTTTAAATTCCTATTTCATAATCCAGGAGTCTCTCCCTCAAGTAACATCCTTTGTGAGCTGGTCATTCCTACTAATGACAATGGACTTTGCCAGGATAGACAGGAAAATCTCCTGGCCTAGAAAATAGCATTTCCTGGCTCTTTCAATAGAAAAGTCTAGTGGTACAGTCTGATTTTATAATTTTTAAAAGCCACTTGAGAATAATCTCAGTGCAAACTCTGTTCCATCAGTTAGAAAATATCAAATAGTTATCTAGCCTTTTAGAGACAAAAGATATGAGCTCAAATTCCAACAAATCTGGCACATATACATCAACCAAACCCGGGCAACCTCTGTGAAATGGGGGTAATATTACCTTGACCAAAGCATGGCTGGAAAGAGTGAATAGAAAATTTTCATTACATCGCTAGCTCAGTGTCTGGCCCACAATAACAAATGTTAGTTTTCTGTTTCTGATGCCACGGTTAAAATGAACAGCCAGCTCAGTTCAAGTATTAATGCAGAGGGTGAAGGATTCTTCTTGCCCCAGGCTTCAGAGAGTGGGAGGGTTACAGAGGGCCTTGGCCTCAGCAGTTCTGTGCCTCCATAATTCAACCCACGTGGGTAACTTTGTGTGTGAAGACATGCTGTGCTGAGGCTTGCAGAGCATTGAGCTGGGAGCAAGACTGGGAGGGCCAGCTACAATTTTAGCTCCAGCTTGGAATTTCCTGGTTTCGGGGGGTCTGGAGTCCGAACCTCCTCCGGTGCCGGTGCTGCTTTTGCTGCCAGAACCAGGCGGTAGACACAGTTTATTTCCACCCGACCGCCCAGCGCGAGGCAGGAGCCCTCCTCCTGGGCCCTCTGGCACTCAGTGCTGGCCTGGCCACCTGGGCAAGCTCCAGCAGCTCCTTCCTGTGCAAATGCATGTGGGCTCAAACAATCATATTGCTCAGTCAGGCCTGGGTGGAGAATTGTTTGTCTCTGCCGGGGGAAGAGGAGGTAGGACTCATACCTTCCCTAATAAAAGGTTAATTATCCTACCCTGCATCTGAAATCTAGTTAAAGAAATTGTGGCTTCCTTGAACCTTGATTTTTACCTGAATGGAAAAGGCCTTATGGGTCCTGAATGACTTATGGGCTCAGGGTTACAAGAAATAGAATCTGCATCTGGCTGATAAATAGAAAGCTGTAGTTTGTGAAGTATATAATAGATATCTCACAGTATAGAGAGAGAAAAAAAAAAAGCTGAACTGGTAGGCTTTGAGAAAGACAGAAACCAGGATATCTTGAGGGATCTCAGTGGCAGGAACTCATGGAAAGTCTCAAAGATTGCCTCCAGAAATACTTAGTTCCAATGATTTATGAACTGTTATACTTGGTTCAAGATTCATATTCCCCCAAAGAAGGAGTCCAATTGGACAGAGTAATGAAAAGAGCCCCTGATTGACAGCTCCATCAACTTCGTATGTCCTGAAATTGACTTGATTGGTTCTTGTTCTCATGATCAAACTCATGAAACCAATTCGTAATAACTAAACTCATAAACAATAGATGTATAAACCAGAGAACATTGAATCAATTTACAGAGCTGCCTCTACCTTTAGGGTGTAAAAATTACTTCTGCTTGTTATCAAGACTCTTCTCCACTTCTTTCATGGTGTTAACATGCAGGAAAGACTGAATCAAGTATTAAAAAGTTGTTCAATGAATGTAGGCATAGGTGATCTTGAGGGGTGCTTTTATTTATTCTGGGGACAAATTCTGACCATCTTGCTTCTTTGCTCCATTTTCTTCTAGTTCCATTCATGTTTCAACTCATGAATAGCCATCTGTTTGGCAGACATGACAGGATACCAGGTGGATGTCTGAATCCCTTTCCTTGAGGGGTCTCCAAACCTGCTCCAATGGGACTCACCATGTATTACTTTCACTATAAGATAGTGGTTCTGTCTTTCCCTGTAACTGGAAAATGTCTTCTTTAACACAAGTTTTTCTTTCCATAGCTAATGTTATGAATAGAGACATCTGTGTGGTTGTTGGAAGCCTTCAAGGCGGGTTGTAGAAAGTATTTGTAGCAGATATTTTACTGAGAGAGAGTGGAGAACAATATGTCATTGCAAAAAACGATAGTGCATTATTGTTACAGAATTTTACTGAGCTGTCTTAGTAAATCACACCCCGCATCCCATCCCATGCCAAACGATAACAAAAACAAAGTAAAAAGATCCCTTACCAGACTATTCTTCTTGAACACATGTCAAATACAATAATTAAAAATGGGTGTTCTTCAAAAGGCATGAAAGATACTGTTCTGGGCTAGCATGTATATTTTGAAATTCTACTTGACTGTGTGAGCCAGTTGGATCCTTACATACCACAGCCTGCAAAAATTTTGCTTATTCAGATTGGGATTGCTTCAAGAATGGCAAGACTATTAAAGACACATTGATAATATGTAAAGGAGACATTTATGCAGGCTGTTAAGTTAAACAGGAAACATAAGGCCTTGGGCTGTGTCTGGTTCTGCATGATGCCAGGAGAGAAGATATTTCCAAATATAGACAGATTGTGTGACACTTTAAATCATGTTGAATTAAATAACATCCCCTGTGTAAATCAGAGTTCAGACTTCCAGCAATTCCAAACATCTGGAATATTGTACAGGTAAATAAATTTAGTAAATAGAGAGACAGACAGATGAGTAGATGGATACAGATGGAAGCACATCGAGTGATAAAGTGTCCACAAATCAGCAGTAGGACATTGACCTCTGATAGTGTGGCAGATCTATACAGAATGAAGAAATGAAATGCAGAAGAGAAAACCAGTTATGAGAATGTGGTTAAGATAACCACATCTGAGGAACAAAAGGAATCTCTCTAGGGAGATCTCAAGAGGTTAACCTGAGAAAGACTATGACTGTTGCTGGAAGTTCTGGACACCCACTGCTCTTTGCTCTCCCTTCATGGTCTTGACAGTTTTCTGTTCTGTTGTCTGAGGCCCAAGGCAATGGATCACAATTGGAGTCACAAGTTCAAAGAGGTATTTGTTGTGCTGTGACATAGAAGGATTGGGAACAGGCTAAGTCTTACTCATAGGCTATGGTTGGAATGTTTGTGTCCCTCCAGAATTTATGTTTAAAGTTAATCCCTAATGCAACAATTTTAAAAGGTGGGATCTATAGGAGGTGATTAGTCCATGCAGCCTCTGTGCTCCTGAATGGATTAGTGCATTGTAAAGGGCTTGAGGCAGGAGGTAAGTCTGCTCCTTTTGTCCCTTGTGAGGACACAGCATTCATCCCCTCCAGAGGATGCAGAAACAAGGGTCCGTCTTGGAAGCAGAGAGCCGCCCTCACCAGACACTGAACCTCTGGGTACTTTGGTTGTGGACTTCCCAGCCTGCAGAACTGTGAGAAATAAATTTATGTTGTTGATAAACTACTCAGTTTCAAGCATTTTGTTATAGCAGCACAAACAGATTTAGACACTCATGTTTTGGGGACTTCAGTGTGTTTCAGAGTGTCTTATACTGAGGGAGACAAGCCAGCCCATATGGGTAATCTGGGATGTGCAGTGGCCAATTTAATCCTTTATGCTGTGGGAAAATTTACTATTCCAACTGCACATATGAGGCCTGCTGCATATCTAAATGTGCCGGAAGAATAATTAAAAGATGAGAAAGCCAAGCTTCTTTAAGTGCAAAGAAAAATAGTGATACAGATGCTCACAAAGGTATCCTTTTGGGAAAGGGATAATAAGGTGGTACTTCAATGAGAGCCCCATGTCTTTTTCTGGAGAGGATCTGCTGCGATTCATTTACTAGAAATGTTATTCTTGACAAAAAAAAAAAAATGGCAGTAAGAATAGGACTGCCGCAACATCCCTGGAAATTGTGTAAATGGTTGATAAAGAAACAACTCCCTGGTCCCCATGTACAGGCCAGAGATGCCCAGCGGGGCATCAGCACAAGTCTGATGAAAGCACCACAGCTAAATGGAATAATCAGAACAGTTCTGGAGAGTGAGTCAAGAGTATAGAAATGTCAAGTTTGGAAACAAAGTAAAAGCAAAAAATGGGAGAAAATGAAAAATGGTTGGGACATTTGAGGGAAAGTGGAATTTAGGGCAATAGATTGGTGGAGGAGAGTGAATCAGAAATACAACCATGCAGAGCAAATGTGATAAAGGTCTGCTTTTATGGGGAGCTTAGTTTTGGGGGCTTGGTTGCATCTCTCATCCTATCGTTTAGAGCTAAGGAGCAAGCATGAGGTATAGAAAGATAGGAGTCAGTATGTGAGGAACAGCTGCAACTAAGTGGGAAGACAAGTGTATGCTCAAGCCGTGGAGTGCCTGGTTCTGGTGCATTCAAGGGTTCCGTTAGCATGGCTGGGTTGAGGGTTCGACTCTTCTGTGTTTCGATGACAGAGGCTACCATCTTAGCTCCCTTCTTTACCTCCAAGTGGTCAGTGAGTGCCAAGAGTGACTTCAAGTTACCCCCTGCTGAGAATACGGCTGATACAGAAGCAGCTGCTTCTATTGATAAACTCAGTTTGGTTTTGTAATTAATACTATGAAAGAATGGACTTGCCAATTTCTGGTTGCCATGAATTTACTTACTGGTGAGAGAACATGCATTATCTGTTAGGTGTCCAAAGGCAAGGTTTTCTGCAGAATCCCGTTGCAGTTTAGGACTACTAAGGAATAGTCTTTTCACAGCCATGGACTTAGTAAAGCAGAAACTTCTCCAGTGTCACTTGGCTCAAGCCCCTGGAACTGGATAATAATGCTCCTTTTTCCTCCATTAGCTCACGATGTACGCATGATACAGGCAAATAGTAACTATGGACCGAAAAGGGAGATGTTTGATACCTCGAAAGACACTGTTCAACACGGGCATGTCTGTAAAGAACTCGCAAGACATAGGAACTGGCTTCTCTGGCTCCAGCGATGCATGCTTTGTGGGAGATAACCATACAGCTATCATTTCATCTACGTGAGAAAGAGAAAGACTACTGGAAAGACTTTTCAAGATAACTGTCTTTTTTTTTTTCAGAAAGTGAGAGCTAAGATAGAGAGGGCAAATAGGTTTTATCACCCATGGAGAAACATTTGGATCCATATGGGATGTGGAGGAATGAAGGCAAGGAGATTATTCTGTGATTCATTAGTGTTGTCTGGTATGAATATACGAATAAGGAGTTGCATATATCTCTTCTACATGACATGGGCATCCTCTGGTCATGTGGTCCTTAGGTCCCGTTAAATCTGATAACCACTGTAAAGAGTTTTAATCCTTAAGAAAATTTATGTAAAAGAAAGAAAAGACATGAATACATGCTAAGGATGTACGAAATAATGGTCATGGAAGAAAGTATGTTCGATGATTTATAGGACAAGGGTAGATTTATTCATTTTTAGAAAAAAAAATCTGTTGGGTAAAACTGGAAATAGGGAATTGGGGGCTGAGAGTGATAAAGGAGGCAGGCTAATAGCTCTGTGAGAAATAATGGCTCGGCAATAAAGAAAATGAGATAAAACGAGTTCTCAGCTCCCTACCCCTAAAATGATAGGATAAGTGTTCTTAGCTATTCATACCACATGAGGGTTCTTAGCCAAGAAGCTTATCCTATCATTTTAGGGGCAGAGAGCTGAGAATTGGGTGAGAAAGATGGGAGCAGAGCACACCCTAAATGGTGCGTTTTAATGCAGTTTTGCACTTGACTCTGGTGTGCTCAAATTTTAGATATTGTGGATGGGGTAAGGTTCTGAATCTTCCGTGCATGCACGGTGTAGGGGGGAGTTCCCCTATGTCAGTGAGGCATGAAACCTGAACTCCAAGAGATATTCTTTGAGAAAATGTTCAGTGAAAATCCTAGGAAATTTTTATACATACTAACCTATTAAATCTGTTTGAATCTCAAGTTCTGTACAGTGAAATATCCTTAGTTAACATTTCCACTCAAATTGTTTCACTTAGAAACTTTTTTTCTTTCACATAAAGCCACAGAATAGGTGTTCTGCAGGAAACCTCGCCAGAAACAATTTATCTGGCAGGTGAACCCAGTGCACATGGTGCATGCCCAGAAGATTCAGAACCTTACCCCATCCACAATAACCTAACATTTGAACACACCGGAATCAAGTGCAAAACTGCATTAAAACACACTACTTACGGTGCGCTCTGCTCCCATCTTTCTGGCCCAATTCTCAGCTCCCTGCCCCTAAAATGATAGAATAAGGATTCTTGGCTAAGAACCCTTATATGGTATGAATAGCTAATAACCCTTATCCTATCATTTTAGGGATAGGGAGCTAAGAACTCGTTTTATCTCGTTCTCTTTATTACCGAGCCATTATTTCTCACAGAATTATTAGTCTACCTCCTTTATCACTCTCAGCCCCCGATTTCCTGTTTTCTGTTTAAACAACAGTTTTTTTCTAAAAATGAATAAATCTACCCTTGTCCTATAAATAGTTGAACATATTTTCTTCCATGACCAGTATTTCGTACATCCTTAGCATGTATTCATGTCTCTTCTTTCTTTTATATACATCTTCTTAAGGATTAAAACTCTTCACAGTGGTTATCAGATTTAATGGGACCTAAGGACCCCATGACCAGAGGATGCCCATGTCATATAGAAGAGATACATGCAACTCTTTATTTATATATTCATACCAGACAACACTAATGAATTTACCTTCCAGATAGATTGTTGCATCAGACCTCTTATCCCAGCATCTGCTTTTGGGAGAACCCAAAACTAAGACAAATACTATCTGAATTTTTGCAATAGGCCCACATAATTTTCATGCAAATAGGCAAGCACCATCAACCCCAGTTTAAATGAATAGGATCATTAAAAATTACAGTTTTAATGCAGTATGGATTGCCCTTTCCCTGATGCACATTCAGGGTGTGTTGCTGTGGCTCTGAGTAGGCCTTCAGCTTCTACCAATAGAGATGAAGAGATTTTGGGGTCCACACCAAGACAGAGGAAAAATGGACTCTGGGGAGGGGATCTTTGCAACAAGGCTTGGAAAACAGGGTTTCACTCACACACACCGCCTTGTAAAAAGGTGCCATGATTTGCTTCTCTGTTTCCCTACTCCCTCCCCAACCATCCCTGGTTTAACACTGCCTCACGCTCATCACCGTGCTGTTGCTAAAGGATTCTTGTTTCTCACAGGCTCACGGGTTAGGCCAAGAGACTCTGGGGATTCCTTGTCTGGGTGTAACACAGTGCTCTGGGCCCTGGCCCAGGGGAGCTGAACAAAGTCGTCTCGAGATTACAAGCTATTTCAGCCCTATCAGGGGTTATGGCCCCTACTTTTTAACATCCTGCTTTTATTTGCAGGCTATGAAGTGTAATAGTTCACCATTTTGGTTTAAGTATCACCATAAAAGTCAGTGAGATGGAACAGGCAATAAGTACTTCTTTTACATAGTGTGGCTGGGGCTGGGAGCTTATGTCTTCATTAACCTCCAGAAACGGCTCTGGAATAAAACGCTGGGGTGGGCGCTCCTTAATGTCAGCATCTGTGGGGAAGAGCCCCCCTCCTTTTAACTCTGTGTGCCTCACTTTGCCCGTTGCTGGCTCTGGTGCTGAGGAAGTTGGAAAAACAGGAAGGAAAAGAGCAGAGGCCACAGTCATATATATAAAGTCATATATTGTATATGGAAACTGTAGACAAGGCTTTAGGTAACCTTAGGGGTGGAGTAGGGAATATGGGCAGGGAAGGGACAGCATCTTCTATGGCACTAATAGAGTTTTAAAAAAAAGAATATGGAGTTTTTCCTGTCAAAAAATTCAAATCCAGTTTTTCAGTGTCAACTACATGTAACAGTTTCTGATATATCTTATTGTGGAAATTTTCTCTTTCTCTGTATATATGCTAATGTGTGTGTATATTTTATATGTGTGTATGTATCTATATATTTGTAACTTTGTTTTTAGATATATATAGACATAATAGACATTATAAACATAATGAATAGATACCTCCCTCACTCATTGGGATAGTTACAGTGTATTCCATAGAAAGAATATACCATAATTTATTATGTGGAATATTTTAACAAACTAAAATAAAAATAGTTCAAAATTAGTAAAAATTAAAAATTATAATTCTTGAACTATGTAACAAAATAATTTAAATCTTTATCTTTGCAGATTTTTTCTAGTACATAGCATTTTAGAGCTCAAGCATTGCTATTAGCTAAATTGGGTTATTCTCATTCATTTGCTACCTATATGCTATGTAACCCAGGAAGAGTCACAAAATTCTCCAAACCTTACTCTTCTTATTTGTAGAATTGAGCAACACAGATCACCTACCTACAAGGTTTGTGGAGAGGATCAAATTTGATCATTTGTGAAAAGAGCTCAGCATGTCAGAAATGCTCAATAAACATGACGTGTTAATGTTCTATTCCCCAAACAGAAAATAACAAAAATCCTTGTCAGGTTGTGCATCTTTAAAAAACAGGGAAAGGAATCAGTCATCATAACCACATGAGCTGTGCTTGAGTCTTGAAGAGTACTTGACTGCATGTTCTTTACATCCTCTAAGCACTGATTATATGCTAGAATGGTAGCAGTTGTTATCAGATATGGTATTTTAGCCAATTCATACAGAAGTTGGTAACTGCTTTCAGTTCATTCTTTCTGCATACTCTCAATGATCCTTGCATTGAGAAGCTGGGTTTAACGCCCTTCCTCTTATATCTCGACTGGTCCTAGAAATCTTGGTCAATAGAATGATGAAGTTAACTTTCTGGGGCTCCGAAGTCCGTGTTATAAGAAACTTCAGAGCTGCCATTTGGGTCCACTGGAACTCTGACTCTAGGGGAAAGCAGCCATCATGGGAGAAGTCTGACTGTGCTGGACCCACCAGGAAAGGCCACTGAGAGAGAGATGCCCGACAAGCACCCAGCCATTTCAGCCACCTCAGTCACATCAGACAAGGCATCAGACAGTTGAGTCAGGAAGCCTTTCAGATAATTCCAGCCCTATGGATTGCAACTGCCCCAGAGACTTGAAGCAAAAACTGCTAAGCTGAGGCCAAACACCACTGCTGTGTGAGAAAATGATAAAGTTCGGGGGTGCTTAGTTACGAAGCAATAGATCAGTGGAATCGGCACACAGACCAAAATGCAAAAAAAGGGCCCCCAGGCTCTGCTTACCTCATCATCATAATTATTTTTCTGTTTCACGTCAGGCATCTCTTGTGCAACAGTTTTTATTGCAATCTAGAAAATAACTATCTTCAGTAATCTCAATTAATGGTTTTATAAATAATAAAAAAGTGTTTCCCCATATGTTAATACAGAAACTTCAAATTCCACTACAATGTTTTGTTTAGGAGACTTATGTGGATTAAACAATGCTCTTTATATATTTAAAGAGATGTATATATGAAAGCTCTTGTAATTAATGTATTTGTATTGCTTTCAGCAGTAAAACCTCATAAGAAAAGAAATGTTTTTAAATATCCAATTTTGAAACACTCTCCATAGGCTGCTCCATTTAGAGAGCAGATATTTCATTCCACATTTTTAAAATGTCACCTTAATCTTGAAGTGAGAGATTATATTTATTGTTATTACTATTATCAGCAGCATTGCTACTATTACCATTTATTTATCTAACAGAGGACATTATGCTGAAAGGCATTCCCATGGCAGAAAATAATATTTAATAAACTTGGAGTACTTGTCATTTTATAAAAGAAAAATAGATAACTTCAAATCTGGCAGCTCTTTTAAATTCTTCTTTACATTAAACAAATAATGTTAACATCACTCTACCTCCTTATAAAGGTATGTATTCTCTTGCATTTTAAATATCTTCTTCTCTTTTGAAATTAAGCCAGTTGATGACAACATGTAAGTATTTTTGTGCATTTATAGCTTCAACATTTTTTTGTTGGCAATAGACAAAATAATGCAATTTGAATTTTATGTCTAAAGCTATCTTTGTAATCTGACTTGTACATTTTTAAAAACTAAATTCCAGTCAATCAACCACTCTATTGATAGATCCACTTCTAGTTATTTTATAAAATATAGCTTTTATAATGAAGTTGTTTATTGTGAAAATATTTCTTCTCCACAACATGTATTCTTTAGGATAAAAGAAAAAAAAATTCTGCATTTCCTGTGACAAATACCATAAGGAAAGAAATGTTAGAAACATCTGTACTTGCACCCAACTGGATAGCAAACCTCACACACCAAATAATTTCTTTTAACACTTGACTCATCAAATCTTCAGCAAGGTTTTCTCTGCATCTTCTAACAGAATCTGCTGACAAAGGAATGCATTTTTATTTGTTACCATATTGTTTTCAGTGTCTTTTTCTAGCTGTTTTTCTCATGGTTGGAAAATTGACTATTTCCCCAATGTATTTTTTTTTCTTCTGGCTTTGCTAATAAGCAATAAAACTCAAAATAGGCTTCTATGCATTTAACAATAAGTTTAGTAAAATTTCATCAAGTAGTATTTCATGAAGTGTTGAATGACTTTAAACATGGCTGAAAAACATAGCCCTGTTTTCATGCTCTGGGTCCTAATTTTCAAATGTCTTAAAAATTGTACCCAATCGTGCTTGCTTTATTGGCTCTTTTGCAAGTGACCGATTAGAAGGGAGTAACGCTGGGTTTAGTGAGGACAGGAGGAGGTAGGTGCAAGAATTCAAGCAGAGCTGAGATGAAAGGTGGGCAAGAGTTTTAGGGATAAAAAGAGGGATGGGTTTGACAGAAGAACCTGAATAGTTCCTGATATTATTATGCAAATTATATTTGATAATAATAACAATAATTACTGTCATCCTACAAAAGGTATTTTGAAATCATTAAAAAATATATAGGGAAAAGCAATGGAAATCTTTACTCCCTTTGGAATTATAAAGAGCAAAACAAATAGGAAAAGGATATTAATTTTCTTACTGAGGTCTCTTTAGAGAATGATAGAGTGGGACAAGGTGCAAAATATACAGAAAAAGCTTTTAAAATTCTGTTTCCTGGTCAGGTGCGGTGGTTCAAGCCTGTAATACCAGCACTTTGGGAGACCGAGGCAGGCGGACGAATTGAGGTCAGGAGTTCAAGACCAGCCTGGCCAACATAGTGAAACCCTGTCTCTACTGAAAATACAAAAGAATTAGCTGGGTATGGTGGTGGGGGCCTGTAATCCCAGCTATTCAGGAGGCTGAGGCAGGAGAATCGTTTGAACCTGGGAGGCGGGGGTTGCAGTGAGCCGAGATGGCACCACTGCACTCCAGCCTGGGGGACAGAGCATAACTTTGTCAAAAAAAAAAACACAACAAAAAATTCTATCTCCCTATAACCATCATTTTCACTATTTCCTACATCCTTGGTAGTTTCTCTTTCAGAACTTTTTCCTCTTTCTGAATTCCTCAAACAAGTAAACACTGAATACTCATGGTCTTTTGCCCTGTAGAGTCCTCCTTGTACTGTCTCATTGGTTCATGGTCCCCTCACCTCTGGATTTCTCTTCTTATATCAATGGACACCCTGCTGTCCTTAGGAGAATGTTCTCTTCCCCTGACCTTCAACATAGGACCCAGGAAGGAGAGGGCCCAGGGTTTTGGGAGCTATGAAGGGAAGCCACAATTCCAGAATTCTCTTGAAGGAGCAGGTGAAGAGGCAGGGAATACTTAGGCTTTATTTTTCTTTGCCTTTTAATAAACAACATGCATACATAAAGGTCATAACTTTGATTCTTATCACAGCAGGAGCCTGTGATTTCAGTCTTAGACAAGGTACGCAGAAAAACGGGTTGTGGAGGGCATTGACCTTCGATGTGGCAGTGGAGTCAATGTCTGTGTCTGAGAATATCCATCAGTCAGGCCTCTAGGGCTGAAGAAAGTGCTTGAGGAATGAATGTAACCAAAATGCTCCCCCCGCCCTCTTCTTATAAAAAACATGGAGGGAGAGGATTCTAATGGCCATGGCAAGGTGGAGGGTCCCAGGAGATGTGGGCTGATACTGTGAGTTGTTTGTTTCTTCTCCCACTCTGGGTCATCAACTCTCAGTGGCCAGAGATGAGATTTGTTCATCTTTAGATTCCTGGTGTCCAGCAGTAGCAGTGCTTAAAAATAAAAGATAGATTCTCCCTTACAAATTTTTTCACTTTCAAAATTGTCTGTATATTTTATAGATATAGAAATTTATAAAACTTTCTATATTTTTTATTGTTTGCTATAAATGAATGTGTGAATGGGTATGAGAAGGAGGAGATATCTCAGTGATCTCTTCCAAGCAGAGATGACTCTATATGCCATTCACCCTTGTTTGTTAAGTTTCCAATTTCTTCCTCATGTATCTTGGTTGCTTTGGCGAAATCCAAGTTGCACAGGAACCCGGCTGCTCCATCCCATCCCATTGACTTACAGCTAGAAGGAACAGACTCTCATTTCTTTTTCTTTTCTTTTCTTTCTTTTTTTTTTTTTTTTTAGACAGAGTCTCGCTCTGTTGCCAGGCTGGAGTGCAGTGGCAGTGGTGCAATCTCGGCTCACTGCAACCTCCACTTCCCAGGTTCAAGTGATTCTCCTGCCTCAGACTCCTGAGTAGCTGGAACTACAAGGCATGCGCGCACCACCACGCCCAGCTAATTTTTGTATTTTTAGTAGAGACGGGGTTTCACCATGTTGGCCAGGATGGTCTCAGTCTCTTGACCTCGTGATCCGCTGCCTAGCCTCCCAAAGTGCTGCGATCATAGGCGTGAGCCACCACACCCAGCCCAGAGTCTCATTTCTTAACAACCCATTTCCCTTCCTGCACGCCACTCCAACACACACTCACTCTGCCCCATCTACACATTCATCCTCACTCTTTTTCTATCTAATGTACACTTTCAACTATTAGCTAGAGTTTCACCAAGCTTGCTCCTTATTTCTGATCCACGTCCCCTCCCTTCCTTCCCCTCTCTCCATTTCTTTTCAGGTTAATTTATCTGATTATATGCAACATGCTGCAGCCATGTTAAGATACCAACTGAGTTTCCACTTGGAGGCTTGGAGGAAAGATTACCATTAAAACGTGACTTCCATCCACTCAGCTGAAATTACTATTGATTGCCAAAGAAAAATATTTGTGCTGTGAAGCTGGGAGCTATGATGTTGAACCATATTAACATAATGTTAGCATAGCTACGGGTGTTTAGTAGCATGCAATCAGATTTGAAATGAACGTTGATTATAGATGGAGATTAATGTTCACATATTCATAGGAACACAATGAGAAGAGCAATTTCCTTTCTACTACAGATCAATGGTTTCCCCATTCAATTATACAGCTGTAATAATTGCATTATGCTGAAATATTTCTTAATGGCTAATTTCTTTCCTTTTGTGTGTGTGTGTATGAGCTCTTTTGTCAGTGATAGCTTCTGCAGCCCGAGGACAGCATAAGATGTTTTAATCACTGGTGCCATTTTGCAAGCTTTGACCAAGCCAGTAATTTCCCCCTTTTCCCCATTTTTTTGCTAGTCTCTCTTATTATCACCCAGAATTGCTTCCTGGGTGATTGAAACCTAGAGACTTGCCTCAAGTCTTTTCTTTCCTTGTTCAGGGAGTGAAGACAAAACTAGAAACCTACAGGGCCATGGGCTGCTCCATCTTTTTTTGCACATTTGCTGGAGATTGAAGGAGAAAGAGATGAAGATCCACAAGCATTATTCATAGGATGCCCATCCCCCAAGTGACTCTTAATGAATGTAAATATATACATATACATATATATTACTTTGGAGACCATTGATTAAAAAGCAGACAAAACACCCAGTGTCTTCTCCCATACTTCAAGCAGATCTCTGAGGGCTGATAAGATGTCAAAATTTATATTGTGAAGATGATATAAATGAATGTAAATTTAAAAAGTATATTTATAAGTTTATAATATATATAAATTTATAACAAAAATAAATTTATGACATATAAATATATTTATAACATATCAATTTATAAATATAAAGATTATATTAAGTATTAAAAGAATCTGTAAGCTCTTCTCAGTTTCTAAAGACAATGGTGTTCTCCTGCTTACCTGGCTGTGTCTCAGAGGAAGTCTGGCTGGCATTTTCTTCTTTAGATGAACATTTTCTTATAGATGAATTATAATATGCCTGTCTCATGCCTTTCTCAGCTGTCCATGGGTGAAGATTGGGCTTTCTCTAATCTGATTTCTTTTATCTTTGTGCATGGAGTCTTATTCATAACTTAGTTGAACAGAGTGAGTCACAGTAGAAAGCAAACCAAATGTGAAGACCTTCCTCTAAACACATATCCCAAGGGCACTGTTTACTGTGTACTCTCTGGCAAGTCACTGACAATTCACAGCCTGAGGCTTTCCAGCTGGAATGTTGAAAACTGAGCCCCTAACTCACAAGGTCATGGTGAAGAAGAAAGAAAGTGAACTTAGCTAGAATGAGTGTAGCAGAGTTGTTGGTGCCAGTGGCCGGCACCTCATCCCTCCGGCCACCCACACACTCAGCTGCAGCCGTGGAGTCCAGTTCATGAGATTCACGCTGATAGCACCTGTTTCACGCACCTGCTAAACGTCCTTCTGCTTTTTGACTCAGTCTCTTTCAGATTCTTTGGCGTCTACTCAGCCTTAGATAGACACATTCTGAAAGGAGAAGGCCCTTACAAGCACATTCACTCAGGGAGGGACTGAAGCTGGTGGCAGTAGCTGCCCTGGTCTCTCAGAAGTACTGCAAACACAGCAAGCACCCTTATGTGGGTGTTTCCTACCTTCTTGCCTTGTTCTCCCAGCTCCTTCACTCCTGCCTGTTGAGATCACCCCCCTCCATTATAAATTACCTACACCCAAGTTCTTTCTGAGTCCGTTTTCTGGAGAACCCAAAATAAGGCAGTATGTTTGGAGATTTACCAAAGCCTTTGGAAACAGTCTGACCTGGCTTAAATCTCATCCTGATTGCTCATCTGTCATGTGATCACAGGCAAGTGACTTCCCGTTCCTGAGCCTCTGTTTTCTCATCTGTAAAATGGGAATCATAATAGGATAGACCACGAAGCATTATAAAAATTGAATGAGATTTTTGTAATGTACTCAAGTACTCAATATTATTTTCTGTTATTAGTATTTTCATTAAAAGTGTCAAGTACAACATAAACACACAGTGAACCATAACTTCCTTTCAGTCTTTTATGCCTGAGACAAAATATATCTGGGAGCAGCAAACATAATCAATATGTTCATTTTCCCACATATACAATACTATTTTTGCTGGCCTGCTATACACAAAGAAGCCGTGTGTGGGATATAGTTTTCTTGGTTGAGGGTGTTACAAAGTCTCGGCTGTCAATTCTATTCTCTAGAATCTTTTTCAAACATGTCCCCAGGGAAAGAGAGAGTTTTGTGCTGCTTGGGTTGTCTCAAGGGGGTACAAGCTGCACAAAAGAAAAACACTTCTCACCCAACAATGGACAGGACGGGAGAATGTTATGTAGCTTACGTATTTTAAAATCATCTGTTGGCAGGGAAGGAAGGCATGTGAATCTGGAGAACCTGTCCAGGGCAGGAAAACTAGAATTGCGTCACCCTGAGATGTGATGTGTCATAATAGATAGGAACCAGTGGCCCCCAGGAAAGATATTTCTTTTCTGTGGCCCCACCAAAAGCCACTATCATGGTTTTTTTCGTTTCTCATTCCATCACTCAAAAATAATGTCTTGAGTGCCTACTACGTGCTAAACAATAAGCTCATTGCTGGAGATAGAATCATGAGCAAACAGACTGAGTTCCTGGTTCTTAAGGTTTTTATGATCTCCAGAAGATCTGCCAAACAATCACATGAACATACAGTAAATTGCAATTCTGGTGATAAGAAGGAGAAATCCATTTAAGAGAAGGGAGAGATCCAGAAGACAGAAAGACACTGAAGGATTGATGCACAAACCAATGCCTGGAAGAACAGGAGTTAACTTAGCTGGGCGAGTAGCCTAGGCGAATGAAGAGATCTTTCCAGTTAGAAGGAAGGATGTATGTGCATCTCTTGTTATATTCCATTTCCTTGTTATCTTTTATTTATCTTATAGTGCTGTTGGTCACCTTATTAATTATATGGTTGTTCTAGTTTTTTTTTTTTTTTTTTTTTTTTTTGTCTTTGTTTTCCCACCCATTAGAATTTAAATTCCTTTAGGGCAAAGGCTTTGTCTATATTGATACCTCTCCAATTCCCATGTACAAATAAATGTGCAAAGGCCCTAGATACTGAGGGAGATTGACACACAGCGTACAAAGCTGTGCTTTACTAAACCGCACACCCTTTCTCATGGGACCTCTGCTCTTGGGAGGTTGGACATTGGGTCCCTTTTCTCAGGTTTTATGTAGTCAGTGGGTTCATATATTGAACAGAAATGCCTTCTTTGGCATGGGCACAAATGTGTTACGATCAAGTGCTGCAGAGGGGTCATGATGATTAACCAGGATCCCATCTATCTCTAAGGGCCAATATATGCCATGAGTGTCCCTTACCCTTACCAGAAGTAGATCTGTGATTTGCTTTTGTTGATACAAGAAAGAACTGATGGGGAGGTTCTAGAAAATTTTTCTTACCCTTAAGGAGAACACATCAGAATAGACGGTCTTCTTTCTCTGAACGTGTTTACATCTAGATGTGAATTCTCAAACTAGTTTAGCATTGAGGGGCATCATTTAAGGGCAAAGTTCATAAGCTGAAGATGGCAGAGCAGAGAAATGGCAAGAATTTGGATCTTTCTTGAGGATTGAGACTTTGAAGTAACTAAATACAGGGTCTCCCTATCTCTGGATTATGTATTGAGAGCCTTTGAGTTTTTGTTATTGTTGTTGTTGTTGTTGTTGTTGTTGTTGTTGTTTTACCTGCAGCTGCAGGTGTCCTTAAAACTCACTTTATCTGCATCTGACACAACCTGGTGTTTTATCTCTTCTGTCCTTCTCTCCCTGCCTCTCTCCTTCCCTGCCTCTCCTCTCCCATCCCTTCCCCTCCCCTCCCCTTCCTTTCCCTTCATCTCCCTTCTCTTCTTATCCCTCCTTCCCTCTCTCCTTTCCTCCCTCTCTTCCTTCCTTCCCTCCATCCCTTCTTTCCTTCCTTCCTTCCTTCCTTCCTCCTTTCCTCCCTCCCTCCCTGCCTCCCTCCCTCCCTTCCTTCTTTCCCTCGATCCCTTCCTTCCCTCCCTCCCTCCCTCTCTTCTTCCTTCCTTTCTTCCTTTCTTCCTTCCTTCCTTCCTTCCCTCCCTCCTCCTTTCCTCCCTCCCTCCGTGCCTCTCTCTCTCGATTGTTTGGATCAGGGTGCAGCACCACACTTACATCAGTGCTATTGCTGGCTTCCTGAAATGCACACACTCCCTTGTGGTTCCTGCAGCACTTACATACCCATTTAGTCCAGCCCTAATCCACATTAGGCTGAGATTCCAACAAGTGTACATTTGTACTTCAGAGAATTTGTGTTCTAGGAGCTGGCAACCTCAGGATGGCTTTATAGTTTAATCAAGTGAGCTTGGAATCAGATTGCTTCAGCATCTTCAAGTATAAGCAGCAACGTGGCTGTGGGCAAGGTATGACACCTCTCTTACTCTCAGTATTTTATCTTGAAAATAGGGATAATAGCAATACCTAGCTCAAAGGGTGGACATGACATGTTAATAAATGTAAAGCACTTAGCACAGAGTCAAACACCAAGTAAGAACTCTAATAAGTTCTTCCAGGGCAACTCAAGCAGAAATGTTCTCATTTCACCTCCTGCCCCTTTCTCTTTGCTCTCCTTCCTAGCCTTAGCCCCTTTGAATCAGCTCTAATGAGTCTACCAAGTTTGTAATGTATGCCCTCAATCTTCTTTATCAGCACCAAAATGGAATCTATGTATGTGTAAGTTAACAATTTAATTGTTTGTTCTCAATATCATCTAATAGCAAAATCTTTGCAATGGGCACCAGTTTTGGGTGAGTATGGATACAAAAAAACAAAATGTTGCACGTCAACTTTCAGATTAAAGCACAAGATTTCTCCAATTACATAGCTATACATACATGTGTGCATATACATATGCTATATTATTGTATATATATGCACACACACTATACCTAGATATATATAGTGTTTTATATATACATGTATATATGTAGTGTTATATAATGTGTGTGTGTGTGTGTGTGTGCATGTGTGTGTTTTTAGCCTTCCCTATTAACAAGAATGCTTTAGATTTTCTTCCTCATGAAACACCCATTAAACAATAGCTGATATTCTGCAAAGGGGCATTGTCAGAAATTACTAAGGGAAAGGAATGAGATGATAAAAAAGGAGAAGCAACAAATGAATAGGGTAAATACTCTGGATTAGCAAAAATACATAATGATGAGTGCTTCATTAAAAATCAGGAAATCAAAAGAGATCTCCACAATTTCCCAGATTTGCTTATCTGTTACACATGATGATTTCTTCAAGAGAAAGATGTAAACTGAATACAAACCAGCCTCGGCCCTTACCTCTACCATCTGCATTTATGTTTCAGGCCATGGATGGTGATTTCGAGAAAAAAACCTCTCAGGAACTACAGAGTTAAGAGAAAGAATCACTCTTACTACTAACATTAAAAAAAAAATCAATAAATAAGTCAGTACAGCAAAATATGTAAAAGCCTAACTCGGGAGTTGGGCAGATCTGTTTGCTTCTAGATTCTGCTGTTTCCTCTCTTTTTGATCTCTGACAAGTCACTTAAATATTCTGAGCCTCGGTCTCCCCATCTGTAAAACAAGGACACTGCTAGTTCCTATTGTATTACTACTCACTGTGAAAAGTCAATGATGGGGACAACTGTGACGAACACTACGTAACACCTAGTACTCTACCCGATCACCAAATGTGGTGCTCACTACTGTTATTTCTGCTTTACAGAGGAGGAAAGTGAGGCACGGGGAAGTCAGGTAAACTCCAATTTCTATACTTGGTGAAAGACGGACCCTGAATTCCAAACCAGGCAGTCTGGCTCCAAGTTTATCTGCTTCATGATCAGGCTGGGTGACTTCTGCAGTAAAGCATTAATGTAAGTGGGTGGAATTTTGTTTTAATGTAAAAGTTTGAAGATCCAATGCTTCTTATGCAAGTTAGCCAAAGATTTCAGGAATGTCTTTGTCTGGCATTTTAGGCTTCTCACAATTCCACCTCAATCTCGTCCCTGTTCCTTCCCCAAATGCACAGATATTGCCAGGTGTGTCTTTCAAATACATATGGCCCTTGCCTTCCTCAAGCCAGGACAGAGGCAAAGAGTTCAGCAGAACATCTTAGGTTCACTCAAACAATTGCACCTGCCAATTCTCTAAGCCAAGTTATTGCCCTATTAGCTCATCTCCTTTCCCTTTCACATGGGCCCTGCCTCTGCTTAGCTGCATTCAACTTCCGGTGGCCTCTAAGTGGTTCCACACTGCTTACCTCATGCCAACTAGAGCCAGAGCTATAGTGGAGACAGGCTTGGTCAGATGAGGCCATGCTCTAGGGGTCATGCCATAGGTCAGAGGGGCCAGTCCAAATACCAAATGCACACATTGCATACTGCCAGATATTGGGGCAATGGCTGGTGAAGACCAGAAGCACAAGATACTGAGACAGTGAAGAGCTGGAAGGCTAGTGGCACCGCCCATGGAGAAGACTCAGGGTGGCAGTAAGGTGTAGGCAGGGAGTGGCTCACCCATTTCTGCTGCACACACTGGGTTTGTTCTTATGCGGCACAAAGTCAAACCAAACATAGCTTACTGATGACATAAACATGCTGGAAAATAGAAATATCTGGCTCTTTCCAGAGTGTTAGGATTTGTGGCTGCAACACCAGGGTGGGTGAGAAGATGTAGGCATGAGATGAGTGAGAGCAGTGGAGGTGGACAAAGGGCTTAAGGCATAGAGTTAAGTGTCATGACAGATGCATATATACAAGTAGTATAGAATAGTCATAACCTAAGAGGCATCATTTCTTTTACAAAGTTCTTAGAGAGGTTGAGGCATGCATGAAGCACCATTAGCAATATTAAGGTATTTGGGGATATGACCTTCACATTTTACTGGACTATTAAATGCAGGAGAGGCCCAAAATTTGTATTTGATCAAATAATGAGAAGATGGGGGAAAAATCTTAATTTTAGCCATCTCTCAGTGAAACCTCTTATTTAATGAGGAAACTGAGTCCCAATAGCAGTTCTTATGCTATTCTAAGGTAGGTTTTGGCAAACCTTTTCTGTAAAAGACTAGATCGTAAGTGTTTTAGGCTTAGTGGACCACATGGTCTCTTTTATAACTACTCTACTGTGCCATTGTAGTGCAAAATCAGCCACAGATGGTATGTAAATGAATGAATATGGCTATGTTCCAATAAAACTTTATTTATAAAAACAAGTGGTGGGATAGCTTTAGCATGCAGTGTGCCAAGGCTCTTCCTAAAGCCTAGCAATATATTTTTTAAAAAAATCATCATTTTATACTATAATAATACAATGTATTATAAACACATTTGAACATATTGCAGCTTCTATATTACACACTATATTTTAACAACAGAGTAGAATAAGATATGATAAACACACTAACTACATAAGATTCCAAGAAATTATGGAAAATACTCTTTTTGGTCTATATATGGCAGGAAGTGTCAAGTCATTTAGAGTTAAAACATTGATCCCAGGTCATTTAGAAGGTAGTTTTTCTATAGATTTTCACAGAAGTATAGAATTTGACCTAAGGCTTGAATTTCTGAATGTGGAGTCATGAGATATGACCATCAACTCAAAGGAAGCTAGGAGCAGTCAGCGTGACAACTTGGGGTTGGAAGTCGTATCTGGAAAAGCATAGGTAGAATTCAGGGCCTTAATACAAACGAAGGGCAAATTACCTTTCCAATAATGTGTCTTTCCCTTACAGACTGAGAAGAATTCAAGGCTATTTCTTACAAAGGGTAGGAATCTCTAGAAATAGAAAGTTCTTTAGGGCTAGTTTGGCTAAGTATTATCTTGGGAAATAGGTGTGTTTTTTGATTCTGTATTTTTCTTGTTTTCTCCACATTTAGCTATCCCTAGTTCAATCTAGTTCCACATGTCATTCACAAAACTGACATCACAATGACAGTAGCTTGGATATGAACATTTTGTAGCTGATCTGTGAATAAAAACAGAGTCAAATACATTTATGTCAGAAAGTGTGCTGCAGCCAAGCTAGGAATATTGAAGGTGCTCTTCATGTCTTCCTGACCATTTAGCAGTGGCAATAGGGATCCTTGTTTCTCCTCCATGTAGAGATGGCCTAGCAGACACATTGAGATGGTTGAAATTCACATCAAGTTTTCTCAGCAGGAGAAGGCTTAGATTTAGGGTAAAAATCCTGTCTTGACCCTAGAAAATAAAAAATAATTTTAGAATGAAAATGCAGGCTGCATACCCCACTATACAACTAACTGGTTATGGGACCCCTTAGATATGAAAAAAGAGCTCTGAGTTTTCTTAATATTAAATGAGATGATACATGCACAACACTTAATCTGAATCCTGAAATCTTACAGGCACTAAATAAATGACAGTTAAAGATAATTATATTACAACTTTCATTGATATTATTATGTTTAAAAGTCTTGCTCTTTTCAGTTTTCTGATCTTTATATTTTAGTTTAAGACAACTCTTTCAGATTTATCACCCACAGTCCTACTCTGAGATAAATTCTCATAGAATGATGTCTATGTTCTTTCTTTAAATCTGTGATTCCCATCTGCCTTTTTTTCCTTCTGGAGTCTTTATTGCACAGACACCTCAATATCACAATTTTTTTTTCACATCTGAGTCCCAAGTTTCCTAGAACAGCTTGTCACATGAATCTTCCCAATATGTTGATGTGCAGCCAACATTTTAAACTTCAAATTTTCAAACATAAGAACCAACACAAAACAAGCTCTTTATCTATACATAAACTATGTATGTTGCATATACAAAATGTTGTGTGTGATTTGAGTGCTTTCCAAGTATGCTGTTTATGCAATTTAAATCAGAGGTTGAAACTCATCTTCAATTACAAGGCAAATTCATTGTATTATTAAATGACTACTCTGCCATAGGCCCCAAACAATGACTTGTGGAGGATGCAAATTTATCATTCCCCAAAATGCCCTCAAGAATTATTAATATGGCAGAAGTGAAAAACCATTGCATTTCCTGGATTCTTTAGGTTTCCAGAGGCAGAGAGCTGCCTGCAGTTGTTTCCAGTCATGTGGAGTTGACTTTTTGAGGCAGAGTTTCTCAGTCTCACCACTGTTGACATTTGGGCTGGGCAGATCTTTGTCATGGGGTCCACTCTGTTCTTTGTAGGTTGTTTAGCAGCATCCTCAGTCTCTACCCACTAGATCTATTAGTATGGCCCATCTCCAGTTATGGTGGCCAAAACTGTCTCCACACATGGCCAAATATACCCTGGGAACAAAATCGCCCCTGGCTGAGAACCATTGCTCTAAGGTTACAAATGCCTGAATCGGACATCTCAGTATGGCTGGGTCTCATAAACCCTAGGGAACAGTTAATGGCCAGTCCTCAGGAAGGGCAAGGACCATGGGTTCCTGTCTTTCAAGTGCTTTGTGAAATCAGGTATTGCTGACTCCAGTAGCAAGAGACTATTAATCCTCATTGCAGGACTTCGTCTAAAATCTGCTCATGTCAGTGTCTGCCTGGTTCTTTCCTACCTCCTGGTTGGCTTTACTCACCACTCTATTATTTCTCCTTATTCGTGGCTTTGACTATGATATGTTTCTACTTTTACTTCTGTTCCTGATTCTGTTGGACATCCAATTTACCACTCAAAGAAAAATCTTATGAGTCTGTCTCTCCCCATTTGGGCTTTTGCACCTAGTTTCTCAGAGGTTCTGAGCCAGAGCAAGGCTTGGCTGCCCTTGAGGCAGGTGCCTACTGCTGGTTTCATTGAGCAGGATGGGCTAGGGTAATTTGACATAGCTCCCTGAAATTTCTCTGCTTAGGTGGGGTTACTGGCATGATTAGCACCATACCTAATGCCTCATGCAGTCATAGACATTAATAAGGAAACAAGTAAATAAAGATAGGGAAATGCCATTACTGAGTGTAGCGTTATAGGTGCTTTGTAAATACCATTAATTCTCCTAACAATCATATCAGGTAGATACGATCATGCTACATTGTACAGACAAAGTATAATGCCAAGAGCTGAGTGGGATGCCTAAATCCATACACCTGGAAGGTGGGTCTGGGATCCACAGCTGGTGCTCTTTTTCCTTCAGGACTCCGTAGGTGTACAGTCCATGTTTCCACAGGCTCCAGTCATGCAAGCACCAAGAGGAAGTCCAAATGTAAATTTAGATAGGTGTCAGAAAGTGGGGAAGGTGACGCTAAAAAATTCTTAAGAGAGGACTTAAGAAGAACAACAGATTGTAAGCTAATTTCTTCCCATGGCAATCCTGGTACCCTTCCACACTTCACCCCCTCTCCCCAATCAAAATTACTTGCAGCCTCATCTTTATGTAGAAATCACTTACTTATGTCTATAGACAGAATTTGTGTCACTCTATTACATTTAAGAAAAATGCACTCCACCTTGTTATAAGATAGTAAAATATTTTTCAGACATGTTTTCTATAAGCTTACAGCTAATATATACAAAATACCTGACACATAGTAGGTGATCAATAAATGATACATGTCTCTCTCTGTCCATTTCTTAATCTCCAAACCTTGGCAAACAGGAAATAATGATAGCTAACATTTAATGAATACGTATCATATGTCATGCATTAGTTTAAAGGCCTTTTATTTATTAATTTCCTGGGTCCTCATAACAACCTCATACTAAATACCATTTTGGCTCAATTTAAATTAGAGTACTGATGGATAGAAAGGTTAAGCAACTTGCTCAGTATCATAGAGCTAGGAAGTGACAGTCAGGATTTGACCCTGGCCTGGATGGCTCTGATGCTGGTCTTAATAGCCTATCCACTACTTTCATCAATGGCAGAAAGCTGTAGGGATTTGCAGAGAGCATATGCTCTTGCTCTTTTGATATGTTCATTCTGAGTAGTCTTAGCTCTGTCTCCTCTGCCTATTCATCAGGATTCAGCCTGCTGCTGGGTCACCCATTCAGCTGAGCCATGCCACCCATCACACAGATCTGGTTGAGCTGGGTGCTGCTCACTAGGAGAAGGGCTGGTGGGGCATCAGCCATTACGTTGTGCGAACAACTCTCCGGCAGCGTGGGGAGCAGCAGCAGCAATCACAGCTTCCTTTTCTCCATCTGGGTACTTGCAATAAAGCCACCAAAATTCAATTTGGTGAAAGTAACCACCTTCAAGTCCCTGAGAAGCAGAAAGTGGCTTCTCCACAGTAGCCCGGGAGCCAGAGGGCCTGGATGAAAGCTGTGGTTGGGGGAAGAACACCTTGAATGCTAAAGCAACCAGCCACCCAAAGAAATCCTTTGATGTTATCCTCCCCTGCGTCTGAATTCTCTCCTGAAACCTGTCTTCTAGCTCTGTTGCAGAAGGATTTGCTGAGGCCCTGCTTTGTAGGCTGCTACACTCTGTACTTACACCCCACCTCTGGCTCACAGCCCTCTCCAGGTGGGGCCAGTCCCCTCTCTGGCCTCTACCTGACCACTCCCAAGCTCTGCACCTGCCCTGCTGGACTGTGGTTCCTGTTCACACTGACATTTCCTTGTCCACAAACACCTTTTTCCCTGACCCCTCTGTTCCCCTGTGTGACTCCTTATGACCACCTAGTCTCAATTGGGAAGTCACCCCTTCCTGAAAGCCTTCTGTCGCTCTGTACTTGGGCTTAGAGCCCTGGCTATGTCTTGAATATCCCCTGAACTTTCTCGGTGGAGAGACCCAGGCATGAATTATCCATGTGTGGAATTGTAAACTTCAGGAGACTGTAAACTACTTGAGGTTTAGGGACTTGAGGGTAGGGACTCTGTCCACCTTGCCATGGCAGCCTCGGACTTTGGCAGCATGCCCTGACCACAGTTAGTGCCTCTGAGTTAAATGAATAAAGGATGGTCCTTAGAATGGCAAATGGTCACTTTTATTTGGCTGTTTAGGACAGCAGCAACATGGCACCCTGGATGATCTCTTCAAAACATAAATACAGCCATGTCACACTCCTACATAGACCTTGCATAGCATTTTTGGACACCTTAGCATGGCCCACCAGACCCTGTGTCATCAGTCCCCTCTTCACCTCTCTGTCCTCATCTGTCCCCTTACTGCACTTGAGCCACACTAGCTTTCTTTGTTTTTCTGCCTCTGGGCCTCTCTGTTTACCCATTCCTCTTCCTAGAATGGTCTTCCATCTAATCTCAGCAAGGCTGGCTCCTCCAGCTGAATACTGTCTCCCTGATTGTCCCTGCTCAGTTGGCTCTGCCTCACCCTCTGCTACCCTAACTAAGCACTTTCTATCACTTGGTAGTGTTTTATTTTTCTTCCCAGAACTTATCAGAAGTAATCTCATTTATGTATTCTTTCTTTTTATCTTCCTGTCATATTTTTTTCCCACTACAACATGATTTCCCTGAGGGCAGGGCCTTCTCGGTCTTGGTCATTGCACAGGTCTGAGGCTAGAACAGTGCCTGGCATATAGCATATGCTCAGTAAATATTTATCAAGGGAGTAGATCACCATAAACTAAATATTTGTTTGCTGTCCTAATTATGATGTTTGGATGGTTATTTTCTTGCTGTCTTACAGATCTTTATGATTCAGCTTATTTGAAGCAGGTTGAATAGGCAAAAGCACTTAGTGAAATGCTTTCTATGTTGTTGATGCTAAGTCTCTCTTCCAGTTCCCTGACAGCATAAGGGCAAGGAGGTATGGCCTCTGACCTTGGAAAGAAACACCCATCGAATAGAGATTGGACCTTGGTTCCAGGGGCCCAACCTCATAGGGTTATTCCAAGCTCTAAACAGCTGTCAGAGTGCCTGGCATATCACAGGGACTCAATAAATATTAGCTGTTATTGTCATTGCCATTATCATGCTATACCAGTAAGTAATACATATCTTCCCCAACAATCCTCCTAGGTTGGGGTAGATTCTTGCCCTAATAAATAACACAGTAGCATGATAAATGCTCAACAAAAATGAAAAAAGAATGGAAAGTAGGAAGTGAAGGCCAGTGTGTGGTACACCTTTTAGCACTCAGCTGAATTCTCTGTTATGGACTCAATGGAAGCCATGTCCAGATGTTACAGAGTTACTACATAGGAAGCTGGAAAGCTATGCATTAACTTTTATCTCTATTTTAATGCTGAGGATATTATTCAAATATCTAAATGTTGTTGGTGCTGTCTCTCCTGATTCAGTATTGTGGTCTCTGGAGATCTATCATTCAGCAATAAGCTGTTTACCTTGCCTCTACTGCTTAAGAAGGCTCTACAGCTTTCTACTACTGTCTACGACTGCTGTCTACTACTTTTATCAATGGCAGAAAGCTGTATGGATTTGCAGAGAGCATTTGCTCTTGCTCTCTTTTGAAATGTTTGTTCTCAATAGTCCTTACACTATGTCCTCTGCTTCTTCAGCAGGATTGAGCCTGCTGCTGGGTCACCCATCAGCTGAGCCATGCCTCCCATCACACATATCTGGTTGTGCTAGGTGCTGCTTGTCTGTATCCTACTGGATTCCTCTCTGCTGAGTACTGAGCTGTCATGTTTAAAGGTCACACATCGGTCAGGTGGCATGCAGGGCTCCACAGTGGGCATCACCCACTGTTTCTCAGACTAGAGACACCACTGCTAGGTAACTTCGGCTGGATTTCCATGCAAATATATAACTTCTGCATTCCAAGAGGCTCTTCCCTGTTCCAGTGCCACCCTAGTAAACATTAAGTGAGTCTTCTCTATTTACCAAGTATCATCCTAAGGCACTGTCCTTAAGGTTAGTCCATTTGTGTTTTGGCACCCACTCTATGGTTTAGCTGTTTTTAGACCTGTATTGTGGGTAAATTCAATTTAATATGATATATATTAAGAGTTACTACTGGGATCCAAGATGGCCAAATAGGCACAGCTCTGGAGTACAGTTCCCAGCAAGAACAATGCAGAGGGTGAACGATCACTGCATTTCCAAACGAGTTATTACTGCTCACAGACCAGGAGATTCCCAGGCTGAAAAGCACCAGGAGTTTCCAGCATGGCTGTTTCAGCTGTCTCTGCATAAAAATTCACACAAATCTGGGTGGCCATTTCAACTGGCACCTGGAATGCCTGGGAGACAGAGCCACCCATTCAACTGAATAAAAGGGGGCTGAAACAGGGAGCCAGGTGATCTGGCTCCACAGGTCCCACCCCGACAAAGACCAGCAATCTGAAATGCTCTGGATTGAGAGTTTCACAGCAAGCATAGCTGGACCCAGGACAGTCCAGCTCTGTGGGAGGCAGGGTGTCTGCCATTACCAAGGCAGTCCACCATTACTGAGGCAGTCCACCATTACAGAGGCAGACTGCCATTACCCAGGCAGTTCTAACGATACCTCTATAAACAAAACTGCAAGGAAGTTCACACAGCAACTGGGCAGAGCCCACAGCACCTCAGTGACACCTCTGCTGGCAGATTGTGACTAGACTACCTCCTTGCTGGGCAGGGCATCTCTGAAAAATGGCAGCAGCATATCAGGAACTTATAAATAAAGCCCCACTTTCCCAGGACAGAGCACCTGGGAAAAGAGGCGGTTATGAGTTCTGCTGCAGCAGACTTAAACGTACCGGCCCAGCAGCTCTGAACAGAACAACAGAGCTCACAGCTCAGCACTTGAGTTCCTATAAGGGATAGACTGTCTCCTAAAGCAGCTCCCCAACCCTCGTACATCCAGAGACACCACATAAAGGAGAGCTCAGGCTGACATCTTGTGGGTATCCTTCTGGGGTGAAGATAACAGAAGAAAAAACTGGCAGCAACCCTTACTATTCTGCAGCCATACCACTGGTGATCCCCAGGCAAGCAGGGTCTGGAGTAGACCTCCAGAAGTCCTATAGCAATGGGGCCTGTTAGAAGGAAAACTAAAAAACAGAAAGAAATAACTTCATCATTAACCAAAAGGATGTCTACTCAGATACCCCATCTGAAAGTCACCAACTACAAAGACCACAGGTAGGTAAATCCACAAAGATGGAAAGAAACCAGAGCAAAAAGGATGAAAACACCAAAAACCAGAATGCTTCTCCTCCTCCAAAGGATCACAACACCTCACCAGCAAGGGAACAAAGCTGGATGGAGAATGAGTCTGATAAATTGACAGAAATGGGCTTCAGAAGGTGGGTAATAACAAACTTCTCTGAGGTAAAAGAACATGTTCTAACCCAATGCAAAGAAACCAAGAACCTTGAAAAAAGGTTTGATGAAATGCTAATGAGAATAAACAGCTAAGAGAAAAATATAAATGACTTCATGGAGCTGAAAAACACAACATGAGAACTTTATGAAGCATACACAAGTTTCAATAGCTGAATCAACCAAGCAGAAGAAAGGATATCAGAGATTGCAGATCAATTCAATAAAATAAAATGAGAAGGCAAGAATGGAGAAAAAAAGGGTGGAAAGAAATGAACAAAGCCTCCAAGAAATATGGGATTATGTGAAAAGACCTAATCTACATTTGATAGGTGTACCTGAATGTGACAGAGGGAATGATTCCAAGCTGGAAAACACTCTTCAGGATATTATCCAGGATAACTTTCCCAACCTAGCAAGGCAGACCAATATTCAAGTCGAGAAAATACAGAGAACACCACAAAGATATTCCTCAAGAAGAGCAACCCAAAGGCACATAATTGTCAGGTTCACCAGGGTTGAAATGAAGGAAAAAATGCTAAGGGCAGGCAGAGAGAAAGGTCAGGAAGCCCATGAGGCTCACAGAAGATCCCTCGGCAGAAATCCTACAAGCCAGAAGAGAGTCAGGGCCAATTCAACATCCCTGAAGAAAAGAACTTTCAACCTAGAATTTCATATTCAGCCCAACTAAGCTTCATAAGTGAAGGAGAAATAAAATTCTTTGTGAACAAGCAATTGCTGAGCAATTTTGTTACCACCAGGCCTGCATTACAAGAGCTCCTGAAAGAAGTACTAAACATAGAAAGAAACAACCAGTACCAGCCACTCCAAAAATGTACCAAATGGTAAAGAGCATCAACACAATGAAGAAACTGCATCAACTAATGGGCAAAACAATCAGCTAGCATCAAAATGGCAGGATCAAATTCACACATAACAATATTAACCTTAAATGTAAATGGGCTAAATGCCCCAGTCCAAAGACACAGACTGGCAAATTGGATAAAAAGTCAAAAACCATCAGTGTGCTGATCCAGGAAACCCATCTCACATGCAAGGACACACATAGGCTCAAAATAAAGGGAGGGAGGAAGATTTACCAAGCAAATGGAGAGAAAAAAAAAAAAAAAGCAGGAGTTGCAATCCTAGTCTCTGATAAAATGGACTTTAAACCAAAAAAGATCAAAAGAGACAAAGAAGGGCATTACATAATGGTAAAAAGATCAATGCAACAAGAAGAGTTAATGATGCTAAATATATATGCACCCAATACAGGAGAACCCAGATATATAAAGTAAGTTCTTAATGACCTACAGAGAGACTTAGACTAGCACACAATAATAGTGGGAGACTTTAACACTCCACTGTCAATATTAGACAGATCAACAAGACAGAAAATTAACAAAGATATCCAGGACTTGAACTCAGATCTGGACTAAGCAAACCGAATAGACAGCTACAAAACTCTCCACCCCAAGTCCACAGAATATACATTCTTCTTAGCACCACATCACACCTACTCTAAAACTGACCACATAATTGGAAGTAAATCACTCCTCAGCAAATGCAAAAGAAAGGAAATCATAACAAACAGTCTCTAAGACCACAGTGCAATCAAATTAGAACACAGGATTAAGAAACTAACTCAGAACTTCATAACGTGATGGAAACTGAACAACTGGCTCTTGAATGTTGACTGGATAAACAATGAAATGAAGGCAGATATAAAGATGTTCTTCGAAACCAATGAAAACAAAGACACAACATACCAGAATCTCTGGGACACATTTAAAGCAGTGTCTAGAGGAAAATTTATAGCAGTAAATGTCCACATGAGAAGCAAGGAAACATCTAAAATTGACACCCTATCATCAAAATTGAAAGAGCTAGAGGAGCAAGATTTAAAAAACTCAAAAGTTAGCAGAAGACAAAAAATAACTAGGATCAGAGCAGAACTGAAGGAGATAGAGACACCAAAAAACCTTCAAAAAATAAATCCAGGAGTTAGGTTTTTGAAAAGATCAATAAAATAGACAGACCACTAGCCAGATTAATAAAAAGGAAAAGAGAGAAGAATCAAATAGATGCAATAAAAAACAATAAAGGAGATATCACCACAAATTCCACAGAAATACAGACTCCTATCAGAGCTTACTACAAACAACTCTATGCACATAAACCAGTAAACCTGGAAGAAATGGATAAAATCCTGGACACTTACACCTCCCAAGCCTAAACCAGGAAGTAGTCGAAACCCTGAATAGACAAATAATAAGGGCTGAAGTTGAGGCAGCAATTAACAGCCTACCAACCAAAAAAAGCCCAGGTCCAGATGGGTTCACAGCCGAATTCTACCAGACATACAAAGAGGAGCTGGTACCACTCCTGCTGAAACTATTCCAAACAATCCAAAAAGAGGAAATCCTTCCCAAATCATTTCATGAGGCCAACATCATCCTGATACCAAAACCCAGCAGAGACTCAACAAGAAAAGAAAACTTCAGGCCAATACCCATGATGAACATAGAAGCAAAATCGTCAATAAAATACTGGCAAACCAATTGCAACAGCACATCAAAAAGTTTATCCAACACAATCAAGTAGGCTTCATCCCAGGGATGCAAGGCTGGTTCAACATAGGCAAGTCTATAAATGTAATCCACTGCATAAAGAGAGCCAAAGACAAAAATCACATGATTATTTCAATAGATGCAGGAAAGGCCTTTGACAAAATTCAACAGCCCTTTATGCTAAAAACTCTCAATAAACTAGGTATTGATGAAATGTATCTCAAAATAATAAAAGCTATTTACAACAAACCCACAGCCAATATCATACTGAATGGGCAAAAACTGGAAGCATTCCCTTTGAAATCTAGCACTAGACAAGGATGCCAGCTCTTACCACTTCTATTCAATATAGTATTGGAAGTTCTGGCTGGAGCAATCGGGCAAAAAAAAAGAAAGAAAGGGTATTCCTTTAAGAAAGGAGGAAGTCAAATTGCCTCTATTTGCAAACAACATGATTGTATATTTAGAAGACCCCATCGTCTCAGCCCAAAATCTCCTTAAACTGATAACTTCGGCAAAGTCTCAGGATACAAAATCACTGTGCATAAATCACAAGCATTCCTATACACCAATAACAGACTTAAAGAGAGCCAAATCAAGAATGAACTGCCATTCAAAATTGCTACAAAGAGAATAAAATACTTAGGACTACAACTAACAAAGGATGTAAAGGACCTCTTCAAGAATTGCAAACCATTGCTCAAGGAAATAAGAGAGGACACAAACAGATGGAAAAGCATTTCATGCTTATAGTTAGGAAGACTCAATATTGTGAAAATGGCCATACTGCCCAAAGTAATTTATAGATTCAATGCTGTCCCCATCAAGGTACCTATGACCCTCTTCGCAGAACTGGAAAAAACCAACTTAAACTTCATATGGAACCAAAAGAGAGCCTGCATAGCCAAGACAATTCTAAGCAAAAAGAACAAAGCTGGAGGCATCACACTACCGGACTTCAAACTATACTACAACGCTACAGTAATCAAAAGAACATGGTACTGGTACCAAAACAGAGATATAGACCAATGGAACAGAACAGAGGCCTCAGAGGTAATGCCACACATTTACAACAACCTGATCTTTAACAAACCTGACAAAAACAAGCAATGGAGAAAGAATTCCCTGTTTAATAAATGGTGTTGGGAAAACTGGCTAGCCATGTGCAGAAAGCAAAAACTGGACCCCTTCCTGACACCTTACACTAAAATTAACTTCAGATGGATTAAAAACTTAAACATAAGACCTAACACCATAAAAACCCTAGAAGAAAACCTGGGCAAAACCATTCAGTACATAAGCATAGGCAAGGACTTCATGACTAAAACACCAAAAGCACTGGTTACAAAAACCAAAATAGACAAATGGGATCTAATTAAAATTCAGAGCTTCTGTACAGCAAAAGAAACAATCATTAGAGTGAACCGACAACCAACAGAATGGGGAAAAACTTTTGCAATCTACCCATCTGACAAAGGGCTAATATCTAGAATCTATAAAGAACTAAAACAGATTTACAAGAAAAAAACAATCAAGCCCATTCAAAAGTGGGTGAAGGACATGAACAGACACTCTTCAAAAGAACACATACAGGAGGCCAACAAACATATGAAAAAATGTTCATCATCACTGGGCATTAGAGAAATGCAAATCAAGACTACATTGAGATACTATCTTATGCCAGGTAGAATGGTGATCATTAAAAAATCTGAAGACAACAGATGCTGGAGAGGATGTGGAGAAACAGGAACACTTTTACACTGTTGGTGGGAGTGTAAATTAGTTCAACCATTGTGGAAGACAGTGTGGCGATTCCTCAAGGACCTAGGAGTAGAATTTCCATTTGTAATGAGATTTGACCCAGCAATCTCATTACTGGGTGTATATCCAAAGGATTATAAATTGTTCTGTTATAAAGACACACGCACATGTATGTTCACTGTGGTTCTGTTTACAATAGCAAAGACCTGGAACCAACCCAAATGCCCATTGATGATAGACCACACAAGGAAAATGTGGCACATATAGGCCATGAAATACTATGAGGCCATAAAAAATGATGAGTTCGTGTCCTTTGTAGGGACATGGATGAATCTGGAAACCATCATTCTCAGCAAACTGACCCAAGAACAGAAAATGAAACACCACATATTCTCACTCATAGGCGAGTGCTGAACAATGAGAACACATGGACATAGGGAGGGGAGCATCACACACTGGGGTCTGTTGGGGGTGAATAGCGGAGGGACAGCAGGGGTAGGGAGGTTGGGGAGGGATAATATGGGGAGAAATGCCAGATATAGGTGATGGGGGGATGGAGGCAGCAAACCACATTGCCATGTATGTACCTATGCAACAATCCTGCATGTTCTGCACATGTACCTCAGAACCTAAAGTGCAATAAAAATATATGTATATATATATAGAGAGAGTTACTCCTATGCTCCAGGGAGCATGTAAAACATTCACTTATGCTGGGATTCAAATACAATAATTCAGCGGGAACAAACGAGTACCTACTCTAAATCAGGTATTCTTCTATGTATAGGGATAAGTGGATGTAGATGAATCACTTGCCTCTAAGAGAGCATGCTCCAAGGAAATCACAGCCTTGTGAAGAAGGGAATAGACTAATGGAGAATGTATCCGTAAGATAGTAACTCTATGGCTGTGTTGACATTTTTTAAAAGTATATTTATTAATCTGGATTTGAGCTTGTATGAGTTTAAACAAGAATCTACTCAAACCCTTAAAAATTTGTTTTTACACAAACCTAGTTGTGCCTTCTGAAATTCCCCTGGAGAAACTCATGTCTCTAAAGCACCTTGCACAGTTCCTGGCTCATAACTCACATTTTATAAATACTACTTTTACTCTAGTCCTCTCTGGGCTCCCAGGGCTGTGTGATGGCTTTGGTTGATCCACAGGAACAGAGGGGAAAATGGGCATGGGGCAGTGCCAAATTCTAAGCAAGGGCCTCTGAAATCAAAGAATTGTGTGATTTTTGCTTTGATAGCTTTGTCCTCTACTGAACATTATATCTTCCATGCTGATATTTTCCAAAACCAGCAAACATGCCCCATTTTTAAGGAAGTATTTATATTATAAAATCTCTTCTTTCACTAATGACTTTCTCAGATGGCAATGCTGTATTCTATGGGCATGAAAGGCAAAGAAAACTGAACAGTGAATGGGACCTATATCTGGTTCCTTATATTTTTTAATTTTTTGATTTACACCATTGCAGCCACTGGGGAAATCCTGTCCTTGTATTAGGAACCATGCCCATGGATGAATTTAGAGGAGGAAAATCTTTACACTGAAGTTAAGCTAAGTGAAATCTTTGCAAAGAGTTTCTTTTCTTTTTGAGGGGAACAGGGAAAAGTGCTCCTGGGAACAGTTTTCATCATGAATGATGGAGACAGAATTAGTTGAGCTTTTGACTCTCTTGGCTTTTGCAAAAGCCTAAATTCTAAGAACCACCCTGAGAAGCTTTTGAAACATTGATAATCTGGAAGATCACAGTATTTCATAATTGGCAAAATAGTTCTGAAGTACAAAAAGTAAAATCAGAAACTATGATGTTTACAAACAATTCTCAAATGAGTTATTAGGTGAAATTGGTTTCAGTTCAAGGCAGTAATTTACATTGTAGGTAACTTTCCTCACATATTAAGATTTCATTAAATATTCAATTACAGTATCTAGTTTCCTCCCTCCACCCTACAGTTTGGTTACACCAGAGTTTTTCACCCTCAGCACTACTGTCATTTAGAGTTGGATGCTGCATTGTGGTGGGAGCCATCCTGAACATTCACAGGATGTTTAGCAGAGTCCCTGGCCTCTGCCCACTAGATATCAGTAGGAATTCCCCTCACCCTAGTTGTGATAACTAAAAATGTCTCCAAATATTGTCAAACGTGCCAGGAGAACGGGTGGGTGAGCAAAATTATCCCAGATTAAGGATCACTATGTGTCTGATTTGGCATCACTTAAAATGTTCAAGTCAAAGCATTTTCCCCATTCTCTTAGGAGGCATCAATGAATAAGATCCTTATTTAGCTTCCTGTAAAATGTATTACATGTTAATCAACTCCCAGTATTAAAATCCAAATTTTTACCATCTCTACAAAGTGTCTCCATAATGAATTTATTATTGACTTTTTGGGGAGCATATTTTAAATAAGCAGTTGCTAACTGAAGGAGGAGTTTGTATCACAATGAGCAATTGCTCTGGACTGGTAACAACTGTCATCTCTTTTGTACCCATTGATTATTAGAAGCTACCAGTTTACTGAGATTTGAAAAGTAAAACCCACTTTATGCCGAAGACGATGCTGTGGATTTGGTCTTGCCCCATGTCTCTCCCTGTTCTTCTTGTTCATAGATGACCTAATAACAACAGCTAATACTGGGGAAGGACTCATTCTGCACCAGGCACTGTGCTGAGAGCATTAACAGCATCATCTCATGGCATCCTGCATACAATTCCATAAGGTAACTGTTATGAATCCCATTTTACAAGGATGGATCTATGTCTTAAAGGGTGACACCACCGGCCTAAGGTCATTTAGGCAGTAAGTGGGTGAACAGAGATTCAAATCCAAGTTCAAATCTTACCTCCTCTCAATTAGTACACTTAATTACCCGTCGCCCTTATAATACACATTAGTTGCCTTCAGTACAAGCAGATTCATTCAGTTCTACAGTATATGTTTATTGCATATGCTGAAATTTCCCTCAGTGTGCTCTTAAAAATGGCAATGCATTGAGTCCTGAGAAAAATGATCTTCCCAGTGTCATGGGTATTTTCTCTCTTTGCTCTGCCCAGGAGAAAGACTGTTAGCTTGTCACACAATGGAGCCTTTGCTGTCAGACTAAACAATGACATCTATTAATCACATGAAGAACAGGACCAAAAAAAAGTTCTTTTTCCTGTGAATTGAGTTTTAAGGATTTCATGGTTTATATCACAGGGCTGCAAGGTTTTATGCTTCAGCTTAACGGGGCTGAGCCGCCTGAGCTTCAGCAGCTTACAGAACTGCTGGTAAATAGCTAGGGATCTTGCATCTTTAATCACTGGAACAGAAGCAGAGAGGGTGAGGAGAAGGAAAAAGGAGGCAGCGTGTGGATGTGTGAAACTGACATAGATAGATGGAGTCCTGGGAGGCAGAAGTGTACACTCTGTGTCTCAGATGGGCTCTTGTGGTTGTGCAGGACCAGAGTTTATCAATCGTCTGAGCTGTGCATGGTCTGGCCTGGTCTTTATCAGAAGGAGCCCTGCAAGTTAACCTCCCAGCTTCCTCATCAGGGTCATGTTAGTACATCATTTATTACCTCTGAGGGCAGGCCAGGGTGGGGCTGTCAAAGAGCCTTGCAAGAAAAAGGGGTGGGGAAGGTGGAATGCTCCTTTCACCCCAGCCTGCAAAGCATTACTCTTCTTTTCATTCCAGGAAATAGTAATAATAATAATAATAAACTGGATACTTCTAAGATCTGCAATTGCAGTCCCATTGGGACTGTGTGAGTAGAGAAATAGTCCACCTATTTAAATGTGGCAGAACCATTAAGGAGGTTGACAGAGTTTAGGAGCCTTCCTTAAGGCCCTGAGACTGGCCCAGACTCCCAATTTACTCCATCTTATTATTACAAGGAGTCGTAATCATAATGCATCCTTCCGAGCTCCTTTCTCTTTCTCCCTCTCTAACAACCTGAATCTGGCACACTTCCCTTCCCCTTTAACCCTCGCATGCTAAAAATAATATCCTCTTGGAACCAGCCAAAAAGTGTCAGTTGGAGGAGTTTAATTAGCAGGAGTGGGCAGGAGACAGTTCTACCCTTCCCAATTTGCTACATTCTCTCCAGGGAGCCCGAGCCAAGCACAATTGGAAAATCCAGGTTCATGTGAACCAGAGATGGGAGTTTCTGACTTGCAGGGAGAGTCGGCCTGGAAACCAAGCTGTATTTCATTGCTGTAATACCAGGCAGGGGCCCTTGAGAAGCAGCAACTTGTGCATCCACATGGAGGATGTAGGGTTTTAGAGCCTAGACCCCTGGACTACATTTTCGGGGCTTGCTTCCTGCCCTTCTATTTGCGGGCTCTGTGACTTTGGGTAAGCTACTTAACCTCTTCATGCCTTGCCTTAACCATCTGTAAAATGGGGATAATCATAACCCTTATTTCATAAATTTGATGTGAGAATAAGTAAGTAGAAACCTGGCTGACACAGAGCAAGTGCAATGCAGAGAGTTTGCTAATATTGTTTTTGTTTGCTCATTTTTATTTTAATGAGTCTAGACCTACCCATCTGGCAAAACTTTAGTTACGGTATCTTTTTATTGCTACCATTAGATTAAGAGTGTGGTAAAAAGTTTTAAATCAAACAATAATTGAAATTCATGTCAAAAATAGGAGTTTGCCTAATTTGCATATGTTCTGTTAATTTTTTTTTTGATTGCATTTTAGGTTTTGGGGTACATGTGATGAACATGCAAGATTGTTGCATAGGTACACACATGGCAGTGTGGTTTGCTGCCTTCCGTCCCCTCACCTGTATCTGTCATTTCTCCCCATGCTATCTCTTCCCACCTCCCCACCCCCCGCCCCTCCCCCATTTCCCCCCAACGGACCCCAGTGTGTAGTGCTCCCCTCCCTGTGTCCATGTGTTCTCATTGTTCAACACCTGCCTATGAGTGAGAATATACGGTGTTTGATTTTCTGCTCTTGTGTCAGTTTGCTGAGAATTTTAAAATGGAATCCAGTGCATCTGCAGGACTTTGGATGATTGAACATGGAAAGCTTTTAGAAGTCCAGTCCCCTGCTCAAGACATTCCTCTGCATAGCACCATCTCTGGCAGAAAGAACTGGATAGTCATGAGATAATTATGATAACACTAAGTCCTTGTAAAGTACTTTATAATTTATATATTTTTAAACAATGTCCCTGGTTTAACCCTTGGGGACCTCCTCATGAAATGTGCTAGAGCCTTATGACTATAGGAAGAGACTCAAAGTTCTATTAGTGATTGTCAGAGGTGGGGTTATGGGAACAGATTGGATGTAGGGCTGGACTCCAAAGGGTGGCAAGAGAAAATCCCAATCATCGTGTCTGTTCCAGGGTAATAAACATCAGTTGGGTCTAACTTTCTTGTTCGAGGGATCCAGCTGAATTATGAGTGACATATTTGAGTAGAGTCTAGGTTCATAGCTAAGACGGTGCTGGTATCTAACTCAGGGAAGGCTAAATACATTGAAGTGAGAATAAGGATAGCAATTCATGTGCAATGAGGCTCAAAGTCTCATCCATATAAGGACTGCTTGAAAGAGCTAGATAGAGTGAGAGTCCTGTCCAGAGAGAATAAGCTCAAGGCCAGGCTGCAACCTTAGCTGACTAGGAACACTGTGATAATTCATGTCAGTGGATACCTGAGGTATAGTCTAGGGATAATATGTAGTCCCATGGGCACAGGTGACCCCCATTAGAGAAATGTCAGCCCCAGTCTGAGCAGTGAGTCTAGAATTCACTTGTGAATGGAGAATTTACTGGGAGGTTTTATAACGAGAGAACTATAGTCTCATCAACATCTCCATGCCCTCCTAAAGCAGGAGGCAGAGTAGTAACTATTGGTTGCATTGTACACACTTAGATAGGAACATAATCTAGATACTTAGTACTGGTAAAGTAAGCTGGGATTTAAAACTCTAGCTTCAAAATCCCATGCTGTTGTTCTTTTATTCATAACATTGGATGGTGCACAACAAAGATTTCATTACATTTCTTTCTTCTTCTTTTTTTTTCTTTGAAAATTCAGCTCTTTATTAAGTCTAGCCTTAATTCGAACCTAGACCTCTCTTTGTATAACTTCTTTGGTGAATTCTATTAAGAGCAGAGGATCCCAAGCAAGACTGTCTGGTTCACTTTTGGGTGTGTACACAGGGTACTGTCTGTGTAACTTAGAGATAAGTCACCATGTCTCTGACAAGGTTTCCTCATCTGTAATATGAGGACAATCATGTTACCTACATCATAGATCTATTATGAGGAGCATTTCAATGTGTAAATGACTTCTGAAAGTGTCTGGAGCTTAATCACTTTAAGTTGTTATTACTCCTACTATCATTATTTTAATATTATTTCTTGTATTTTTCTTGTCCATTTTGGGTTTTGAAGTTATCTGACTTATAAAAAGATTGCAGGAAGTTTTTCCTCATATTTTAAACAATTTTTTTCTATGACTAGAACAGATGATATAATCTATGGATTCATTATTATTTAAAGAATACTCATCTCTAAAATCAACAGAAATTCATATTTCTGTAATTACATTTGGAAATTTAAGTTGTTCAGTGTAATTTACACTTTTCTAGCAGCTACATTATACAAAGTTCAAAGAAACAACTGAATTTAGCTTTAATATTTTATTTTACTCAGTATGTCTGGAATATTGCCATTTTAACATGAAGAAAGTAAAATAAGTTGTCCATTTTATATAACTTTTAAAGATTATTCAAGTTATTCGTAATATTCTTTTTAAGTTTCTGCTATGTATTTATGTCTTTTTGTTTTTTAACACGTTTATTAGTATCTTAATTTTGATTGTTTCATCAGTTTTGATAGACCTTTGTCTGTTTTATTGATCATTTAAAGAATAAGCCTGTAATTCTGTTCATCTTGTTTTACGTTTCTATTTCATTAACTTCTCTGATTTTCATTATTCTAACTTCCTATTTTCTTTAGTTTTAATGTACTCTTATAATTTATTTCATTAAAAATTTAGTTCATTACTTTTCTACCTTTCTTTTTTGACTTTTTCATTTTCTTTTTTTGTTTTCTTTCTTTTTTTGTCGCCCAGGCTGGAGTTTGGAGTTCAGTGGAGTGATCTCAGCTTACTGCAACCTCCGCCTCCCAGTTCAATCCATTGTCCTGCCTCAGCCTCCTGAGTAGCTAGGATTACAGGCATGCACCACCATGCTCAGCTAATTTTGTGTTTTTAGTGGAGATTGGGTTTCACCAAATTGGCCAGGCTGGTTTTGAACTCCTGACCTCAGGTGATTTGCCTGTCTTAACCTCCCAGAGTGTGGGATCACAGGTCTACCTTTCTAATACTTGTCTTCAAAGTGCTTCACTTCCCTCTAACAGTGTTCCAGCTACTTTTAATACATTTCATTTGTGCTACCTTCATTGTCATTCAAATCCGACTATTTCACAATTTCCATTCAGTTTTTGTTGATACTCGTATTTAAACCTATAAAAATTACGTAAATTATTTTAGTTCTAAAACATTTATTTCTCATTTAATTACATTGTTACCAGAGGAAATGATTTATGGTAGTGGTTATTTTGGTATTTGTTGTAAAATCTTTTATAAATGTCCCAGGTGATTTTGAAAATACTTTTTATTTTCCATTTTCCACCTTGTATGCTTTCTTTTCAACTACATCTAACCTCATCTTTAATCCACTTATTCATTTTTAATCTCTAGTGAACTATTTTTTTATTTCTAGAGATTTCTAGTTGGTTCCCCTTTGAATTCATCTATTCTTTTCCATAGGCTCTGTTAGCTTATAATTATATCCAGCACTTTTATTCATCTTTGTTATTTGAATATTTCTATATTATTCCATTACTTCTAGTTCCTGGGTTGTTAATTTTTCTTTTTGTTGGGTCATCTGGACCTTTGGCTCTGAAGAATCTTTTTCTTATTGATTTCTTCTTTTTCATACCTTGCTCATCTTCAGAAAGAATATTATTCTGTTGAAATTCTGTCTTGCCTTATAAAAAGGTTGCTACTACATGGTTTCATGATTGTTTATGATGAGAGAGTTCCCAGTGGAAACTCAGGAATTTCAATAATCCACACTAGTTTTTGGTTAGCTTCTGAATTTATTGGTAATGTACTCTTCAGCTAATTTAAATGTCTATCAGTGGTGTGGGGCTGGAGTTTTTCTTTTCTGCCAGTAACTTTTCTTTCCCTTCATCCAAAACCTAAGCTGTAAGACTCACTTTTTTTCTGAGATGATGGACAGAGATTTTCTTTTTTTTTTTTTTTAAACTAAAATGGTCATGTTTAATGGGAACCAGAGGTATGGTTACAATTACATAGTCCGACACAAAAAACCCCCTTGGGGTAATCAGGAGTTGGAAGGTTACAACATAACGAGGGTAACACTTGGTACAGGAAGAAAAGCTGTTCCAGAACCTGGGGAGCCAGGCGAATACGGCCTCTCCCTGCGATCCTGTCTGTGCTCACCCCTGGAGTCCATCTTGCCAGGGCCAAAGCCACCTCTGTCCCCACCACCCCGGCCCCCTCGGAAGCCTCCGTGGTCCCCACCACGGCCCCGGTAGCCTCCTCGATCATAGCCTCCTCTGCCACCACGACGATCATCTCCGTAGTTACCTCCCATATAAGAGCCGCCTGGTCCCCCTCCTGGGCCATCTGGTTTAGGAGCTTTACACTGGTTGCATTCATTCCTCCAAGAGAAGTTCATGTTCTCACAGGTGGCATTAGGACACTTCCAGTCACCAGCGCGCTGCTGTCCTCCACCGCCACCACTTCCACTGGGAAATCCTCCCCGGCCGCCACCACCACTGCCACCACCTCCGTAGCCTCCATGGCCCATGGGTCCTCCTCGCCCTTGGCCTCCACGACCATTGCCACCACCCCGATTAAAGTCTGCCCGGCCAGTAGCAAATGAGACCTTGATAGGATTTCCGGAGAATTCTTTACCATCAAACCAGTCAATAACTGCTTTAGCAGAAGGTGGGTCATCAAAAGAGACGGTTGCCTCTCCCTTCAGCTTGCCAGTTTCCCTGTCTGTGTACAAATTAATCAGAGATTTTCTAATCCATTTCCATTTCAGCTACTTCTCCTTGAATGGGCTTTAGACTGTCAGCACCTAGCTCTGATCCATGCCTCCTCTAACACCTGAGAGCTGTCACTGAATCAGTTTCAAATTATTACTGTGGCATTGATTTCATTTTTCCTTTATCACATGTGGAGACTTATCTTGTCTTATTTTGATTTATTTAATATTTGCCATTTTATCTAAAATTTCTATGTGCTTAAAGTACGAAATGGGACAAAGTTTATGAGTTCAGTTGTCATGTTGCAAAAAGTTAGCTTCAGAAGTTTCCACAGCAATATTTAATGCATGAATATAAAAGCACATTGTCAGCATCGTTCTAAAGTGAATAAGGTATGACAAAGGTGTTGGACCCAGCTTGTACTAGCTTTCCAAAACCTGATTGTTAAAGTTTTGGGAATATTAACAGCCAGTAGTTTAAACAGAGCCATTACTTAAAACTAAATTACAGAAAACTTGTAACTAAATACATTATTTTTAAAAAAACAGATGTAATAAATATTTGATTCATTACTTCCTAATTATTTTACTACAATTTATGATTATGCATGATTTTGCAGTTACTTTTGTGATACTGAATAATGTTATGTGATGCTGTGCTCCCGAGCATCTCTTTCCATCTACTTTCAGTGGCACCATGTTGGTAGCTTGAAATCAGCCATGATGAGATTATTTGCCTCCGGAAAACTGCCAATACTAAGATCTGGTTTTTTCGTTCCTTCAGAGAGCTAGTTGTTAAACATTTATTGACATATTTCCAGACCAAAGAATATCACAATTAATGTATAAAAGCAACATATATACATCTCAAATATAAAATAACTTAAAAAGAGCATTCATTGGTCTCCTTTGGAAAAAAATAATGACAAAATCAAGGCAATCATGAGACAAATATGAATGGAAAACAAAGGATAGAGAATTCAGAATAAATAAAAGGTGATTAGTAATGAGTCAACTTAAATCTGAACTAAAGCAAAATCATTGTAGAAATTAGCATTATGGCGCACAGTTTAATGCTATAAACTTTTGCATTGTTCAAAGAATAGTATAACAGAAATAGAGGGTTGGAAAAATGAGATGACAAGGTTAGTAGTGCAAATTTTATCATCTTTTAAAGCAAAAAGTACATTGATACTGCTAAGTGAAAATATGGGTTAAAAATTATCACCTTACAGAAAATTTAGGGCAAACACTATACTTAATGGTAACTTGCTAAAAACTTTTTATGATTCTAAGATTGAGATATTGACAGTGATGCCTACTTTCCCATTTTTATTTGACATTAATAATAGTAGGCCTTACTCTGTGTGGCAACGTGAGACAAGAATTGAAAAGGAAGAATTAAAACTTTCAATACTTGTAGACAACATGAATATCTGTGTGCTGTTGGTTTCTTTAATTTCTAGGTCTTTTCAGTGGACAGAACGAATATACACTAATGTTATATATATTATATATAATCATAAAATTAATATTAATTTTTATAAATATATATTTTTTAAGTTATGAATTCACTTGGATTATTATAATTCACATTTAGGAGTAAGTGTTTAACTTCTAGATTACTTCTATTTGTCATTTATTTCACAGTAGTAATCCTGGTTCTCAAGAAGTGAGGGGAAGATAGAATTGAAATATTCCATAATTATTCCTTGGCTCTATACCAGATGATACACATAATAGTCTCAGAATAACAATATCCATTACTCCACCAATATGATAACTGCAATCATTAAATAGTTTTTTGAGCTTATTCCATTCTTTGCTAATTTCTGAAAATAGTGATACTTTGTCTATACTGTCAGTGCTTACCGTCATTATATATTATGCATTCTTCAAGTATTCTTAAGTTTTAGGTATAAATAGAGCTATGCATTTAATGTTTACTATCAGTTCTTATTTTCATATCTTAAATAAAATAATTTGACTTTTTGAAGATTGTTTTCTAGTAGATTTCTCAGCAAGAGTACATGGAAACATTACCCGACTTCTTGAAAGTGAGGGAAGTTTGTGTGCAGCCTTTATATATGAGAGTTAGTTTGGGTGGACATAAACTCTTTGGTTAATTTACTCCCCTTCAGTATCTTAAATATGTTATTCTATATCTTTGTTTCTGGCATAAAACATTGTCATTGAGAAGTCTGATAGAAGTCTAATAGTCTTGTTTTATAAGTCTTTTGTCTTTCTGCCTAGATGCCAGAATGATTGTTTATTTTTTATATTTTTTCAAGCCCAGTAATTTTACTAAAATTGGCTTTTTAAAAAATATGTTTTTATTTTAGATTTAGCAGGTACATGTGCTTGTTTGTTACATTGGTATTACATACTTAATGGTGGGGTTGGGCTCTAGTGTATCCATGGCCCAAATATGGGACATTGTACCCAACAGACAATGTTCAACTCTCCCTTTCAAGTCAAGAGTCATTTTTTTTCTATCTTTATGTTCACATGTATCCTTTGTTTAGCTTCCACTTATATATGAGAACACATAATATTGATTTTCTGTTTCTATGTTGGTTCACTTAGGATAGATAATGGCATCCAGATCCATCCATGTTGCTACAAAGGCATTATTTCACTCTATTTTATAGCTGAATAGTATTCCATGGTGCATACATGTCACATTTTCTTCATCTAATCAACTGTTCGTGAATACTTAGGTCAGTTCCATGACTCTGCTATTGTAAATAGGGCTGCAGTCAACATAGAAGTACAGGTGTACTTTTTATAAAATGATTTCTTTTTCCCTGGTTAGAGCCTCAGCAGTGGAATTGCTTGGACAAACGGTAGTTTTATTTTTAGTTCTTTATGATATTTCCATACTGCTTTCCACAGAGGTTGGAAATTCTCTATAGACAGTTTACGTTTCCACCAATAGGATATGAGTGTTCCTTTTTCTTCTCATCCATGCCAACATCTGTTGTTTTTTTGACTTTTTAATGAAAGCCATTCTGACTGGTGTAAGATGGTATCTCAGTGTGGCTTTAATTTGCATTTCTTTTATGATTAGTTATGTTGAATATTTTTTCATGTGTTTATTGGACACTTGTGTTTCTTTTTTTCAGAAATGTTGTTCATGTCCCTTGCCCAGTTTTTAGTGGAGTTATTTTGTTGTTGTTGTTGTTGAGTTGTTTTGAGTCCCTTGTAGATTTGGGATGCGAATTCTTTGTTGTAGCTATAATTTATAAATATTTTCTCTCATTCTGTAGATTGATCTATTGGTTACTTCTTTTGCTATGCAGAAGCTTTTTAGTTTAACTGCCATTTGATTAAGTCCCAAGTCTACTTTTGTTTCTATTACAATTACATGTGGGATCCTCCTCATAAATTTTTCGTCTAGGCCAATATCCAGAAGAGTTTTTTTCTAGGTTGTCTGTTCTAGGATTTTTATAGCTTCAGTTCTTATGTTTAGGTCTTTAATCCATCTTGAGTTAATTTTTATATATGGTAAGAGGTAGGGATCCAGTTTCATTCTTCTGCATATGGCTAGAAAGTCTTCCAAGAATCATTCATTGAATAATATGTCCTTTCCCTATTGTTTATTTGTGTTGACTTTATTGAAAATCAGTTGGTTCTAGGTATGTGGGTTTATTTCTGGGTTCTCTATTCTGTTTCATTGATCAATGTTTCTATTTTTGTATCACTATCATGCTGTTTTAGTTATAATAGACTTGCAGTATAATTTGAAGTCAGGTAATGGATCAATTTTTTTCAGGTATGTGCTGTTTCTTTTCAATATGTAATTTAAATTTTATTTTGTATAATTTAATATAAAATAAGTTGCATGTTTTAATTTTTATGAAAATTTTTCTCAATTATGTTTGGTCATATTTGTTATTTCTGTGCTTTGTTTGTCCTCTTCAGAGACTGCTATTATACATCTACTGAATCTTCTTTGCTTATATTCAATATTTGCTACTTTTCCTTAAATAGTTTTATCTGGCTTTCAATTTTTTTAATTTATAAAAATTATTTTTCACTTTATATTTTTTAAACCATTATCTGTTGTATTTTTTTGCAACTGTATGCATTCTACTTATTCTACTTTAGTTTTTGTTTCTGAAGTTTTTCTTTTATTAGGATTCTTTCCTAAACTGTTACCCTCATTTCTGATATTTTTCCAATTGCAACATATGTTGGTCTTTCATTTTACATGTCATGTTTTTAATATGCTTACCTCATTTAGGAAGAGAGTGTTTTTGTTGTGGTCAAGTCCTTCTCTCTTTTTTTTTTTCTTTTTTCTTTGTTCCTTTTTTGCATATGTTTTCTGTAGGGAGTTAGTCACTTAGTTTTTTTTTTTTTAATTCTTGCTCATTTTTATGGGAAATTCGTTTTCTTTTTTTCTTGAACTATTACAGAGTCATGGTTCATGACAGTTTCTTTAATTTTACAAAGCTCATTTCTGTTGTTGTACAATAGGTCAGCCTTATTTCTGTTATCCATCACTTGGCCCTATTCCTCTCCACCTTTATCTGGAGCTAGCGTTTTCTTTATCTCAATTGTCTCTGTTCTGCTCGACAACTCTTCATCACTATAGACATCTTTCCTCAAAGGGAGTTGGGCCAGTTTTGAGAGTTTGCAGTGCCCAGAATTCTTCATACCTCTGTACTTACTCATGACTGGAGTTAGCAAAAGTCATTTTTTATTAAATCAGCACACTGTGCTTTCCAGTGAGTCCCTTGGGGCCATTTTTGGATTCTTCTCTTTTCTGGTTTGTCAGATTTTCTATGTATCCAGCTCCTATTTCTCACACTGATGTTGATACCAGTCAGTTTCTATAGCTCTCTGTGTTTCAGTCAATTCATTTTTTGGTGAGTTTCATGGGGTTACCTAAACATCATTTTATAGTACAGTCGTGTGTCCCTTAACTACAGGGACATGTCCTAAGAAATGCATTGTTAGACAATCAGGTCATTGTACAAATGTTGTAGAATGTATTTACACAAACCTAGCTGGTATAGCCTACTACACATCTAGGCCATCTGGTATAGCCTATTATTTCTAGGCTAGAAACCTGTACAGCATGTTACTATCCTGAATACCATGGGTAGTTGTTGTAACACCATGGGGAGTACTTGCATATTGAAACATATTTTAACAGAGAAAAATACAGTAAAAATAAAATATTATAATCTTATGAGAATATGGTCATGTACATAGTTCATCATTAACCAGAATGTCTTTATGTGGTACATCACTGTGTATATAATTGCCAGGAACTTACATTTTGATATGTAGCTTCTGTGGGATTCAGGTAGATTCAAGAATTATGTCACCATTACTGCCAACTTCCCAGACTCCACCAGAACATTGTTTTAATTAATATATATATATAATTCTAGCAATTACAATAACAATAAATAACATTTACTTTCTAATATTTAATAACATCAACAAAATTTGAGAGGACATTTAAAAAGTGTTAACACCATACAATTTCATAGAAAACTTGGAAAGACATTTTCAACATGATTTTTAAAAATCTATCTTAAAGTAAGAGGCACCATCATAATTGATAGTGTAACACTAAAATCACTCTCATGCAATCAGTAGCATTACAGCTATCTCTGTGTTGATATAGTAGTAGTAATATTTGTAAATGTATTAATTTCACCTTTCATGAACATAGGAGTTTAGGTCTAAGATTAAAAGATTAATTACAAGATTACTCTCAGAAATTACTTAATAATGGGCCAAGGGCTAAATTTATTACTTTTCTTCTCTGCTTTGTCTCAGACTAAACAGGTCAGGAAAGAAAGGTAGAGGGATGCTATTACTTTTACAGCTAACAGAAGTTACAAAATGCCAATATGTATATTCTGCACATTATTCCAAAAATGCAATAGAAGATATTAATCTGTGCCTGATTTGCAGCCTATTTTAATGTTCGGTTTGGTCTTGGTTCCACAGTTTTAGAAAATAGAGACATTTGTCAAAAGTACTTGTGGCTGGGCGCGGTGGCTCACGCCTGTAATCCCAGGACTGTGGGAGGCCAAGGCGGGTGGATCACAAGGTCAAGAGATCAAGACCTCATCCTGGTCAACATGGTGAAACCCCGTCTCTACTAAAAATACAAAAAAAAAAAAAAAAAAAAAAAATTAGCTGGGCATGGTGGCGCATGCCTGTAATCCCAGCTACTCAGGAGGCTGAGGCAGGAGAATTGCCTGAACCCGGGAAGTGGAGGTTGCAGTGAGCCGAGATTGCGCCATTGCACTCCAGCCTGGGTAACAAGAGCGAAACTCCATCTCAAAAAAAAAAAAGTAGTTGCTTATTTTTGTTTCAGAAAATAAAACAAATAAAAATACCATGAGGTTCTAAAACACATTAGTAGAGTTGTGTTTTAAATACTTAAATAATTTCAAATGAAAAGGAAAAGTTTATTAAAAGGCTAAAATATAAAACTTCAAATCATTCTAAGGAGTGACAAAAATATGTCAGTTCCATATGAGAATTGATGAAAGAAAACATTTCTTAATTAACTGGGCAAAAATATTTTGGTCCCGTTTTTCTTGTTTCCCCTCACAGGCAGGAGGTTTGGAATGCTGACATGCCACTTCAAGTGTGCTCTGATCTGGTGTCAGAATGTTTGGCTTACAGGTTAGAGAGAGCGCTGCCATTTACTGAAGTGTACACGGAGTACTTATTCACACAGTATTTTCCACCCATGTTTCCTTCTGCCAAAATGCCCTATCAGAAGCAGTTGAAAGAATGGAAAGTGTTCAAGCCGAGGAACCGAAAACACAGGGAAAGGAAAAGAGGGCATGGGATCTGTATTCAATTAACTGAAAGGTTGAAAGGTTGTCATGGGGGAACAAAAATTTGTCTAACACTATTCCAGAAGGAACAACTATCACAAATAGACAAAAGTTATAAAGATGTGAATTTCAGCTCAAAGACTCAGGAAGCTAGCCTCTCTGCTTCACAAGTCTTGCAAGCCCCACCCCTGTTCCCACACAGAATTCTTCCGAGAATTCACCCACTGTCCCACAAATTCATATTCTCCTTCTCTTGAAGTTTCTCCTCTGGCAATAGAGGTCTTGCCTGCATTAAAGGGATAAAACCACATGGAGTGGATAGTTTAACATCAAAGATAGTGTTGACTGCAATGATGTCACTTTGACAGTAGAATTATTACATTGATTACATTGCACTTGGCCCTGTGGTAGGTTAATGGGGCAAAAGTGAACAAAGGATAGAGATTCATTTTGAAAGCAAATGGAAGCTGGTGTGGAGACTGCTTTAATGTTCGGCTTGGTCTTGGTTCCACAGTTTCAGAAGATAAGGGTCTTTAACAGTCTCTGATTAAGTCTTGGCACCAAGACTAAATCAGAATAAAAGTTATGGTTGCTGACCAATTATATATAACCACAAATAACTTCCCTTCAATGGTGCTCTGATAGTCAGAGTGGACGTTACCACTGGGGAGACTTCAGGGGAGGGGAGGCAGGGGGCAAATACTGTTTCAGTTGGTTCCATTCACACCTTTGAAGACACTCAATGTTTGCTTAGTCATTTAATCAGTTTGGCTCTAACTTGTTCTCAGAATTTTTTTTTTATAAGTACCCTCACTTTTAAGGTCTTGGATGGATCTCTTTCTTTGGTCAAATGTTCTGGCTCCCTACCCATAGGCATACTATGGGTATATACATACTACCCATAGTCAGATTCCTCTGACTGGTAGGCTTTCCCTCAGCTGTTATGTCTGTGTAGTCTGGGTCATGGCCAAGGAAGGTGGAGAGCTGAAAGGTTCTGTTGGAATGGGGTCTCCAATACAAGGTCACTCCAGCCCAAAGTGACATTGCTACCTGAAGGTAATGAGGATCCATGGAGCAATCCCCAGATCTCTCTTTTTTTTTTTTTTTGCACTGATGGTGTGGACATATCCTTAGGAAATCTGAGAGTTGTAGACTGGCTCCAGTACTAATAGAACATACCATCGGAGACCTGGGCTCTTTCTCTTCTTCATTGGTCTTCTATGGATTTTCACCTTTGCCCCAGGGTAGAAACATAGCCTCAACCTATACCTACTACTGATCATTCACCTGTAAGGTCCGGATGAATAGAAATCATCTGGTTTTGTTCACCACTGTATATTCTGTCCTTAGCAAAGTACTTAGTGTACAGCATTTGTTCAGCCAATATTTGTGAAGAGAAGATAGAGAGGCAGACAGAGAGAAGTAAAGAAAGGAAGAGGGAGGAATAGTGGTGTAGAGAGACCAGAGAAATTGTCCATCCACTCACTTAATAATCTTTAAGGCTGCCTCTTTATCATCTTGTAAATTCCTCATATTCATTTGCACTGTGGAAAAGAACAATATGGGAGGGGACAATAAGGATTAGAACTAAGCCTAGTTAGCCTGGCTTGATCAGTATTGCTGGAACAGGGGGATCTTATATAGTCAGGGGAGGTATAGAGAGAGATAAAACAAGCTTAACAGCTAAAATTTTCAATAGAATCCAAGAGCTTAGATGAACTTCTAATGTTCAGGAGTTAGAAGACTATCAGATGTCAAAGGCATAATGCCAAATAAGCGTGTTGAGCAGAAGAGACCAAATACAGGCTGGAGGCAAAAAGTCCTGAATTCAAAAGTGACTTCAGCACCTCTGATCTGCATAAATTCTGAGCAAGTCATTTTTTAATGTACACCACAGTGTCCTCATTGTAAAACAAAGAATACCTACACCATTAAGTATTTTACTATTTTTCTTTCATTCTTTTGTTTGCTTTTCTCTTCTTTCCTTCCATGACCATTTCCTGTCCAGAAACGACTACTGTTCAGCTTCCACTTTGGTATTAGTTCACTTACCAGACATCCTTGAATCTAAAAACTATCCTGTAAGTGTGTCTGTTTTGAGTCCTTGTGAATATTAAAAGTTGACTTCTGCTGGCAATGGACTACAACGTGCAGGTCAGCCTCTTACAGAGAACAACTCCAACAGCTGAACAGGGCAGTTTTTAAAAAATGAAGCATAACGAGGCTAACATTCCAGAGAAGAAAGAAACTTAAGAGAGGTATAGTTCTCGGAGCTACCAGAATAGGCAGCTGAGAGGCTGAAAAACTGAGCAGATATTTTTATAGCCTAATGGAACTCTGAGAACACAATTTGGAGTCCAGTGCCTGTCAAGCACGGGGACCCCTAATAATGTCCCCGCCATGGTCTAGTTTGGCATTTAGAAGGACTACCCTCTAAGAATAAGAATGAACCAGGAGAAAAAGAGTTAGTCCTTGTACAAATTAAAGTCTAGTTTCAAGTGGTCTCAATCTCTTGAATTAGATTAAGATTATCTGTGATTGGTAGTTCTTCTAGCTGCCTCTCAGAAGCAAACATAAATTTTCCTTGGAAAAAGAAAGCATTAATCCCAAGTAGTATTTTCATATAATTTTTCAGATCTAATGAATGGTACTAAATCAAAAAGAACTGAGCAAAAAGATAGTCAACATTACCAAAAAAGAAAAAGAAAGAAAGAAAAGAAAAAGAACAACAAAAAAAGAGACAACTCAAAATAGTCACAGAGAGGATCAGTCAGCGGACATGGACTTTAAAAGAACCTTTTCCCTCCTCTTCCTTCTTCCCCTCCTTCTCTTTTTGTCTGTTTAATTAAGGGTAAGTCCATCAGGTTTTAGTTGTAAACTCACACTCAGTTTATTTTATCTGAATCATCTGATGCAACTGAAAGCATTTCCTGGGAAGGAAAGTCCTATTTTCGATTCAGTCCTTATATCAAGCCTAAGTTCAAATTGGCTCTTATTACTGAAGTCTTCTTCTTCTTCTTCTTCTTCTTATTATTATTATTATTATTTTGAGACAGAGTCTCAGTCTGTCACCTAGGCTGGAGTGCAGTGGCATGATCTCAGCTCACTGCAACCTCTGCCTCCCAAGTTCAAGCGATTCTCCTGCCTCAGCCTCCTGAGTAGCTGGGATTATAGTTGTGCACCACCATGCCTGGCTATTTTTGTATTTTTAGTAGAGACGGGGTTTCACCATGTTGGCCAGGATGGTCTTGAAGTCCCGACCTCAAGTGATCCACCCCCCTCAGCCCCCAAAAGTTCTGGGATTACAGGCGTGAGCCCATAGATATGAATGAGAAGCAGTTGTTTCTTTCAGTGCTGCAAGTCCTCAGATTAATGGACTCTCTTTGTGGCTTTCATTCCTGTTTGCGATCCAGTTGGTTCTTTTCTGAGCCTATCTCTTTCTTGCAGCACTTTGTTAAATAAAGCCAGTGTTAACCAACGCACTTGTTTTACATTCTGTTTTCCAAATTCTTCTCTTTGAGCTCAAGTTCGTTAAACATATTTCTGAGCTCCAAGTTATTTCAGGGATAACTTTTGCCAAATGTGAAACATTTGGATAACAGATCAATATCCCTCCAGTTTATATGACAACCTAATTTCTTGCTCCCTCCCGCCCAGTGCCAGCTCCTTAGCTGATGCTATGTTTGGTGGTTGTTTTTCCCACGAGTATAGCAGTTTCTGTATCGGTCAGACTGGGACAGGCCATGCCGTAGTAGTAAACAGTTCCACATCTCTGAAGTGTAAAATAAACATGTTTATTTTTTCCCTCTGCTGCAAGTCCATGAAGGTTTTTAGAGGGACTCTGCTCATTTTACTCACTTGTGTTTCCAGGCTGATGCTCAAGTAACATCTCTCGCTAACTGAGAGAGAAGGAGATCTCTAGAGGGATTCTTACTAGCAATTAAATGTGCACTTTTGTTCATAACACATTATGCAGAACTAGTCACATGGCCCCGCTGTGCACAAAAGGGTCAGAAAATGGAAATTTACCATGTACCTAGAAGATGAGAAAATAAAAACATTTTGTGACTCGTGCTAATGACTACAACATAGACCCCCATGTATGTAGGAGCTCGGTATGTGAAAGAGGTGGCAAAGTAAATCAACTGTGAAAAAACGAACATCTCACTAATGGCCCTGAGAAGTTAGATAATTCATATGGAAAAATACAAAGTCAGATGCCTAGTATTTATCTTAGAAAAAATAAATTCTACAGGGTTTAAACATATAAAAGTAAAAAGAAGGATTTTACCATTTTTGAAGAAAACATTTAAAAATTCTTTCCAAATTAGGATAGGGAAGAAATTCTTAAAGGAAAAATTTCCAAACCAACAAGGAAAAGGCTAATAAATATAATTAAAGTATTAAAAAATTGGCAAGAGAAAAGCCACCATAAACTGAAAAGTCATGCTATAGACTAAGAGTAGCTATTTGCAAGCCACATAACTGACAAAGCAGAAACTAGAATACATGATGTGTTTGGAGAAGTCAACAACAACAAAAAAGAAAATTAAAATAAAAAGTGTCAAAGCAAATAAATGTTCTTCAGTAAAAGAAACAGACATATTGTCTGAATATTTTTTTCCATACTTATGGAGTACTATGCAGCAGTTTTGAATGAACAAAGCAGTTACATAAACATGGATACATGGTCAAACTCAGTGCGCAGTAAAGATATGTTTCAAAATAATACATGCAGCAAGTCATCAGTTCTAACAAACTATAAAACATACAAACACATGGTTTTCTATAGATGGGTGCATGTAGTAGAACTATAAAAATATATAGACTTTCTTCACAGTAATGTTTTCCTAATGAAATGGATAGTTGCAGAAATATTATCTTAATTGGCAATGTTTCATTTCATAAAAGAGACAGATGGACAGACAGATTTCTAAAGCAAATGAAGAAAAATATTAATACCTGTTTAATACTGGTAGCTAGTGCATGGGTGACTATAATATAATTGGCTGTACATTTTTCTACATTTGAATTCTTTAAAATTTAAATATAAAAATTAAAATGATACAAGGACAGTTTAGTCCTCGTAGATATTTGCATGCCACTATGCACACATGCATGAATGTAAATTTATGTGGATACACATTCTACACACACAAGGATTGTATAAGTTACCTTGCATTCTGCTGGAAGCAACAGACCTGGAGCTCACATAATTAGATGGCAGGAGATGGATAGTGCAAGGGTTGCTGCAGCAGTCCCATGATGCCATCAAGGCTCATGTTACCTAGGATCTTTTTATACTTTACTCTGCCAGCCATTGTTGACAATGGTTTCAAGAGGGTTACTGAAGCTCTGGTCATCACATCATCATGAGAATATAGAATATATGTTCTCTTTTCAGTCAGAAAAATCTTTACAAGATGCCTTCACCAGAAAGCATCTTATAAATAGATACTGTACTTACATGTCATTGACCTGAACTGAATCATATGCCAGACTCAATCCCAGTCAAAGGGAAACAGAATTTTCATATGATTTTGACAAATTATAGTTCTGTTAGCAAGAAAGAGAAGGGTGAGTGATCAATTATAACTAACCAACAGACTATGTTTTAACAACAATAGTAATACCAGATATGATTTACAGATTACTCCTATGTGTCAGGCAGTTCTCTAAGCATGCAATACTCGGGGTCATTTAATTCTTGTAACACCATACAAAATCAGTCTCCCTACTTAGTGGAAGAGGAATTTAAGGCTTTGAGAAGCTAGAGTACCACAGACAGAAAGTGGCAGAGTCAAGATTTGATTCCAAGTCTTTGACCTGATTTATTAAGCATTAACTATGCACTATTAATTATTCCAGACACCAGGGAACATAATCTCTTTCCTCCAGGAGTTCAGAGTTCAATTAGCCAGAGAGACTCAAAAGCTGACGGCCCTTTGAAAAGAAGTTCTGCATGTCCTTTGCAGCATATGTTATAAGCTTCTCTTGGCTTTATGGGAGTATTTCCCAGTGATTCCCATTGTCCTGACATTGTCAAGGTAAATTTCCACTACACGAACTCTCAAATGTAAATACCACCTAGGTATTTGTACCCTTCATTTCACAAGGAAAGGTTTTTGGTATGGAGAGCTTTCCCAAGAAAAGGATACTCCCCTCTGTGTTTACAGGTTCTGTCTGCCTCTTTGGAATTACTGGTACAATATTAGTTTGTTTGGCTATAAAAATACAAATATATATATTTTTTCTTTCTTATAGCATTGTACTGGGTCCAGATCACTGTAAGCTTATAGCCTTTAAAAAAAGTTGTTTTTTTTTTTTTAGTTATTATTATTTGAGGACTAACTTTGTTCCTAATATTTCATTGTTAATTCTATAAATGTCGTTTTATTTAATACAATCCTGGGAACTATGTATTACCTGCCCACCTGTATGGATGTAAAAAATTTTCAATAGTTTGGAAACAGTTTTGTGGAGTCTAGCTTGCTTGATTATGAGCAGATTAGTGATCAGAAACATAAGGAAGGGATAGGTCTAGAAAGATTCACATCTGTATAAAGTAGACTAAGAAATCAGAGGGTATACTCAGACCTAGACACTGAAGACAAATTTCTCTACAAAACTCTGGGATAAAGCTTTGCCATCTCTAGCTTGGAGAATACAATGAAGCGCTCATGGGCTTTAAATCTGACATAACTGGGCCTTTCTTAATGCCATGGTGGACAGTGGGGCTCTAGTTCTCAGTGGGTGAGAACTAGAGCCCCACTTCTTCTTAGCGGCTATTCTTGTCTGTTTTAAAATTTCTGCTACCCTCCACTGAGGACCTCGCTATGCTGGGTTCATCCTTAGACAGAGAAAACGTGCAACAAATAGCTCTTCTCTTGGCTCATGTGTTCTGTACCTCCTGGTTTATTTAACTGTGGCTACTCTCTTCATTAATAGCTGTTTACACTTCACAGAGACACTTGTTGGGCTTGGCAAAAACCATCAGCTCTACTCATATTCGGTCTCTGACCCAAGGCAAATTGTCAGATTTGACAATATTTTGCTTTGTAAGAGCAACTAGTGAAAAACAGTTAACTAAATAGTCTAGGTTGTTCCATCGAGAATAGATAAAAGCATGTGGGCGCCCTGTAAGCCTATTGCTCCTTGAAGGACAATATCTTGCTGAAGAGGGTCAACCCAGATACAGATAAATATAGAAGGGAAGTGGGAAAACACAGGAATGCAGATTCTCCTATGGCTCTCTTCATCCTCAAATAAATTTTTCATGAAAAAGAGGAAGACACCACCACTAAGTACAATGCCCCATCTTCAAGGTTCTTAGTTTTTTTTGTTGTTTTGACAAACTGTCACCATGTTGTCCAGGCTGGAGTGCAGTGGTGCAATCTCGGCTCACTGCAACCTCCACCTCCTGGGTTCAAGCGATTCTCATGCCTCAGCCTCCAGAGTAACTGGGATTACAGGTGTGCTGTTATAGCCAGCTAATTTATGAATTTTTAGTAGAGACAGGGTTTTGCCATGTTGGCCAGGCTGGTCTTGAATTCCTGACCTCAAGTGATCTACCTGCCTAGGCTTCCTAAAGTGCTGGGATTACAGGTGTGAGCCACCATGCTGGGCCTAGGTTCTCAGGTTTATAGGTATATTATAGCCACCTCAGCTGCTACCCTGTCCCTGGGGAAGAATGGTCAATCCAGACTTGGATTAACATTGTCTTCATCCTGTTTAGCTACAAGTCTTAAAAGGAAGGCCAGCCCTTGGGAGGGCAGCATAAACAAGCCTCACGCCTTTAATCAGACAGTCAGCACAGTACAGTTATTTGCAAGTCTTGAAAGGACTGCTTAATAGGACCTTCGAGTCCCTTTGAGCCAGCTGAAGAGAAAGTACTGCTAAACTGCTGGATTGGCAGAGCTAAGTTTATACAGATGGAAGAGTTAGCAGAGACCACAGAACAAATACCAGCAACCAACCCATTTCACACTTCTGAAAAAAGAGAGAAAGGAATGGCAGAGGCTGGCCAAAGCAAATAGGCTTTGGAAAGCCTGAAACTGTGGGCTGGAATTTTCAGTTATTCCTATTCTTTTCACACTCATTTTGGGGAACTTTCTCCACTCAGAAAGCAGAAACGTTTTGCATTTATACTTCTTGGATTTTGCCTCCTACAGTAAAAGGGAAGTTAGCTCCCAATAACATAACAAGCTTTTCCAGCATCATCACCACAGTTTTTCCGGAGTCTGGGTCTTTTGTGGGGGACAGGGGAGGTGCCATTCTTTTCAGAATTTGTGTTGTTGGGGTTCTCTTAGCTTGTCTTTTTGTGTCATGCACTGGCTCTTAGCCTTTTTTATTTTCTCTCTTTTTTTCCTTTTCTTCCAGGAAAGAAAGCTATTTTCTTTTATTTTCCCCAGAGTGTGCTAAGACATAAAGCTTCCCCACAATCTGCTACCTCACACAAATACCCTTCAGTTTCCGCTGAAGCACTTGGGTGCTTATCAAAATGTATTCTAAAGTAAACACAAATGTTGTTGCTGCCTTGGGGATGTGTGATGTTTCTAGCTCCAACCCCAGAAAGACTGAGGACAACATTTGGAGGCAAGAATTAAAGAGAGATTTAGCTTGAGTGGCTGTGAAATGGGCAGCTGCCATCTCTGGTGTGGCTGCATAGAATTTATGGATAGTGGTTGGGAGAAACTTTCCTGTGGGCTGGCATTAGAAAAGCCAGTGGAACGGCTTCAGCTAGGATGCTTTGTTTGAGAAAGCAAGAAAACTCTGCACATAAAACAGACCATACTATAATCATCTTACCTCTGAATCAGTTGGAAAATGGCTGTCAGAGAGTCTTTTAAAGGGTTAAGCAGGTTACCCAACTAGTTTACCAGAATGTGTAGATGTGTGTCTGCAAGGAAAAATTCTGCAACTGTGTTTAAAAACAGTTCCATCTGTTCGTAAGTATTTAAAATACTCAGATGGGAAAAAAAAAAAGAGTAAATGCAAAGACAAGGATTCGACTCTTTACACAGCAGATCATCTCAATTCAAGTTGGTATTAGTGGATGACCCACAAGCCAATAAACAAAGGGCCAATGGAAATTAGGTATTGCCAAAGAAGAAAGAAAGAGGAAACTAAGGGAAGCCTGGGGATATTCCTTACTGAGCTGCTTCCAACTAGATGATACCTACCAAGGCTGGTACACGCAAATGTGTACACGGCTCTTTTTGAGATATGGGGATGGGCCGAGGCAAAGGCCATTAGAGAAAGTACTGACATCTAGATGATTTTGAACACAAAGAAGGAACACTTTTCCTTGGAGGTGGCAGAGTAAAGAGATTATAAAATTCATCTAGGTGGCTGAAATCAGAGTGAAAGAGGATTATAAAGCAGTACATTTGAATGACATGGTACTCAAAGGTTTGAAAACCCTTTGAGCAAGCAAACAAAATAACAACATATGCCAGGATTTTAACTGACTAGGATTCAGAGCAGAGGGGATATATCAAGGTAGGATAGATGCAATATCCCACCTTGGACTTAAGAGTTAACTCCAATGAGTTAAGTCCCTATTGGTTTTCCCTTGTGAGAAAGTCTCCTAGTAAGGTATGTGTAGATTCCATTGCCAGGTAAGGAATTGTAATGCCAATATCAAGTAGGCAAATGAGCCTTGGCGGGTCACACTCTCCTGCCTACTAAGGGAAACAAGGCCTGGAAAACTTCCACGTGTAGTGAGAAATCTTAGAATGGCTGTTGTTTTATAATTGACCGAGATCAGGGAAAGCAGACATGATTCATAATTCTATGCTTAGCTTTTCTTCCGTGTGTGCTCTGAATCAAGTCAGCTAATTCTGATAAATTTCAGTTTCTTAATCTGAAAGCTGAAGGTGTTAGAGAATTCCCTGAGAGCTATTCTGGAACAGGACAACTTTACAAAACACAGCTTCCTTTGGCATCTCCGAAAATGCAGCTGATGGTACGGGACAATGTGCTAGAGGGACAGGTCATGGTATGACAGCCACAGTCTTACTGGCCTGTCCTCACTAGCAAGTTGTGATGTCTTAGGCTACACAGAACAAAGTTTAAATGCCACTAGACTTGACCATCCTACAGATTTGCAGTGCTAATCTCTGATGTCAGATTACCAGATTTCAATAAAAAGTAAAAATTTGTTTAATAAAATCTGAATCAATCTTAGATCTTATCCTCCTGAGGTAGCTCTCGTCTCATCCTAATCTTTCCTAGCTCACAGATAAGGGGGCTAAGAGAGGGGATTTATGGGCTACCGTCTCTCACTTTCCATCAGTTCTTCCAGCATTACCACCTGAAATCACCATATTATATATTTCCATGTAACATACATTATATATATAGTATATAATTACATTGTATGTAATGTAATTATATATGATACATTATATATAATTACATTATATATATATATGTAGTAAGCAAAATGCAGAATTTGGGATGGTATAATATAAAGACAATATAAAGATAAATACAAATATGAAACATTTACTTGTGTTTTTCTTCCTTCCTTCACTAGAATGCCAGTTCCATGAGAAGAGTCACTTTGTCTATTTTGTTTACTTCTAAATTGCCAGTTTCCAGAATAGTATCTGCATGTAGTAGATGATACATCAGTAACTATGGAATGCATGGATGGATATCGGATTCTGGTTTCCAGAAAGCCTTTCACTGACTTTTCTTTTGCCATCTTACAGTGTAAGATGGTACCTGGGATTCAAATCTGAATCTTCCCCACACAATTCTTAATTTCCTTCTCACATGTTGAAATTTCTACTTTTGGTCAGTATTGTTCAGGCCAGTGGCCATTCTCTACCATGCCTTATCTGACATTCCTAGGGGTATTTGCACAGCCAGATGAAGTCTGAGGTTCCTTAAAGGGCACTTGACCTGCATCTATTAAGAGGATTATGTGGTTTTTATCTTTTATTTCTTTAATATGGTGCATCACATTGATTGATTTCCATATCTAAAACCAACCTTGAATCCCAGGGATAAATCCCACTTGGTCATGGTGTATGACTTTTTAATGTATTTCTGAATTCAGTTTGCTAATATTTGAGGATATTCATCAGCCATATTGGCTGGTTCTTACCACTCACACACAATGGTAACTACTTGAGGAGATGGATACGTTAATCTGTTTGACCATACACGCATATCATATAAATTATATCCTTACATATATCATGTATTACATGTAATGCATTTATGTATATCTTATATATGTAACTTATATGTTATATATGTATATCATATATACATATTTTTATATATGTATATCTTGTATATGTAATTTGTTTCTATATTGTATGCATATCAAAACATTGTGTTGTCTACTTTAAATATATACAATTTTTGTTTTAGAAAGGGGACATGATCTGGTTAGCATGAATCCATCAAGGTCCTAAACACAGATCTTCCTCAAGAAAGGGACTCAGATCTGTTGAGCACTTCCTCTTCCCCTTCTACTCCCTGGGCTAAGCCAGTAACTTTCTTCCTGTCTGCTGTCAGTCATCCTCTCACTGGGTACCATGTTAACTAATGATCGATGCCACTCCCAATGATCTATGGCCTTTCATGCAACACTCCATATGTTTTGGGCATCTACTCTGTATAACCACTACACAGTGTTATATGGGGTTATATGTACAACAAATGGGTCAAACAGTCCCTCAGTACAAGGAACTTAGAGCAGGTTTCAAATTCTTATCATCATGGTTCACAGTAAATATATGTAGACAATCCAGTATACATGGACACACACATAGACACGTTGTTTCAAAGTTATATGAAACTATACTTACCTGGGTGATGTTTTCCATTCTATTCTAGAGTGGTTTATTTTATTTTATTTCATTAAATGACCTGGTTATGTCCCACTAAATTGATCTCACTATCCAGTTATGATTTTCAATTAGGACAATTTATTAGGTGCAATTTGGAAACCTCTGCTCTAGAAAAGGAGTTTCCTAGTCATTATAATAGAATAAGGAGCATGAACAAGGAAATTGAAGCCAGAAAAGAGTTGTGACTTGTTCTAGAAACAGATCCTCTAGGGCTATCCTTCTAAAACTCTAACATGCCTATGGAGCACCCTGAGAGTAATTTAAAATGCAGACTCTTATTCAGGAGCTGGGGAGTAAGGCCTTAGATTCTGTTTCTTAATACACTTCCAACTGATGCTTGTGCTGCTGGAGCATGGAGCACATTTGGAAACATGGGTTTAGGAAGCAATGTTAAAAGGATGACTAGAAATTATTCAGAGGATAGAGGGAGACAGGAAGGGCAACCTGGTAGAAAGAAGCGCATTAGCAATGTTTCTATGGGTTCCATGAGGAATAGTAAGCATTCACATTGTCGTAAAATTACCTATGTGTGTTTCAGTGAAAGATAGGGCCTGTCTCTAGCAGTAAGGAATTAACTAGGGCAGCAATAAACCACAGTTTTTGCACAAGGGCAAGTGGAGGAAAAGGGAAGCAAAATTTACAGATCATCTTTTACAGATAAATTATAGTTTTATTTTTATTGTGAAACACAATATTAGAACTGAAATTAGGAATCTTATATTTCTCTTTCATGGGTAGGAGGAGGTGTGTAGGGCTGGAGATAAGTAGAACGCTAAAGTCGCCAGCAGGTGCTGCACTGTCCGACCACAATGCTGAGAATTAGAGCACATTTTTTTTGGGGGGGTGGGGGTAAGCTTGAAGGGAGCTGTGGGTTGAGCAATTTGAGGTTGGGGGTGGCAAATTTTGTGTCAAGATAAAAAAAATAGCCTCCTGCCACGAGATTCCCAGGCACCAGGGAACAGATTTTAGAGAAGGGAGGTTCATATTTAGTCACAAAGAATGAGGTGGGCACAGGGAAATAGAAGCAAAATACTAAGGGAATGCTTGAATTTACTACCTTACTCCCACCTGTACGAGAATTGAGGGCTGGACCCCTGCAACCCGTGGTTTTCTTTGTCTTACCACCCCTTCTTCCCAACCCCTCAAAGAAATTGTTATAAGTTTGGTAAGCACCAGTTTAAATGCCACATTCCCAGTGGCAGCCTGGGTTTGTGACTCAGCCCTGTGGTGAGGACAGAAACTGAAGTCCCATCTGGCAGGGACGATGGGAGAACTGATTGAAGTTATGTGGCTCCAGGCAGATTTCTCAGTGAAACAACGTGAATATGTAGAGCCCAGTCACTTAGATGTTCCTGAGTTCTTTGTTTAGTCCATGCTCATTTACTCACTACTGTCATTGGAAAGGCCTTGCTTTAGATGCAGGGTATATGATGGTCCCTCCAACAAACCCAGTTCCCGCTACCAGTGAGCTTATGACTCCGTGAAACTATGGTATGTTTCGGGCTGAATTGTAACAAGAAGTGCTCCAAATGCAGTGTGTATTTTACTTTTTACTCCTAACTGGATTGGGAAGTTAATTAAACAGAGCTTTCCTGGTCTCCCTTTGGTTATAAGGAATGATTGAAGAAGTCCAGCTTGTATAAAAAAAATTTGTCCCCATGAAGATGAAGAAAACATGTTTGCCATCCTAACCCAGATCCCGAGGAGGCCTGACCAGCATGTGCTCACACGGACACTGACTCCTGGTGTATTTATCCATTGTTTGAGTTGGCTGGGCTACAATGAAGAAAGCCCAGCATTTGGAGTTTGAAATATTATTTTCTTCCTCAAAATGTGGCTAGAACATACCACAACAGAGTTATCTTCTCGAATGTGGTCCCACTCTGTCATATAAATGAGTTCAAAAGCCTGACAGTGCCAAACCCAGAGTTTTACACATCTAATTATTTTTTTTAAAGCCCAAACAAGTACATTTTTAAAAGCTATTTAGAGCCTACCTGCTTTGCATGCCCCAAGAAAACTCATGCGATTGTTCACACATTGATAAAATGCGTCCTTGTAGTTACTAGGCCCTCCCAAGCCATTATTGCCTTTTGGAGTTTTCTGACCCAGAGGCTCACCTCTGTGCTGCTGAGCAACACACTTAGACACGTGAACCCCTCTCTGATATTCCCTTTCCAGGTAGTTCACTCTCCCTCCTCCTCTTCTGGGTGATGCTCCTTTCCCTATAAGCCACTGATGGTCTCATGCTATGAGGCACTTCCCCTCTCTTGTGAGCCTGGGCAAGCACTACTAAAAAAACTTGTGTTATTGCTGCTCATGGTCATATATTTTTCCCTCATCAGCCCCCAGATTTCTTTCTTTTTCTTTCTTTCTTTCTTTTTTTTTTTTTTGAGACAGAGTCTTGCTCTGTTGCCAGGCACCAGGCTGGAGTGCAGTGGCACAATCTTGGCTCACTGCAATCTGTGCCTCCTGGGTTCAAGCAATTCTCCTGCCTCAGCCTCCCCAGTAGCTGGGACTACAGGCGCACACCACCACGACCAGCTAATTTTTGTATTTCTTAGTAGAGATGGGGTTTCACCATGTTGGCCAGAATGGTCTCGATCTCTTGACCTCGTGATCCATCTGCCTTAGCCTCCCAAAGTGCTGGGATTACAGGTGTGAGCCACGGTGCCCAACCCAAGCCCCAGATTTCTTGATCCCCTTACACATTCCTATCCCAGATTCACTGAGTCAAAATATTTGGGGAAAGGTGCCTGGAAATATGCAGTTTTTACGAACCTCCCCAGGAGATGTGTTTCTGTCTGTATGTACATGCATGTGTCCACATGAGCACTACAACTTGAGAATGGTGGGTTAGAAGATTTGGCTTGCCTCATGCCTCTGGCACTGTTATTTGACTTTGGGAAATTCCCATTCACTCCTGGAACACCAATTTTTTGCCTGTGTAAGGTTAAGATGATGAAGTATATATCAGAGGGATCTGTAGAGACAAAATGTGGTGGGGTGTGTGAAGTGATTAGAGAATGGTCCACGTGTAGATGTGGTATCTGAATTTTTCTTCCTGTTCTTGCTTCCTTCTGATGTTCTTTGGACCCAGCTCTTGTCATCCTAAAATAATCCCCTTTTCTGACCTGACTTTTTGAATCATCGGGGCCTTGTCAGTGTACCAATTCTCTTGTAAATTTATTTGACATGCTACTATGCCTACTTGACTTTAAATCTTTTAATTTTCCTGTCCCTCTGCTATTAGATCTCCCATGTAACCACATCATCTAATTCTATAAAGTGTCGGAGAGCCAGAGCCAGATGACAAATGCTGCACGAGGTACATTTGTATCGTATTGTTACAGTGCTTATCACTAAATTCAGATGGGACTCAAATGCTATTTTTATCTAAGATTTTGTTCAGTTATACTCCACTGTCTATTGTAGATTTCTGGTTTTGCTAAGTATGTTTTTCTCCTTCCCTGCTTAGAATCATCTACTGAAATATAATTATTTTTAGCAACTTTGTTGAGTTGTTTGCAGTTTTGTATACAAGTCTTTGTTCTCTGGGGACATAATAAATACATGGCCCAGTGTCCTAATGAAAGGGGGGAGAGAAGTGTGAAGTTAAGGTGTGATTCCCTAGTGATGGTTGCTAAATGAGATCATTTACCAAAGGTGCCTTTGTTCACTGTAGAAATCGTTAACCCCTGGTACTTGTATCTTATATCTTTTTTTTGTCTTTTGTTTAACATTGAACACTCTTGTCAAAAGAAGATAGCTCCGCCTTTATTTAATCTCTACTCCTCACTCTTCTCCAAATTTTATTAAAAGACACAGCAGGTATCAAATACACATGTAATTTCAAGAATAATTATTTTTCCCTCTAAGGTGAAGGCCAGAGACGGATGCAATGGAAACCCAAAAATAAAATTACATGTGAATTTGACTGTAACACAATGTGACTAGAGTGGGGAAAATGATAATGTAACTCTGGTTTCACATGTGAACGTTGGTAGTGAGCAACTGGGAGGTGACTCATGTGAAAGTATGCTGGCAGAAGTCAGTTTGTGTAGTTCCAGGGATATGGGTAAATAAAAGGATGAGTTTGAACTATAAAGTTGTCGAGTGAGGATAGACAGACATAAAGTACAAATAGGGGAATCTCATTTAGAGAAGCAAATGGGGTGGCCACTACGAAAAATGACCAGTAAAGAAAGATTTTTAAGATGGGTAGTTCTAGAAACCTGCCCAGCAAAGAGAGAAACATTCCATGTCAACTTTCTAAATAGAGACCAGATGGACCAGTAGCTTCCTAAAGAGTTGCCTAATTCCTATGTCCAGAGTAAAGTCTCAGGAAAATAGAGAAGGAAAAATCCAACTTTTTAATGTCAAGAAGGACAAATAGAAAAAAGCATATATACAGTAGTGCACTCCTGAGACTTTCTTTTCTTTTTCATTTTCTTTTCTTTTCTTTCTTTCTTTCTTCCTTCCTCTTTCTTTCTTTCTTCTTTCTTCTTTCTTTCTTTCCTTTTTTTTTAGACAGTCTTGCTCTGTCATCCAGGCTGGAGTGCAGTGGTGTAATCTCTGACCACTGCAACCTCTGCCTCCTGGGTTCAAGCAATTCTCCTGCCTCAGCCTCCAAAGTAGCTGGGGTTACAGGTGCCCACCACCATGTTCAGCTAACTTTTGGATTTTGTATTAGATGGCCAGGCTAGTCTCAGACTCCTGACTTTGAGTGATCTCTCTGCCTCAGCCTCCCAGAGTGCTGAGATTACAGGTGTGAGCCACCATACCTGGCCTCCTGTGATTTTCTTAACTGTAATATGTATGCCGTAACTTCCTTTCTTCAACCTAAGGTGGGTTTAGCACTTGTTTTACCATTCATTGGCAACATGTGGCTTTGGAGTAAATCAATCTATTTCAGTCTTTAGTCTTCTCTGTGAAATGGGGATAAAAATAATTTTTTATATTTTCGTGTTCTGCTGTGATAGAGTAACAGGTACTGGATTTATTCTTTTACCTGAAACAATCAATAGTAAACACATTTTAAAAACTGTATAGATTATATAAGGCCATAATTTTCAAGACACTGGACATCAGATAGTTAAGGGTGGTGACCTCTAAGGGCAGAGATCCTTCAAATTGTTTTTGTTTACTGCCATGAGAGAGATCCAAGGCCATAGTATAAGAAGAACCCAGACAGAGCATGGTGGGCTTTCTGAGAGGAGGACATGGAGCTGAGAGCCCAGGGAGGCCAAGAGGGCTAGAATATCAGAGAAGAAAAAGCTGTTAAGAGAATAAGCTCTTTACAGATCTAAAAAGGCATCCCTCAGGTATTAAACTGAGTACAGATGAGTGTATGTGCATGTGTGTAAAGTACCTGAGGTTAGGAAAAGAACCACCTAAAAGGATTAGAAAACTTGTAGTGTTGACTATTCTTAGCAGCCTGATCAGAAACCTCAAGATTCACATGAGGATTTTTTTCATGTTTGTTGGCCTCATATATGTCTTCTTTTGAAAAGTATCTGTTCATGTTATTCGCCCACTTTTGAATGGGTTTGTTTTTTTCTTCTAAATCTGTTTTAGTTCTTTGGAGATTCTGGGTATTAGCTCTTTGTCAGATGGGTAGATTGCAAAATTTTTTTCCCATTCTGTTGGTTGCCAGTTCACTCTAATGATTGTTTCTTGGATGCATCTGGAAACCATCATTCTCAGCAAACTAATACAAGAAGAGAAAATCAAACACCACATGTTCTTACTCATAGGTGGGTGTTGAATGATGAGAACACATGGACACAGGGAAAGAGCATCACACACTGGGGTCTGTTGCAGGGGATAGGGAAGGGATAGCAGTGGGTGGGGAGGTTGGGGAGGGATAACGTGGGGAGAAATGCAAGATATAGGTGATGGGGGTATGGAGGCAGCAAACCACCTTGCCATGTGTGTACCTATGCAACAATCCTGCATCATCTGCACATACACCCCAGAACCTAAAGTACAATTAAAAAAAGAGTTTTTTTCTTGAAACTTGAAGTTTTAGAAGGTAATTGATTGTTTAAACAAAAATAAAATAATTGCATTTGGGGGTTTATATATATATCTGTAAAATGTGTTATAGCAATATTCCAAAAAGCATGAGAAGAGAAATTTAGATGTACTCTTGTAAGACTCATATCACACATGCAGTTGTATATCACTTGAAGGTAGACTGTAATACGTTAAAAGATGTATATCACAAACCCTAAAGAAATCACAAAATAGCAAAACAAAGAGCTGTAGCTAATGGTAATCCATAAAAGAGAGAAAAGAAAATAAAAAATACTCAATTCATCCAAAGAAAGTAGAAAAAGTAAACAAGAGAAAGAGGCTATGAAACAACAATAAAACAATATGATCATTTTGAACCTAGTCATATTAATAATCAAATTAAATGTAAATCATTTAAATATCCCAATTAAAAGGTAGTTTTTTGATTGGATAGAAAAAAGAACCCACTGTAATCTACTTACAAATAAATACATTTTAATTATAAAGACAATACATTAAAATAAAAAGGATGGAATGAGATATAACATGTTAACACTAATAAAAATAAATCTGGAATGGCTGTGCTTGTATCAAAGTAGTTTTCAGAGCTAAGAATATTAACAGAGACAAAATTTTCATTTTATAGCAATATAGTGGCCAATTTATCAAGAGAATATGATTCTAAATGTTTATGTGCTTAAACATAGCTTCAAAACACATAAAATAAAAACTAATCAAGGACATCAATGAGAAATTCATAAGTTGACAATGATAGTTGAGGATTTTAATACTACTATCTCAGAAATTGATAGAATAAAATAGACAAGAAATTAGTAGCAGATTTTGGAAATACTTTCAGGTCACTTGACCCAGTAGACATTTATAGAGTGCTCTACTCAACAGTAGCGTAATACACATTCTTTTTAAGGGCATTCAGAATATGCAGTAAGATTGAACATATTTTATGCCAAAACCAAGTTTCAATATATTTAAAGGATTTGGGTTATACAAAGTATGTTCTCAGAACACAATGGAAGTCAACTAAAATCAGTAACAAGAATTTTTATAGAATCTCCAAATATTTGTAGATAAAAATATACACTTCTAAAAACGCTGAAAGAAGAAATCAAAAGGAAATTAAAATGTGTTTCAAACTTAATGAAAATGAAAACACAATATATCACAATTTTTGGAATGCCACTATGGAAGTACCTGGGGGAAATTAATAGAATTAAATGCCTATATTAGAAAAGTGGAAAGATCTCAAACCAATACTTCAGCTTTCAACCTAAGACAATGGCAGATGAACATTTAAATGTAGAATAAATAGCTGAATAAATAAATAAGTAAACAAAAAATATGATAGTAGAAATAAACAAAATAGAGCACAGAAAAACAACAGAAGAAAATCAGTTGAATCAAACCTTAATTCTTAGATAAGATCAGTAAAATTTATAAAATTTTATCCAGAGTAATCAGAAGAAAATACTGAAAACTTTTATTGCCAATATAAAAAATAAGAAAGATGACATTGCTGAAGAGTCTACTGATATTAAAAGGTTGATAAGAAAATATTTTCAACAATCTTCTACTAGTAAATTTGAAAACTTACAATAAATGTACAAATTCTTTGAAGAACACGTTATTAAAGTTATTCATAAATAATTAGATAACTCAGATTGTCCCTATAGTTAGTAAAATTATTGAAATTGTAGTCAAAGTCCTCACAAAGAAAACTATAGACCACAATGGTTTTACTAGTGAATTCTATCAAACATATGAGAAAGAAATAAGACCGATTCTGTACAAACATTTTCATCATATTTAAAGGGAGAGAACATTTCCCAACTTATTCTATGAAGTAGCATGGCTTTGGTACCTGAAAACTACAGTACAAGAAATGAAAACTACAGGCCAATATCCCTCATGAAGATAAATTTAAAAATTCCAAACAGAAAGTCATTTGAAAAGAATAAGTAAAATTGTTTTTATTCACAATTTAATTGTGATTATGTTGAAAATCCTATTTTCTAAAATGTTACTTGAACCAATAAATTAGTTTGGCAGGATTGTAGGAAACAAGAATAATATCAGAATCAATTGTATTTCTATATACTAGGAAGAAAAATCTAGAAACGTAAATAAAATAAAATAATATCAATAATAGCATTCAACATATAACATACATAGGATAAATCTGACAAAAGATATGAAAGACCTATTGAGAGACATATTGTGTTCATATATCAGAAGTCTCAATACTCTTGAGATGTTAATTCTTCCCAAATTGATCTATAGATTTTTATGGAATCCCAATAAAATCCCAAGCAGAGTCATTTTGTAAAAATTGACAAACTGACTCTGAAATTCATTCAGAGATGCCAAGCACCTAAAATATTCAAAACAACATAGAAAAAGAATACAGTAGAAGCACTAATACCATATGCTTTTTAGATATATTATGAAGCTCCAATAGTCAACACAGCATAGCGGTGGAGTAAAGACAGACAAGTAAATCAATAGCACTGAATAGAGAGCCAGAAATAGACCATACAAAGATGGACAATGTACTTTTGGAAAAGGTGCACAGGCGATTTAGGGGAGATAAGATAGTATTTTCAGCAAGTGATGCTGCAACTATTGAATATTTATATACAGAAAATAAAATTTGATTTATACCTCACACCAAAAAACTTCAAAATTGATTATAGACCTAAATATGAAACCTGATATGGTTTTAATCTGTGTCCCTACCCCAATCTCATGTTGAATGCAATCCCCAGTGTTGAGGTGGGTCTGGTGGGAGGTGATTGGATCATGTTGGTGGATTTCTCATGAATAGTTTAGTACCATCCCCTTGGTGCTGATCTCCTGATACTGAGCAAGTTCTCATGAGATCTGGTTGTTAAAAGTGTGTAGCCTTTCTCTCTTGTCTCTCTCTTGCTCCTCATCCTGCCAGGTAAGATGTTTCTAAGGCTGCCATATCTGTGCTGGTGATGATATGGAAAGACTGGAACTTTCATACACTGCTGGAGGGCATAAAGAAGAGTATAATCACTTTGGAAAATAGCACAGTGGTTCTTAACAAGTTAAATATGCATCTACTACCAGATTCTGCCTTACTACACTTATTTATCCAGGAAAAATGAAAGCATAGATTTATACAAAGGCTTGTGTGCAAATGTTCATGGAAGGTTTATTTGTAGCAGTTTAAATATGGGAAAAAAACAGTATGTTCATCAAGAAGTAAGTGGATAAACATACTGGAATCCATAAAGTGGAATACGACTTAGCAATTAAAAGAATGAACTACTAATACATTCTATATAATACAGATATGTGTCAAAATAAGTATGCATAGTGGAGGAAGCTAGACAATGCATGTGCTCTATGATTCTGTTCATATAACATTCAGGGAAATGTAAAGTAACATATAGTGCTAGAAACTGATTGGTGGTTATTGGGGAAAGAACCAGAGGGAATGGACATTTTCCCAAACAACAATCTGACAGCAGGCTGGCCACACGTCAGAGTTACATTTATAAATATACAGATTCATAAGCCCTTCCTCCAGAGGTTTGTACCCATTTGGTCTTGGATGAGTCCTCATAATCTGTTTAAATAGTATGTGCAGGTTACTCTGATATCAGACAGGTTTGGGCAACCTTATCTAAGTTTCAGGTTATTGTCTTCATTCCATTAGTATATGTTTTTTAGAGTCTGCAGTAGTTTAAAGCCTGCAACTTTAGCAAAAGGAGATTTGGATAAATCTCTCTCCTAAGGTCATCTATTTAAAGGAGATGCCTACGAAGACCTCAAGGATCCTGACTCTTAACTGGAAACATCTGCCCCCTTGGCCCAGGAATGTGAATATAATTTGAGTGTTCCTAGGGTAACCCAAGTCACTGAGGTAGACCAGCCAGGGAGTCCCACCTTTCTGAGAGTCTTCTTGCAGCTCTGCTCTGCATTTTATTTTTTCCAAATAAATATACGCCGTTTTTAACTTCTCATCATAGGTGGTTAGTCAGCCTTCATTTTTAACCAAATTATGATTACAATGTAACTGAATTTGGCTTGCAAAATTCAACTAGAAATAAACAATTCTATTTGTTATTTCTTGTAAATTGCAATCAGTAAGATTGTCTGGTACCTCGTTCCTATCTTGCCTCACTACTTCTTGGCAGCTCTTTAACTTCCTTGAATGTGCTGTTTATTCCAGTGAACCTCAGTTTCTCATATTGCAGTTTCCAGGGAGAAAATACAACCCTTTCCCCACCCACTCCATGTCTAGAGTTTTTAGATTAGCAAAATGCCACAGGTTCTTTGAGAATCTATAGTCTTGCATTTGGGTAGAGGTGTGTCTTGAACAAAAATCCATGTGAGACCAAATTACCAACATATTATTTAGGAGGAACTGAGAAACAGCATCAGAACTTCATCATGACACCCCGTTCTGCCTCCAAGCCATGCTGGGCAAGGCAGTATCACCTTTCAGGCTGACACAAGCCACCAGCCTAACCTACATTTCTCTCTGCTTATGCAGTATGTCTATCTTGTGTAAATTATTTTCTGAGGCATAAAGATCCTGCTTTGAGCAGGAAAAACAACAGTTAAAAAGTCCTGCCTCTCCTACTGGTCACGAGTCAACATTCAGAATCATGAGCCAACGGGTAAGGTCACATCTGTGAAAACCTAAGTGAATGAGTCAACATGGTCCAGAGGACAAAATTCACTCTGATAAGCCAGAAAGAAGTGGCTGGTAATGAAGAAAAATATAAAACTACTCTATTTTGTGCAGTACTAACGGTGGGCCACTACAATCACACCATATGCTTAGTTGTTCATTACAATATCCCTGTCAACCCACAGCTTTGTCTGAAAAAACAACACTAGTAATCTCATCTGGCAGCCCACGCTACAGAAAGTCAACCCTGGTCAGTGCTTGGAAACAAGAGAGTTTACACATGAAAAAAAATCCAGATGTCACAGTTACTAGTGTGGGCACAAGCACAGTATTCATCATCCGAAGGTGGTAACAGACCAGTGCCCCCTGTCCTTAATCACCAAGGAGGGATAAGACTGTTCGCCCATTCAGAAATACATGTGCTCTGCATTTATAGAGTGCTTACTGCATGCCAGGGCCTGTGATACAATGGGCAATAGGGTCTGGGATATGGAAAACTGAATCCCCGAATTTAGTAACAATTCAGGGGATTCCTTTCACGAAAAGACCATGCTGTTCAGTTGAATCTCTAGCTGTTTTGTTTGTGTGTTTGTTTTACAATATCAGGAAAATTTAGGCAATTTGTAGTTGAGAACATTACATTCTGTCAGCAAAAATAAATTATAAAAAGTGTTCCTTTGGCCATAATAATAATATCAATAATAGCTAATATTTGTTAAGCATGGATTACACATGGGAAACTATATTTATTGTTTTACTTTCTTAGGTAATTCTCAATACTCACCCTATAAGATTTAAGTGCTATTGTTATACCTATCTTTCAGATGAAGAAATGGAAGTTGAGAGGAGTAGAGTGACCTGCCTAAGGTCACAGAGCTAATAAGGGTGGATGCAGACCCAAGCTCAAATCTGCCTCATAGTAAAGCCCCAAGTCAGCTGGAGGAAGGAAGTTTTCATTTCATTCTTTGAAAGAGTGTACTGTGCTGTTTGTGACAAAAGCCAGTATAATCAAGTAGAGTTGGTAAGTCTGGAAATGTCATATGGTTATAGTTTTATCACTGGATCCCAGGGAATCCCATGAGTTAATAATCTATTCCATTTTGTGGCACTTCAGAACATTTGGGGAGAAAGTCACTCTGCGAACACAAAACTAATCATTGCATATCTGAAAGCTCGCTGGAAAAACTTAAGCGTTTCGACAAACCCCCTTCACTTTAAGTGCATTCAGCATTTTCCTCCTCAGAAATGACTTGTAAGTTTGTGCTTTTAATTATTATCATTCTCCCCTGAAATTACAGGCAAGCACTCAGTGATATTTGAAACATCAATTACTGGCCTGCAGCCCTCTGCTACTGTTTCTCTGCCTGCTGCCAGGGCTGCAGATCCATTTTTTGCATTTCTTTCAGATTTTCTGAACAAAATTATGGAAAATCGCTGTTGGCACATGGCATTTTTCCACAATGGTCAGAGTTATTGAATTGTGCCGTTATGTGCTGCTTCGAGAAGACATTCCAACTTAAAATGCCAGCTTTAAAACTATCAGGACATTTTCTCCAATCTGGGCTTTATAAATTTTCCACAGGAAAAGGCGAAGAAGTTTGCCTTAGCTTTGCCTGGAGCTCCTGCCGAGCGTAAATACCCACTTGTGATGGTTTGTGTTGCTGATTTTTAGCTCCTCTCTGCTTTGAGAGGAGCTCCTTCTCTGGATTTCCTTTCTGTTCTCTCATCACAATTACTACAACTGCTCACCCTGCATGGCCATACGTCCATGACCCCTGGAACTCTCTGAGGCCTCCGGGGAAGAGGGCAACCTGTTGGTAGCCATGCTGAATTTTTCTTCTCTGCCACTTCCTTTCAGGTCACCATCTGTGCCGTCATGTTCCAAAGGCAACTGGAACTCAAAATCCCCAACTAGACTCCGCCTTCTGTATCCCCCTTGGAGGATCACACACAAATAGGAATTCTGGGAGTTGTTCTCAACTACTCTCTCTCTCCTCTGTCTCCAAGACCCATCAATTCTACCTGAAATGTCTCTCCCATGTCAGCTGCTTTTCTATCACTGACTTTTCCTCCAGATGTTACCACCTGGCTTATATTTTGCCACTAGTCTTTTGCTTCTTTAGTATACCTTCCACATTGCTGATAATGTATTTAAAAATATATTTATTAGTTGACAACAGTTATTAAACATCTACCCTGTATCAGATACTGAAATAGGCGCTAGGGAAATGGCTTTGGTGAGTGTATGAACCCATCTTCCAAATGTTATGAACCGTTGTTATTCCATTGCTTAGAAAGAGCCAAGGGATCATCTCTATGAAATAAAATCACAGCTCTTTAACCCGGCTGGTCCTCTGGGACAATGGTGACATGGTTCTGATATGTTTTTCTGGTCACATCTCTCTCTCTTCTTTCAACATACCCTATCTTCCATCTGCACTAATCCCTGTTTCTTAAACAAAGCAGATATGTTTTTGATCTCAAATCTTTACCGTACTATTCCATTGCAACCCTGTACCCATCTTTCACAGCTTAGCAAGCACAAATGCCAAGTTATTTTTCTAAAGCTTGATTCAGATTTCACCCTCCTATGAAGCCTTTCTATTCCTACTCATTTGGCCCCCAGATCCTCTGTACCCTAATTGTACTGCATTCGTAACTCTGAAAAGTCAAAAGGAGTGGGAATGTGGGGTAATATAGGCTGGCAATAGGAGCAAAAGCTCTGGGGTCAAACGGATCCAAGTTCCGTTACTGACCAGTAGGGATTTTATGGAGAAGCCTCAGTTTCTCCATTTATAGATTTGGAAATATGAATACACACTTCACAGAGTTTTCAGTAGTATTTAATGAGCTTATTTACATAAAATGTCAATCTTAGATTACGTGCTAAATAAATTACAGCATTTATAATTGTTATCACCATTGTCGTTTTTGTTATTATAGTGTAGCTTACCCCATGTTATTACAATTAGCTTTGTGTCTCTCTTTCCCACTAGATTGCATGTTTTGACAGTACAGAGACCATTTCTTTTTACCTCTGTTTCTCCAATGCCTAGAATAGTGCCCGGCTCATTTTAGGTTCACAATTAGTATGTGCTAAAAGAGCAAGTTAATCTTTATCTGGAAATCCACAAGTACTGCAAACTCAACAAGAAAGTCAGAGTCATTAGCTTACTCCACTGCATACAAAGCATCTAGAACAGTGCCTATCATGTAACAGTTGTTAGCATATAAGTAAATTATAATTTGAATTAATTCAGCCAACACATTGATGAGTTATTTTCTTGACGTGTAAGAATTACAAATGTCAATTTCAGTGGAAGCAGAGACATTTGATTAAACTGTTCAAATAAGAGATTCCTTGAATATCCATTTTAAAAAATTATATAAACTGCATATTCTCCATATTTGGCCACCAGGGCACTCTACTAGAACACTTCTATTACTTAAACTTAGCTATTGCTATCTTCTAGCTGGAAGATGGGAACATAGAGAAGCTGTGGGCTCTACCTTGTTCAAGAAAGCCCTGTGGTTGGTTTATGTATGTTTTGAGATCTAGGGTAAAATGTAATTCCTACATGTCATAAACATAGCTGCAATCATATGCTATATGTCCTCTTGATGTTACCTCATCAAAGGTTAGCCCCAAACTCTGCATTCCTAATCACAGCCTAGCAATACTTCTAGGTACCTCTTCATTTCACTGATTGATCTGCACACTGTACGCTATTATTTTCTGTGCCCTGCATGTACTAATTATATTTTCCTATGGTGCACTGCTGTAGGCATGCATCATCCTTCACTGTTGTATGGGCTGAGGACTGGCCCCTTCTAATGTATCCTGCCAATGTTTTCAAAAGAAATTCTTTAATGTATGAGGCAGCTGGAATAAATGGTTTTTTTTTTTTTTTTTTTTGGACTCAAGGAAAGAGGAAACATACATCTGGTTTCTGATATATGTAAGGAAGATAAAATTAGTTTTTCCAAAAGTATGTGAAATTTCTCGAACAGTGTCCAACAGGTAGCAGTCACTAGAATGAGTGATTAGTTTTTTTTTCTTTTAATTTCTACAAATTAGTGAGGTATTTGTATAATTTTGTTACATGCATAGGCTTTGTAGTGGTCAAATCAGGGCTTTTAGGATATCCATCACCCAAATAATGTACATTGTACTACATAAACCCATCCTCCCCACTCCCACTGCCTCACCCTTCTGAGTCTCATTCCATTCTCTACATCCATGAAAACACATTTTTTTTTAGCATCCACTTATGAATGAGAACATGTGATATCCGTCTTTCTAGGCCTGGTTTGTCTCACTTAAGAGAATGACCCTCCAGTTCCATCCATGTTGTTGTGGAAGACATAATTTTATTCTTTTTTATGCCTGAGTAGTTTTCCATCAGTATATGTGGCACATTTTCTTTGTTCATTTATTCATTGATGGAAACGTAGGTTAATTTCTTATCTTTGCTATTGTGAATACCGTTGTAATAAACATAGGAGTGAAGGTATCTTTCTTTTCCTTTGGGTAGATACCCACTAGTGGTATTGCTGGATTGAATGGTAGGTCTATTGAGTTCAAATGAGCTTGAATTTGGACTGAGGAGAGAGGATAGATGGCAACACAGTGGTTTCCATTTCAATCCTTCACATACATTGCCTTCTTTATCTGGTGCCAGAGGGAAAGCTGAATTGGACTTCTCTATACATTTTTGTGGTGGAGATTTTTACTCTCTCCAAACCAAAATTTATCTCTAAATAACTTTTTTTCTTGTGAGACAGAATCTCATTCTGTTGCTCAGGAGGGAGTGCAGTGGTGTGATCTCTGCTCACTGGAACCTCTGCCTCCCAGGTTCAAACAATTCTTGTGCCTCAGCCTCCTGAGTAGCTGGACTTACAGGCATGTGCCACCACACCCAGATAATTTTTTGTAGAGACGGGATTTCGTTATGGTGGCCAGGCTGGTCTTGAACACTTAGCTTCAAGTGATTCGCACCTCAGCCTCCCAAAGTGCTGGGATTACAGTCATGAGCCACCATGCCTGGCCTTAAAATTTCAGAGTAGGGAAATCCGTATTTAAATTTTGCCATGTTAGAGGGAGACTGAAATTTTCATCTATAAATAGTTTGGCAAGCTATGATTTTACTAATTCATTTATTATTGCAAAAATAGTGCTTGATTCTTCTGTGGATTAGGCTCTCTGTTAGGCACCAGTGACAAAAAATGGTAAACAGAAGGCAATCTATTTCGTAGGGATGAAGGTGAAGTGGGGCAATGTATGTAAAGCACTTAGCACAGAACCTGGTGTTTAGGAAATACATGTCAGCGTTTTCCCTTGCTAATGTGCTCCTGTCTCAATGTGAGGAAAGATGTCCATTATTCTCAAAGGGAGGGCAGGTACAATGGAGGCCACAGATGTTCAGCAATGACTTGCCCAAGCCAGTGGCTATGACTTGCCAACTGGAGAATGCATCAGTTCGTCCATACATTCCTAGCAGCTCCACAGTACCTGGCCTAAATTATATATCTCTCTAATTATTGACCTAAACTAAACTAGATTCATAGATGACAAAACCTCTGCCAGCTCCTGTTGACATGAAAAACTGTGACATGGAGCTGCCAGTTTCTCATCCTTTAATGGAGTTGCTCCTTTTCTGGGAAGTAAAATAAAATACAACTCCAAGAGGAATACATCTGTAGTTCTTAGAGAAGAGTATCAGTATGCTTTGCAGCATGTGGCAGTTCATAATATTCAAATTATTAGCAAATAAAGATTATTATAAATTATTAACTGTTTGTGAGTGGAATTATTTGCATATTTTAAAACATTCTTTTCATATTAAATCTTAAAACACCTTCTCTCCTTGCGAATCATGAAGGATTATTGGGATGACAGGTTTTCACCTGGCTTTCTGATGCTCATTTTGGGAAGGGAGAAGTTGTTGTCTGAGCTTGTATTGGGAGCCTGGCTTCCTGCCTTAGAGTCCTGTCTTCCTTGTGCCTGGGTCTACATGCTTAAACCTGTGGCCTCAGACCTGCCCAGGCACACACCCCTGCTTTGGCCCTGAGCTGGGATTCTGGAAGGAGTTGGCTGATTCATATCCAGAAGAGTTTGGATCTCCCAGGGTCTGTTGTGGTTCACTTCATTCCTTAGACCATCTGATTCTGCCCTAGTTATGGCCTCACTCTGCATCCTCCAACTTCAGTTCTGTTCCGCTGTGCTTGCAAGTTTCTCTGTATCCATCTTCTTATCTGAGACTTGTGCTGTGTTCCCAGGTTACATGTCCTGAAGGTAATTTTTGATTCCCCTTGTTGCCCAGTGTCTAGGCAACTGGTTTCTTATATTTCCAACCTTGGATGCTTTATTTACCTTGATAGTCCCTGAAATTTGTCTCTTCATTCGTGAGTTTTCCAATAAGGTTGAATGGGAGAAGAATGAGGTTTGCTCACCAAGATCAGTTATGCAAAGTGACTCTGCCCGAGTAGTTATTTGGGTGGTGGGGAATAAGTCAACAAATGAAGCATTGACTCGAGTCCCTGGCAACCTCTCTTTAAAAGGATGAATTCTTGGTTTGATCCTTGACCTACAACACACAGTTGACAATACAATACACAGTTGACCTACAACTCACATTTTTTGCCCCTAAAAAGGAATTACTCTTCCAAAACCCCAGAGGAAAGTAGAGTCTGGCTTTCTGATTATATGTTTCATTGCAATGCAGTGTTGTAATGTCATCCATGATAAAACTAAGGAGCTGGGCTTGAATTGAAGTCAATTGAAGCTTACAGGCTTAATCCAGGTTTGGGTATTTCAAATTTGTCCAGCCATGATTTCTGGGGCAAGTATTTGAGGTTAGAATAGCTTATGAGTGACATGGACCATTGCTTGGTTTCTTTTGCAATTCAATGGGCCGCTGAAAAGGAAACTTTGCTCATATGGTTTGGAAAGTGTCATTTTGAAGGGAAAACTGAGCTAATCCCTGCATCCTGAGAGTCTGGGAAGGGAGGGTTTTTCACTACCATTTTATCAGAGCCAAAATGAGCACAAACAGGTAGAGACTGTCTCAAGGATTATAAAGGGTCTGGCAGGTTTGGTTTTGTGTGAGGTTTTTGATAATCCCCAGTTTGTTTAACTCTGTGATTCTGGGTCAGGGAACAGTTGACACAAATTCATAAAGACACATTTACAAAGGAAAGTCCTGTGCTTTGGCCCCAACTCCGGGCAGATGACTCTGTGCGTTCACTGTTCCCAGTCCATTCTGGCTCCTCCCTTAAAAGGCACAGGCTCTTTCCTCATGACAGCATCCAAGGTGGCTCGTACTGGGAATTGTTTCCACTGCATTTCCCTGAGAGTGATGGGGAATTATTTCAAACCTAGAATAGTATTCGAGGATAGGGAATCCTCTCTGATTAAACTAAAAACTGGATTTTTAGTTTAAACTAAAATCCTTCTTGGGTCTCAAAAACATACATAGAATGATGAAACATTGTGTCCTGTTGTGCTAATTAGCACGACATTCACCAAACTAATTGTAGGTGTCCATTCATGTGCATTCCATACATAATAGAGTTGATCTTTAAAACAGGGTAGAGACAATGGTAAGTAAACCCAAAATAGCTTAGGTTGAAGGAATAGTACAACAAACAGTTTAATGCTGGAGAGAGCAGGTGTTGTCAGGGACCTTAAGAAAGCATAGTTGTGGCAGAGACACTATGGGGAGAGACCCTATAGAAAGATACTTTCGAGGGAGAGAGCCTCTAGGGAGAAAATCTATAGTGAGAGTTTCTAGGGAGAGAGCTTATAGGGAGACAGTCTATTGGGAGAGACTCTATAGGGGGAGATCTTCTAGGAAGAGAGTCTATAGGGAGAGATTCTATAATGAGAGAGCCTATCGGGAGACAGTCTATAGGGAGTGACCCTATAGGGGGAGATTTTATAGAGAGAGACCTTCCAGGGAGAGAGCCTATAGCAAGAAAACTTCTAAAGAAAGCGCCTATAGGAAGAGAGTCTATAGGGAACTAAAGCTGGAGAAATGAGCAGAGGTTATGATGGAAGCCTTACACTTTGCTGAGGACTTCTAGGACTTTTCTTTTGCACCACCCCCACACCCCAAATTCCCAATTTTCTCATCTCTGATGAGTTAACTTTATGTTATTATTATTTAACATGAAATGTCTTAGAAATTAGACATTTTCTATTTTTTTGGCTTCATAATTGTTCCTGTTATACCTGGGGGCTTCTTAACTTCGGGCTACCCCTATCTCCAAAAACCACTCATACTTCCCGAATCTCCTCAAACACCAGAAATCCTAGGTCTATCCCTTCTCTCCTTTGATGCTACCTACAGGACAATTCTTGATCATCCAGCTTAAAAATATTCTTCAACACCTGGGTCTCTTTCTATTTGTCCTTCTAAGACTCAAGTGTTTCTGGACACTTAAGGGCCCAGGTGGCGTAAGGATGTCAGCAGTGTCTGTGGATGCTGACCAGTGCTGACCACTAAGGAGGGCCAGCTGTCCTCTGTAGGAAAACCCGGAACATTCCTTCTTCCAGCAAACTGCCTTCCTCTGAGCCCCACCAGTCTCCCACTGGCATTTCCTTCCCTTAATTATAACCTGAGTTGAGTCATCGGGTATGGCTGGTGGTGGTTATGGTTTAATGTCTGCTCTAATAGTTACTTAGTCTTTGGGAAAAGTAAGGAAAGTGGTTGGTTTGAAACAGCCTAATTTCTCCTCAGCACTGAGGTCATTCACAGAGGTTCATTAAGAAGACACAGAATATCCTTAAAAGCCACTAAAGAAACAGTGCTCAGAGTTTCCATTTAGCCATCCCCCAAATATCTGTCTAATTTTAATTCAGATAAGTAATCGGAGCACAATAGAACCACTGAAAATGCTGCTTACTATTACAGTGGGATTTATCTGTAATTCCTCGATGTGATCTTTGTCTGTTCTGCCAGAAAAAAAAAAAAAATCTAAATTAGAGATTCTGAAACTTCCCTGTGTCCAAGATTGATTTAGGGTGCTTATAAAAATGCAGGTTGTTGGGCCACATTCCCCAGGTGTCTGATTCATCTTGTTTGATGGCTGGGCTTAGGAACCTGAATTTTTAATAATAAGTTCAAATTGATTGTGATGCAAGATGTTCATGGCCAGATTGAGAAGTAGGGCAGCAGCCTTCTTGCCCCTTGTATGGACTAGGAGCTGGCAAAGTGCTGCAGTCTAAATGTATAAATACTTGAAATAAAATATCTTCTGAATTATGAGGGGATAAAAGGGTCTAGGGTCTAATTAATACACAATTTGGAATCACAAAGGAAAGGAAACAAAATGCAAAATGGGCAAACACTAAAACAAAAACAAAGTCAGAAACCAATAACAACAAAAGGAAAAAGTGCTTTGGAAAAATATATACGAAGCAAATTACTGTTTTTTTTCAGTCTGGGGCAATGTAAAACTGCATCTCTTTGCTATTTAAAAGAAACATAGCTAAAAATAAAGATATTTCAGTAATGTATCAATATATTTTGTGTTCATTAACCCAGTGATTGTCCATTTTAGACACTTTTTTCTGTGTACAATTATGTGTGTACACAGACATGAACACATAAGAACATTAATTGCAGCATTATTTAAAATATTAAAAGTTTAAAACAATATATATGATACGTCCAGGATTAAAATGTTGACATCCATAATATGAATGCACTGAAGTCATTAAAAATATGTGATAAGAAATTTACTTAATATTCTGAATTTTTTTTGAGTCATTGGTCAGTTAAATAGAGATAACTAGATTATAAAAGTATAAGTAGAATTTATCCGAAATAGTAGTGGTATCAATTGGTAGGGACCATAGTGTTTAAAAATTAAAAAAAAAAAAATACTTGTGATATGGTTTTGCTGTGTCCTCACCCAAATTTTATCTTGAATTGTAACTCCCATAATTCCCACGTGTCATGGGAGGAATCCCATGGGAAGTAATTGAGTCATGGGAGCGAGTCTTTCCTGTACTGTTTTGTGATAATGAGTAAATCTCACAAGATCTTATGGTTTTATAAATGGCAGATGCCCTGCACACGCTCTCTTGCCTGCTGCCATGTAAGATGTGATTTTGCCTCCTTTTTACCTTCTGCCGTGATTGTGAGGCCTCCCCAGGCATGTGGAACTGGGAGTCCATTAAACCTCTTTTTCTTTATAAATTATCCAGTTGGGGAATGCCTTTATTAGCAGCATTAAAACAGACTAATATAATTTGTAAAATTTTCTACAAATAGCATGCATAGATTTTGGAAAAAAGAAAAAATAATTATCTAAAATGGTAAATAACAAGATGTTTGATTTCAACGTGTCAGACTTATGCAAATTAAAATTTAAAAAGCAAATGTTTCTGCAACATAAATAACAAAGGTTTTAAATTTTTTAATTGAAAAAAGGAGGGGTTTTTTATTTTTATGGTAGTCAGGAATTTTGCTAATCATCTTTATGCTAATAAAATACATTAAAAATTAGAACATAGACAAGGAGAGAGGATTTCTTGTAGGCTGATATACATATATTCACTTATAAGCATGAAGTATTTTCACCTGCAAATCTCCTGTGCAGTGAAAGCAAAGAAATGTCTTATTTTCCATTGCTCAAAGAACCTTTAGAACTTGCTTATGTATCACAGCACCTTCTAAAAAGCAAAAATTCATAAGGATATAACATAAAAAATTATGGACATCAGCCATAGCTATTCTCCTAGGAAAATTCATCTACTCAAGTGTTTAAATATCAACTAATAAATTTAGCATGTAACTTAATTTCATGTGCTAAATATTCAGTTCTAGAGTTTGAAAAAAGACATAGCCACACATATTGAAAGAATTTTTTAAAAAGCATTTAAGAAGACATTGTATTATTTCCCAAGCCAACAGTTTGAAAAATAGATTTTAAGGTGGATGATTTCCTAGGTAATATAAATAGCCAAAAATAACATTAGAAATAATGTTTAAGTACCAAAAACTGTGAAAAGAAATCTAATTCCAACAATGGTGACAGAGCCAAGTATGTTTTCACCAATGAATTCCAAATTTTTGAGGAACGGATCATTTTAATTTATACAAACTGGTTCAAAACATAAAATAAGAAAGAAAGCTTTCCAATTAATTTATCGACTTAGGATATCATAGACATTAAGATGTGGGAAAGATTTTAGAAAATCAAAACTAGAAGTCAAAACAATTTTTAAATATTGACACAAAAATTCTAAGTAGAATCTTTGAAAATAGAATCGAATAGAAATGTACTAAAATAATTCTATAAAAAGGGTTTATCTGGCACTGCTGGAAAGTTATACTTGAGTAACACTGAAAGGACACTTTCTGTTGCTCTGCTAATGGGCTTATATTTATCTGTTATTAAATATTTATTTATTATTGGCTAATAATAAATTTTATATTTTTTAGTTATTGGCTTATATTTATTTATTATTGGCAATAAACAAATATTTATTTATTATTGGCCAATAGTAAATAGCCCATTAGTAGAGCAACAGAAAAGTGTCATTTCAATGTTACTCAAAGTGTGATTTCTAGTGTGCAAGGGAGAACTTGATAAATACTGATTTCTGGGTCTCAGCTCAGCCCCGAAGATCCCAATTATTCTAGTAGGGAGGGGAAGAGTGTTGAAAATGTGCATGTCTAGCAAGTTCCCAGATCATGTTGATGCTGCCAGTCAGGGACCACACCTTGAGAAGGTCTCAACTTTGGCTGCAAGTTGAAATCACCTAAGGAGCTCATAAAAATACTCATGTCTGAGTTACAACACCAAATATTCTGATTTAATCATCTGGGCTGTGGTGTGGGTATTTGGAGGAGGTTGTTTGAAACCTTCCCAGGTGATCTAAATGTGCAGCCAAAGTTGAGACCCATTACTCTAAAAGCATTAGCCAAACTAAAGGTCTTGCATTACCTTCACTACAGGTGTATACTGGTGATTAAATATGTCATTCCCTTCCCTACACAATCCATCTTAAAGTATGGCCTAGGCATAATCATGATCATTTCTTATGAAGCAACTGCTCTACACAGGCGGTTTACATGTACTGTCTCAAATGCTTGAAGGGACTCTTCAAAGTCAACTTGCTTTTTCTTATCACGGGTTAAACAACAATGGAGACAGCGTGGAATGAGTAACCATTTAGGGTCTCCCTAAACTGAGGGGTTTCCCAGGATATGAGACTTTTAGTGCTCAACCCAGTAAAGGTCTACATAAACCAGGACAAACTGATCACCCAAGGCCAACGGTGTACTCACAATTATGTGCTACTAAAGGGCATAGACAGGAGTGGAAAGCAAGATTGTCCTGTGTTCTGTCCACTATACAACACTAGCCTGGGTAGCCCTGGGGGAGATATTTAAGAAACTACTCAAACTGGAGTCATGGCAAATCTCCATTGCAATGCTAGGGTTGAGTAATTGGTAATAGCACTTAGCTGTAGATTTTGGGTATTTTTCAGTCTAGAAAGACAAAGTTCCTTGAACCAAATACATCGTAATATCTTTGGCAGTGGTTCTGGAAGTGGGTCCTAGGACCTATAACCACAGATCCATAAACGAACTTGTTAAAAAATGTAAATTCCTGGGCCCCACCCCAGATATATCAAATTACAAACTCTGGGGTTGGGGCCAGCAATCTGTATTTAAGAATCCCTCTAGATGATTCTGACATGAAGTATGAGAATCACTGACTTAGATGGAAGGGATGAGAATTGGGATGTTCCCAGATTCCAATGTTTATCCAGGGATGAAAAACAAAGTTCCAGACCTCAGAGCAGAGGCTATTAGGTTAGGCTGCAGATTAGAAACACCTGGAAAGCCGTTAAAGTCTTGATGCCCAGGCTGCTAGACTAATTAAACAGGAATCTCTGGAGTGGTATCAATATTTTTCACATCTCTCTAGATGATGCCAATTTAGAACCTAGCCTGGGGACCTCTGAACTCTGCCTCTGCCCTTTAAGGCTGTAGAATTCCACAGTAAACCTAACAGGTGTATTTTCTCATTGCTAAATGACACAAACTTTTCTGAATATGGGATCCTAGATTTGCAACTGGGAAAAATGCAAACCTAACTAAATCCAGAACCTGTCTACCTGGGGTATATGTATTAAGAGTGAGTCTATGTAATTCTCTGGGAAATAAGGTAGGAATATATCCTTTAAGGCCATCAGATTCCTTTGGAAGATTTGGAATCCCTTCACAGGAAAGAAAAAGTCAATAAATATGTCATGAGATCCAAAGGGGATTTTTCCATGAAAAGACACAGATTGTTAAGATGGTATACCCAGAGCTGTCTCTTTGCTGAGAATATTCCTGGGCTTGGATTGCTGATTTGAATACAGCCATGGGCCTCACCTGCTGGAGCCAGTCCTGCTGGACAGTGGACATTACCTTTGTCGGCCAAAATCTCCCATTTAGATTTCCAAAAATAATGTTTAATATTTCCTCAAGATTAGTAAGCAGTGACAATAGAAAAAAAAATCCTTTACTTTTTTTTTTTTTTTTTTGGTCAAGAAAACTCTCGAAAAAATTGTCTGAAATAAATTCTGTATTAGGCAATGTTGTGGTAAAGCCTGGAAAGTACTGGAACAGAAACTCTTTCATTTCTTTTACTATCCAAGCTGTGAATTTGAAAACTAACAATTCACTATAAAAGTGAAGCATAAGATTCTTCACGCCCACTGTTTTAATCATTTTTAAACCTCCTATAACTTGAAGTAACTAAAATAATTTTAGTAGTTAATGCTCAGGGAAATTTTAGTGCTTTTTGAACATAAAATGGCATTAACATTACATTCTAGGTACTATACTAGGTATTACACATTTATTCATTCAACATGGACTATGTGCTAGAGACTGTAATGGTTGCTAAAGATCTGGAGATTAATTACATACTACTCCTGCTTTCAAAGAGCTTATAGTCTAATGATGTAATTGATGAATGATGTAGTGTAAGTATTGAGGAGGGGTGCACAGAAAAGGTGCTTTGTAGCTGGGCATGATAGCATGCAGCTGTAATCCCAGCTACTAGGGAGGCTGAGGCAAGAGAATTGCTTGAACCCAGGAGGTGGATGTTGAAGTTAGCTGAGATAGCACTACTGCACCACTGCACTCCAGCCTGGGCAACAGAGCAAGACTTTGTCTCACAAAAAGTAAAAAAGAAAAGGTGCTTTATTCAGTTTGGCAGGGGCAAAAACCAAGAGAAACTTCCTAGAAGAAGTGATACTTTATTTGAATCATAATTATTAGAAGTAATCATCAAGAAAAAAGTAATTTAAATACATTTATTTATCTGCATAACAACTCCAAGAAATAGGGCTTATTAGTCACATCTCATAGACACTTTAAAGTAAAATGACCAGGCAACAGAGTTAATGTCATGGAGCAAATTTTGTAGGAGGACATCCATGCTAGCTAGCCAAATAAGGATTAGTTTATCTAACTATCTGTCTATCTACCTATCTATCTATCAATCATGGGTCGAATTGTGTCCCCTTACTAAAAATGTATCAATTTGTATGTTGAAGTCCTAACCCTCAATGTGACTGAAGATAGGGTCTTTAGGAAGTAATGAAGGTTAAATTAACTCATAAAGATGGAGCTCTAATCCAATAGAACTGGTAGCTTTATAAGAAGGGGAAGAAATACAAGAGAGCTCTCTCTCTTTCCTCACATGCATAGAGGACAGGCCATGTGGGAACACAGAGAGGAAATGGTTGTCGACAAGCCGGAAACAGAGGCCTCACCAGAAGCCAACCCTGAGGGTACCCTGATCTTGGATTTCCATCCTCCAAAACTGTAAAAAAAAAAAAATGTTATTCTTTAAGCCACTTAGTCTGGTATTTTGTTATGGCAGCCCAAACAGATTAATACACTATCTATATGTATAATATGGCTTAAAGAGGTTATAAAAGTGTAATTAATTTAAAAATATATAGTTTATGCATAACCTAATATGAATGCTTTATAGTTTTATATGTATATGATAAGAGATACCATTGATCTCTGAGGATAAGGAGTGTAGGAATGTGTGTTCCTGGTTTCTGATTCTGGGCTCTACTTTCTCTCTACAGAAGGACCTTCCTTGTTTCCATCAGCATGCACAAAGGTGGACCCAGCACCAGACAGAAATAATCTCTTAGTTGATGTTCTCGACCTGAACTAAACTGAACATTACATATAGCCAACCAATTTGAATACATTAGTTCAAGTGCTAGAGATGAAGCATCTGAGAGAGTTGGAGAAACCATAGGTACATGTGGGAAAGCCACACAAGATTGGAGAGTGACAGCTTTTCATTACCAGCTAAGTGCTGAACCCTTGCATAGGGGACCTGTGGCTCATTGTATTTTCAAATCATCTTTACGTCCAGCCTGGAAACTATCTGATCCAAATGGAATATTCCAGTGTAACAAGTAAAGAAACTGGTAAAAAGCTTTTGTACTTTCATGTATTTTAACCTCACATCTCTGATGAGGGTAGAGTCAATACATTTGAGTTGGGGGCAGTGAAAAATATCTCTTGTGTCTGAAAGACCTGAGGTCAAAGTTGACCCAGCTCTTTACAAAAGTGTCTTTGGAAAAGTCACTGTTTCTTAGCCTCACCTTCTTCAGGTAATGGGTTATTTTTATCTATCTCAAAGCGTTGTTGTAAGGATCACAGAAAGAATCAGAGAAATTAGAAGATACTTTTAAAATGTTAAATTCTCTCTCATCCTTCCCATTGTAGATTGTGATCATAAGCCCCTCAGGTTTAATCTTTCTAATGCTTTCATAAGCTTATTCTAACCTAAAATAATTCACCTAAAATATGCATTCTTCTTTATTAATGAGATTTGTATGTGGCCTTTGAATAAGCTGAATGTTGTATAGCTAATGGGCCAGGTGGTAATTAAGCTTTCAGTCTTATTATTGAAATCAGTGAAGTATTGACTTATTTGTAAAATCGTCAATAACTTTCAGAAGTGAGATGATTTTCTCAGATGCTCAAATTTTAATTTGGCATTGAAACAAAATGTAAAGCTTTTAAAGCAAAATAACTCTTTATAAAATCTTGTCTACCATGCCTCTTCCCAGAATCATGCAGAAGACCATACTGTATAATAGAAAAATGAAAAAAAAAAAAAAAAAAGCCTGAAATCATTGTTGACCTTACTCAGAATTCTGAATTTGTAGTTTGAGTTACTCTAATAATTCAGAATTTCAAAGGTCCATTTTATTTCAAAGAAAAGCTCTTAGCCTAATTTGGGGTGGACAGAGGGGGCTGCTTTCTCTGGCCAGAAGTCTCAAAGTATGATTTACTGTAGCAGCATTTCTATGAGATGTTTTTCCCTTCTTCCAAATTTTGTGGAAATGCCAAGACTCTTTCTTTTAAAACTCAATACAATTTGGCTCAGAAATGCAAGGCACGGGGAATAAGATACCAGTTATTTAATTCTACATTGCTTCTCTCACCCCTGACTCACCTCTTATGTAAAAGATTTAAAATAATTTTCCATATAGAAAACGTTTTACCTTTTGATTTTTTTGGATATTCCTTAAAAACCACCTCTAAAGTACTGAAATGTAATACAGTGTGCACAGGTGAAAACTACTTACTCTTTGAAAACAGCATTTCTTTTGGCTCAGCCAAAAATACAGGAATGTTTTCGCTTACTTCCCACTAAAGAGAAAAGCTATTTCACGAAGTAAGTTTCACCTTTGAGGAATAACCTTTAGCTGTGAGAAGTCACTAACTGTAAGTTAATATTTGTGCACAGTCCTGGCACTGCATCATAAAACCTTGCTAAACACATCTGCCATGTAATATTTGTGGTGTAGCCAGGGGCATGGTGGTATGGAAAGAGCTTAGATTTTGATCTCCTTGGAATAACTGTGAGTCTCGGAAATACCACGCAAATGCTCTCAGTTTCAGTTTCCATATCTTAGAAATGGGACTCTTCTCCCTACTTTACTTGGATTCTATGATGAAAAAATAATAAACCAGGCAAAAGGCAAGTTCTCTACCAGTGCCAAGGGCTCGCTCCTTCATCTACCTGCCTTATTTTCTAAACCTAGGTCCAGCCCATAATCTTATCTTAGCATTTGTGGCAATGCTATCCTTCAATGATGTCCATGTCTCAGTCCCCAAAACCTGTACCCAAAGTATACCTGAGTATATTATCTTACATTGCCAAAGAGACATTGCAGAGATGATTAAGAATCTTGAGATGAAAGATTTTCCTGGATGATCACAGTGGGTCTAACATAATCTCAAGGGTCCTTATAAGTAGAAGAAGGAGGTTACAAGCAGTACCTGGAGATGCTGTTCTGTTGGCTTTGAAGATGATGCAAGGGGCCTCAAGCCAAGGAATGTAGGCAATCTCAAGATGCTGGAATAGGCAATGAAATAGATTCTCCCCTAAAACCTCTAGAAGGAACGCAGCACTGCTGACACCATGGTGTTTGTTAGCCCTGTGAGATCCACTTCAGGCTTGTGTCCTCCAGAACAGTAAAATAATCCATTTGTGTTGCTTTAAGCCACGAAGTTTGCCCTAATTTTTTGGAGCAGAAACAGGAAATGAATACAGTATCTTTGCTGTGCCAAATGCTTTGAGTAGCTGTGGAAGGTATAACCATTGTCTGTCTATCTCTTTAGATAGCTAAGATGAGGTTGATGGAACAGTAAATGGAATAGACTGTTTCTCTTTTACAGGCAGGAAAGCTGAGTTTTCCAGAGCAGAGCACATAGTTTGATGTAGAAAAAACATGTAGGCACCTTTTATTTTTTTCTTCAGCAATTGCATTAAAATGCCTATTGTGTTTTTGCATATTTGAGCAAATATTACTTCTTTCTGAAAATATGATCCTACAGATAGCAATGGTATCTATCTTTCAGAAGTCCAGAGACACCCTCTATTTCTGTCTCAAGAAGACAAATCTTGAGTTAGAAAGAGGGGGTGTCTTTGGACTTCTGAAAGAATGGGTAATATTGCTATTAAAAAAAAGTTTAACCTTTTACAACACATTCTGACTGAACCCGAACTAAATCCAGAAAACATGATCTTTGTAATTTTATATCTCTCTGGGGAATTGTTCAATCCAAGGCAAATGCAAGTGAAACTCTCTGGATTTGACACTTCAGCCCTGAACTATGACTATTTCAAGAGGTTTCATGATTCTGAGGTATAGCAAAACCTGACTGTGTTCCCACTGAGGGACAGGACACACACACACACACACACATACACAGTGAGAGGAGGTGGTGGGAAGAGAAAATTACCAACCTGGGACTAGAGGAGTGAAAAATCTTTTGCTATTTTGTTGAAGGTATTTCCCCAGAACTAACCAGAGCAAGCATCCAAAGACAAGCTTGTTTAGACATCTTATCACTTGGTCTTGAAACATTTTTTATGAGATGCTACAGAGAGTGTTAGCATATCCAATTAGTGATTATGTGGTAGAGTTGGAAAACTGTCATTTTCCTGGGTGGTCCAGAAACTTTTTCTGGCCTTTTAGCCAATGATATTTATTTTAATAATAGCTCAGAGACCAAGAGGCTTCTCCTTCTCCCTCTTCACGAAGAAATTATGAAGAACTCCCCTATTTCTAATTCACATCTCTAGAACATGTGTGTGGTGGTGGTTGCAGAAGAGTGTTTCTGCTGAGGGTGGATTTGAAACACTGAGAGCTGCCTGCAGCTCTCTGAAGCAACCTCATGCAGGAGAACAATCAGACTATTTCTGTCTGGCTTTTAGGGCCACAAGAAAAGAAGTAGAAAGAAATAGATGATGACTCACTGAAAGGCAGACTTCTCTAATATTAAGAGTTTGAAAGAGGACTCTGACTTTTTTTTTTTTTTTTTTTTTTTGGTAATCTAGCTGGAGCTAAGGATTCTGTGGCTCTGTTTTGGTGCCCTTATCAATGCATGTAAACTGCCATGGGTGTAGGGTTAGAAGGTGGCTTCACAAGTCACACATTTGGTAAATCCACTATAAATGCAATTGAAGTAGTTTTAAGTTTCTGGAGACTGGGAGTATTCAGACATAGGTCTGAAGATTGCTTGTCAATGGTGTTCTAGAAAAAAATGGAAAACACTAAGGGGTGTATGGACTCAATTATTTATTCATGTTGTCATCAAATGTTCATTAATTCTACTACATGCAATGCTCTGTGTTGGAGATTGCACTGGTTTTAAAGATCTACCTTAAAATGTTCATAATTTTATCATTCTATTAATTTTGATATGGATGGCAAAGGAGAATGATCACATAGAAGTAGGATTCAGTCACATCTTTCATGATGCTGAAAACAGACAAAGTCTCATGAAGTAGTAGTTAACAAGAACAACAATAATAGTTGCCATGTGGCCCAGGCATGCATATGCATCATATGATTTAATCTTTCAACAGAACTTTGCAGTAAATATAATAACTGTTATTCTTCATATAAAAAAATTGAAGCTCAGAAAAATCGAATAAATTCCACAACATCCAGTACTACTATCATTTGGAGCAAGTATTCTACCCAACGTATACACACAGGTGCCAAGTTAGCATGTTGCCTTTTGGCTAGAGACTTTCAGAATGATGGAAATGGAAACATAGCAATTACTCATGGCATATTTATTTGAAGGCAAATGAAGTTCCCTTCCAAAATAAGTTAGCAGCAAGGTATTCATTTTATAAATAGAGATTTGCAAACTCTCATCTGGGATGAGTTTGGTGATAAGTCAGTTGGGACTGGGGACTTGCAAGACATTACTAATGGTAAATGGTTTCAAGCACAAAAAGTTGTTCTTAACACTGCCTTTTTGCTGGTGACTTAAGAAGCAGCTAGAATTAAAAGTATGTGTAGCATTTCGGTATATTAGGAATTTTTGGAAGCAGCAGGGAAGTATAGTTCGAGTGCAATCCCCTAGCACCAGGCCAAGCACTTTCATACACATCTGTGGATTTAACTGTCTTAGTGGTTTCAGGGGGTCAGTGTTACCAACCCCATTTTTGCAGAAGGAACATTAAAATTCAACATTTTGTTCTAGACCACAGTGATTATTAGACCTTCTGAAGCTGGCTGTTAGATTGCAGGCTTGCAGTTTATGCCGAGCTATGCATTTATAGAATATGGTAACTCAAACTGCTTTTCTGGGTTATACTGTGGTTCTTTTGTAATAGCGTTTTTATGGAAATAGATGGTCTAAATTCCAAATAAAAAATGTTGAAGGATGAAGACTTTTGGTGTATGGCTAGAACCAACTTTGTTTTTGACCAAAGAGATTCAAACACCAACCCCTTAGAGAAGAATATCACCATCCATCACTGTGCACTAAATCATTTGTCAGGACATCTACAGAGGGAGCCCTGGGAACCACTGAGTAGTAATAGTATGTGAACCATCAGGCTGAGCTTTGTACACCAGGAAATGGGAGCACTTGGCCTTGCATCTGTGTTCCATCCCTACAGATTCTGTTTCAGGCCCCGGTAGGGAAGGAATCTGTAGGCAATAAAGAAATAAAAGCCCTAGATTAGCTCTGGTCCCATGCCACACACTTCTTCAGGGGTGGTATTGAGTAGCAACTCCTGGGCCACACATGTAGGAGAGAAACTGATGTGAAGATGTGACTCCTTTGGCTGTAGCTGCCTAAGCAAAGCATCCCTGGTTGGTATGTGACATGCTTTCTACATTCCGTTTTCTTCTAATGATTGAGCTCTGCTGGAAGAATAGGATTGGGTTCTCACTGTAGTATCTACTTCCTCGGGAAGCCTGAGAAGCCACGGTTCCCCAATGAGGCTACACATGGAAAAGAGATTAGGCTGGGCACAGCTTTAGGGCAAGGCCACATCAGGACTCTGGCCTTGACTGTAAATGTCTCTGCACTCAACCCTCTGCCTTTGGCTTCCATAGTCAGTCCTCACTCCCCAGGGGCCCATATCCAGAAGCAATATTTTAAAACAGCAGAATCAATGAACTTCAGAACCTCATGGAGAGCAAAAGCAAAACAGGGCTCAAAAATCTAAGGAGATTGGACATTTGAGAAAAAAAATTTCAAAGCACAAAGCCAGCTCAATCTCATTTGTAATGGGTCACAGTTCATTAGGAAGCCAATTTGAAACCACAAGCAGGGACTAGCCCTGTCCTATTTTAAGTGGACTCTCCATTTTCTTTGTAATGGTCAAAAAGTGATTTGGTTAAAATGGACTTGCTTGTGAAATTTATCCTTTCCCAATTAAAAAAAGCAGTATTTTATACATTTTTAAGTATTCAACCTTAAATACTTCTTTTGCTTTACATTAATGATCATTATTAAATATATTTCTTGTTTAAAATTTATTGTTGTTACTTTATTATTATTATTAGTATTAATAATAGTGCTGGTAGTGGTAGGTGTATGTTCTAGCTTTAGGCCCAAATCCTTATCTGATTTTTTATCCCATATATATATATAGACACACACACACACATTCTAGCCCAGCTCACTGTGATATATTTGAGACATAAAGAATCTGCTGATTCTAACTCACCTATCTCAGACTCATTACCCTTAGGTCCTACCCCAATTCCACTTAAAAAATACTAATATATTCACATGACAAATAAATAAAAAAATATAACAAACTATGGAGTAAAAAGCAAAAGTTTCTGTCATTCCCTCAATTTCTATTCCACTTAGGTAACTATTTTTTTATCATTTTCTGACACATTCTTAGATGTTAAGTACCTATTCACTCTAGCATATGTAGATCAATGTTTTTTATTATGATCATTTGGATAACAGGTGCACACACACACACACACACACACACACACACAGAGAGAGAGAGAGAGAGAGAGAGAGAGAGAGAGAGAGAGAGGTTATTCTGCATCTTGCCCTTTCTACTGAACACCATATTCTGAGGAACTTTATTAATCCATATGCGTATTTTATTTTTAAAATATCTTCCCAGTATTTAATTACAAAGATGTACCTTAACTTATTTAACCAGTATACTATTGATGGAAACTTAGGTAGTGTCCTTTAAAAAAAAATAGAAATTATGGGACCAGAAATATATATCTTTATTATTATTTTGCTTGTGCAAATAAATATATACAATTTCTGCTTTTCTTTAAAAAGTAGGCTATGAGCAATCCTTGCTTCCCAGATGAAAGACTGTCTAGATCCTTCTTAATGTAGCAGACAAAGAAAGAAGTAAGAGAAATATGTATGTGCATTGAAGAGGAAAACGCCAAGAAAGCAACTGATTGCAAAAGAGGGATCAAGGACTATACACAGAAAGGAGCAGGAGAAAAAGGCCCAGGGAAGGTTTGCTTCAGTTCAGTTCTATTCATAATACCTTCAAGTCCCCCAGGGCTGCACAGCCCTGGGCACCTCACTGTGCCTCAGGCTCTTGGAGACCTCCTCTATCTTCCCTGGGGAGGATAGAAGAGGCTTGAATAGGGGAAGCCTTGAGCTCCCCCTAGAAGCTGGAGAGCATAAGCCAGGCCAGAAAATGCACATCATAGCAAATTAAAGGATATTTTTTCAAAGAAAAATACATCAGTATGGAACAGCTGGTCACATACATGACTCTTCACCTGGTGTCTTAATTCATGTGCATACATTCAGGGCATCTGCAGTGATGCCCTAGCTTCAATTTTTTATTCAACTTCCCCCATCCCCTTAGTATTACATAGTAAATGTTTTTCCATGTAGCTAATCTTTTTAATTACCATTTTAATGACTTCATAATACTCCTTCCAGTTCACATATTGTAATTTATTTAACCACTCCCTATTGGTGGACTTTTTAGATTGTTTCTAGACTTTTAATAATATAGAAAATGATCCATATAATATCTGCTGTTTTCCCCTTTTAAAATGAGTTTCTTAGATTAAATAATGAGTCACAGGGTAGGGATGATATCATATCTCTTAATAGTCTTTTACTCTTTGGTCTTCTGACTCCATAAACAGCAATTCTTCTGACAAGGCATCAATATATTAATTTGGGTATCTGTTTATTATTATTATTTTACTTCTGCAAATGTCATAATATAACCTACATTATGCCTTAAGTACATTGAGTACATTGTACATTCTTTCACATTCTACTAATTCTTCTCTACTTTCCACACAGCTCATACATTTAGCCAGTGGTTGATTGTTTTATCATTTAATATCTTCTGAGAACCTAATATTTACCAGGAATTTGGTCTAGAATCTTGTTTCCTTGGTGACATTGCAATTTTTATAGAAAACAGGAACAAAGGATGAGAATGCATCATGTTAGTGAACTCATTTTGTAAAACTCAAAAAACAAATACTTTGCAAATTCTAGTTATCAAACTTAAGGAAAATGTAGGTTGGAGAAAATTTTCTAGCATGCCCCAGCTCTGTGCAAAGCATAAGGGCTGAATAAAAAGAGAACTGAAGCCAGGCACTGTGGCTTACGCCTGTAATCCCAGCATTTCGGGAGGCCGAGGTGGGTGGATCACCTGAGGTCAGGAGTTTGAGACCAGCCTGGTCAACATGGTGAAACCTCATCTCTACTAAAAATACAAAATTTAGCTTGGCATAGTGACACAGAAAAATTAGTTGGATGTGGTGGTGCAGAACAGCTGAGGCAGGAGAACCGCTTGAATCTGGGAGACGGAGGTTGCAGTGAGCTGAGATCATGCCACTGCACTCCAGCTTGGGTGACAGAGCAAGACTCTGTAGCAAAATAAATAAAAATAAGACAACTGAGGCAGAGTGTGGAGCTGGTTAAAGCAAAGCGTTGTTGGATGGGTAGGAGTTTACCAGCAGATAAGAGGTGACAGTGGGGTCCTAGATTTGGACCATTTGTACTGAAATCCTAGCTCTGCTCCTTAAAAATTGTGAGGTCTTACTAATTTATCTTTTCTCTTCCTCTCTCTCTCTCTCTTTTCTTTCTTACCATTTCTCTTAGATTTGTATTCAACTTTTATAACTCAAAGAAAATATCACCTATGAATTTACTTTCCTTAACCTCTTCAGGAAAAATAAAAATCCCCCTACCCAGTGTTCCCAATCCATTTATTGATGTATCTCTATTATAGCCTTTATCACATGATCACCAGAATGTACTGTCTTTGGGGGAAGAGGTCATGTCTTTCTCCTCTCGGTCTCTCCAGCATCCAGCATAGCACCTGACACATGTTAAGAACTTAGAAATGTTTGTTGAATTTAATGACTTGAATTGAATGTTTAGGTAATTATAGAACATAAACAGGAAGAAATATTATGTAGCAATTAAAAGGATAATTAGGAAGACTGAGTAGCTCGGTGGGAATGTGTTTATGATATGTTTAGTGTTAACATGCAAAATGATACCTGAATTATAATTCTCACTGTCTGAAACTTCTCAGGCTAGATACTAAGGAGACAAAGAAAAATGTGGAAAAAAAAAAAACTATCTCTAAGAAGCCCCTACTATACTGAGGGAAGCAGGTATATGTAAAAATGATCACAGGGTAAGGCCAATGATAGCAGTACGCATGAAGGACTGACAAGGGAGGGAGCTGAGCTTGTCTGGGGAAGTTTGGTGAGATTAACAGGACATTCACCGTAGGCCTTGGAGCTTCAGTAGTCATTAACGGACAAGGTACCAGAGTAGGATTTTCCTTAAAATAGGAAAAATAGAAGAGAATAAAAATGCATTGCATTTCAGAGGAATAATTAGACATTTCCACAGGGGCTGGTAAGAGGTGAGACAAGAGCGTAATGTTGAGTTATATTGCAAATGACTTGCTACTAAGGTGTTTGATCTTTAACATGTAGACAGAAGGGAGTCCTCAAAGGTTTTGAAGCAGTGGGGGAGTGGCACAATGATTATATTTGTTTTTGTGACAATAAGCTTGGCAGAGTAAAAGGATGGGCCAGGGTGATAAATACCAGGACAAGGACGCCAGAGAGGTGGCTACAGCTACCTGCTTCAAGTGAGATGTAAGTCGACATAATGATGAAGCTGGAGCTGAGGCTGGGGGAGTGGACTTGACATACCTTCAAAGGGATATTAGATACGACTTAGTGACTTACGTGATGATGGGCGGTGAATTGAAGAAGGAATCTAGAGTCACGCATAGAGAGAGTCAATGATTTGTTTGAAAAGTGTAAAAGGAGCAGATCTCTGGGAAGAGAGATCTTGGAAATGAGGAAATGGGCAGACGTTGGATTTAGTTTTGGAAATGTTGAGTCCATGGTGCTAGTAGGCTTTACAGCCGCAAAAGGCTGATACACGGTCAAACAAATGATTCTGGATTCTTAGGAAAATAACTCTGGCAAGAGATGTCCAAAAACTGGGGCTAATAAATAATCTCCCATCTTCCGTATCCATGAAAAACAGGATGAATGTTATAAATGAAAGTATTCTGGATGCCTGGCTGCAAGTCTGGGCTCTCCTTGAGCAGATGTAGGCAAATTGCTTAACCTTGTTAAGCCTCAAATTCCTCATCTGCAAATTTGGATAATAAATCTTGTCTCGGAGGGCAGTGTGAAAATGGGATGAGATAAAGCAAGAAAAACATCTGCAGGAGGGACTCGATACGTGTCACTTCCACCCCCACTTGCACTTTGCCCTTTTTCTCCCACAGATGATCTCAGAACAAGAGTAAAGAGCTTGAAACAGAAACCAACACAGTTCTCTTTAAAACAAGCATCAGATAGATCTCTGTCTGATCATGACTGAGTGTTCTAGTGCTGGTCTATTTCCTAATGTCAGATATTAGTAAGGTTCAGGGTCCAGGTCTTCTGTTGAGTGGTACCCACACTATTTTCCAATTTAAGATTTCTCTGAGATGAAATACAGAATTTCTCAATATGAACACCATTGAGGTATAATCTGTATCAGCATTTTTATATGGTGTCTTTATTTCTCTCTCTTCTCCACTGAGAATAAGACCTGGGGTTTCTTGCTGATTTAAAATGAAAGTAAATTTAAAAAAAGCCCTCTTTATGTATTTATGTATCAATCTAATATGATAATAATAAAATGATAATATCTTTCATTTTGAGAGCTTGCTCTGTGTTCGTATTTTAGGTGCATCAGTTCTTTTAACCTGTGCAATAAACCTTCATGATTTTATGTTATATTCATTATAAATAACGAGGCTGGGGTCAGGAGAGATGAAGTGACTTGTCCACAGCTGCACAGCAAGTAAGTGAAGAACCTAGGATTTAGAAAGAAACCATGTGAATCCACTGTGTAACCACTACCCCTCGACCAAGATGGCATTTTCTGTCACTCAGGGAGGGAGAAGGAGTGAGAAGCAATGCAAGAAGTAAGGAAGTGTTGTATGTATGTGTTTTAATTGCTGTTCCTCATGAATCATAAGTCACTCTTGTTTCTCTATCAAGGAAGGCACAAGGACAAGCAAACAGAATGGCATTTATCTATGATTAAAAAATTATGACCATTTATATGCAAATGAAGTCTGGACCGATGCTTCTGAAAGACTGAAGGGGATTATGCACAGTCATAAATTTGGGGTTTTTCTTCTTTTCACACAATCCCAGGGCAAGTATTGAGGGTCAGCAGTGTTCTCCAGGAAGATTGGGAGCACGATTGACAAGCTTGGTTTGTTTCATAAGATACAGTCACAATTGGTGGCTGTGCTCATGCTCCTTCATCCATTTGCTGGAGAACCCTTGCCAGCCCCCTGATCAAATGCTGTCTGCTCTGTGAAGCCTTCTACAGGAATACTTTGGTTTCAGCAGAGTTAGTTACATTTTTTTCAGGGCTCTGTAATGACATGAATCAAGTTTACTAATTCATTCATAAACTCATTCATTCAGCACATGCCCATTGAGCACCTTCTTGTACCAGATATTGTCCTAGATACTGAAGATAAAGTTCATATCTGATTCTAGAGCAAACTAGAGAGATAAGGTAACTGTTCTTCCATGAAGCTTAATTGCCTGAAGGAGACAAATATACAAGTAAGCAACAACAATACTTAGAATTACAGGAAATGATTTGTGCAGTGAAGAAATAAAAGCAGGCTGGTGGGTGGTCGGGGAAACTCTTCTAAAGAGGGTTTTATGAATAATGACCTGAATGAAACTAGAGACAAGCTATGAAAAGGTTTGGGATCAGAGACCAAGGCAGTGGAATTGTAATTTCTGCCAATATGCATGCCATGTAATGGCAGAAACTATGGCCAGTAATAACAGAAATAGTGATGACCATGGATAATATTCAGTATTAGAGTTGAGCATCTATCAGGATTTAGCTACCTTGCAGGTGGTTTGTACTCATTTATTCTTCACAGTAGCCCATGGGAGGTGGGTATTGCTGTTTGATTTACAGATGAAGCAAAAGTCCTTAGAAAAATAAGGTGAATGCCTCACTGTCACACAACCAGTAACGGGAAATTAGCTGAAACCCAAAATCCAACCTGTCTCCAAAGCCTACTATCTTCAATGGCCCCTTGTCTTTATATTCCCAGAAACTGACCCTGGAGTCTGGCACTGTAGACACTTAGCAATAGGAGGATTGGGTGAATGGGTGATTTCAGTGTCCTCAGTGTTCCATAAATGCCATCTCATATGACTATTTAAATTTCGGGCAGGCCTGAGGCTGTGGGGCATTGAGGCGTTTGACAAGTATTGCACCTGTGAGAGGATGGTGGAATAAAGCCGAAGGCCCTGAAATGTAAGTAATTTTACTGTTGAAAGTCACATGTGGATATGAAATGAAGCGTGGTGACTCTGTCTCTACCTCCTCTATTGCATGTACATCTCTTTAGAAAGAGAATTTTCTGTTACCATATACCCACACGTCAGAGCCACAGTCCTATTCCCACAAACTCAAAAGGTGACAAAAGGTAACAAAGATGCACGTGGACACGAAGGATGCAGAAACCCAGGCACATGAACATGAAGTTGACTTTATCACAACCAGTTTGCCTCTAAGTTCCAGGGTCAGTTCACGGCAGCTGGGAGAAACTTCTGTATCTATTTTTGTTGCTGCGGCAACAGCCAAGTTCTCCAAAGTTCTTTCCTCCTGAGGCCACGCAACCTCCAACTGCTTCTTCTCCTTTCTCAGCTTCTTTCAGAGGGGTTGACTTTCTGAGTCCCTTCTGGTCTTCCTGGTGGAGTCAGGTGGCAGAGCTTTCCTGAAATCCTTGCTGCTGTCTTAAGGCCTTGACGTTGCGTGGTCCCATGCCTGGGATGCGGACCCTACACCCCGTGGCTCCCTCATCATCTTCCAGTCTTTGCTCAAATGCCCCTTTCTAAATAAGGTCTGAGTTGACCCAATTATTATTGCAGCCTAATGATGATAATGGTGATGATGATACAACTACTACTATTGAGTATCTGTCAAGGTCTAGGTACAATTTAGGTAACTTATTCTGCACGATAGCCTTGTGAGGTAGATGTCGTCATGTTTGACTTACATGTGAAGCAAAACCTTCAGGCAAATAAGATGACTTGTTCAAGGTCACTCCTGCTGCCCTTTTCCCTACCTTGATTGGCTTTTTCTTTACTTTGTAGCAATTACTATTTTCTGACAAACTAAATAATTTACTTCTTACGCATTATTGAATGTTGTCTTTCTTCTGTCCTCCCCTATATACACGTTAGGATAAAGCTCTACTTAGGTGAAGATATTTCTCTGCTTTGTTCCAAAGCACCAAGCACAGTATCTGGCCTGGAGAAGAACTCATAATATATGTAATGAGTGAATGATTGAATGAATCATTACTGATCACCTCATTTTGACCAGGCTTGGTGGTGTCATTTCACCTACACTTTCCTCTGTGAAACAGAGGTCATCATCATCAGTTTGCAGATTTAAAAACAATGAGTCCAAGAAAGGAAAAGCAACTTGCTTAAAGTCACTGAGCTAGTCTGAAATGAGATTTAAAAATATATACTGCTTACTCCAAAGTGCTATGCACGTTTGTTCTTTCCACCCAAAGACACTGTGGCCAGCTCAGTGACACTTAGAACTTTAAAGGGATCCCAGAGGAAGGTGTCATCCCTTGCTGTGCTCATGTCCTCAGGATTATGACTCTGGCTTGATGGTGTGGAATTTTCCCTCTTCCTATTCTTGTTTCTCATAGCCAACTTGTGGATCTGACCACTAGCACCACAATCCACAGACTTCTCTAGAGCTGATTCTTGGATGTTTCTTGTGATTTCTGGAAGCCTTGGGATCTCTGTGCTCTCGGTTGACTGATCACATGCCAAGGCCACCTGATAGAAGGACTTCTGGACCAGAAGATTCTGAAAGTCAGAGAGACCTCATGCAGAATTTCCTCCTTTCACTGGATCTTCTCCCTTCTGGGCAATCCCATCACTCTCTGTGGCCACAGCTGGAGCTGTCTCAGCCAGAAGTTGCCTTTAACTCATCCTCATCAGTTATGCAAGCACCAGCATTCAGAGCCTCTCACACAGGCTGCAGCCTTGCAAAGAGACTGGTGTGGAGGGAGACAGAGACTGAGGAAGAGAAGGAGCAGTAGAAGGAATACTTGACACTATAATGATGATTTTTTTATTTTATTTTTTTCCTTTTTGCCTGTACCCATGTCCCTTCCTTGCCTTATCCTCTTCCACCCAAGTTAGAAATCTGGAAGTCACCATCAACTCTCTCTCATCTTCAGCTCCATACTGAAGCAATCACGGATCCCTCTCTCTTTTCTTTCTTGCACGTCTTCACCCATCTCCTCATCTACAACATAACAGCTACCCTCTTGGTCCTGGCCCAAATCATCTTTATCCTGGAACCCAACAAGTCCTTCCTAATTGTTCTCCTGGCCTCCAGATGTGTCCCAGTCCAATCACAAATGAAGTGTCATGACCAGGCTCTTCTCCTACTAAAACTGTCAGTGGCTCTTTACTATCACAAGAATCACACCCACACCTCTTTCCTTGGATTAAAAGGCCCTGTGTAATCAGGCTTGCACCAGTGTCTCTAATTTCATCTCTGTCATGCCTTAGGCAGATTGATTTCTGGTGATTCCCATCATGTGTCCAGTCTGTTCTGTCATTCCCTGATATTTCCGCTTCATCTGAAATACTAATCCTCTATTTCTGCTTGGCTAACACTCATCATGGAATACACAAGTCAGGGGTCAACTTCTCTATTGAACCATCCAGATATCTGCCACCACTCTCCCCTCCACTGGTACCTAAATGGTTATTCCTTTATGGCCCAATTCAAATATCCTTCCTTATACCTTATACATATCTCCAGTATTGCCCTCACTGGACCATGTGACCCACTGAGTCAGCACCTCCATCTATGCTGTGAGCTCTAGGGTAAGACCTGTGTGGGTCTTGTCTTAGCTTGCCCAGTTCCTGACTCAGGACATGGAGCCAGGGCTGGGTTCTTTTTAGCAGTGCTAGCTGTTATAGAGGTTAATGAGGGTGATAAGAGGGTCTCATAAAATGGCAGGCTAAATTATTTTAATAAACCCAAATTCTTGGGGGAAAGGATTAAGGTAAGGTCTCATGCACAGAATGTAAAGATTTCTCTTTTCAGTCTACCCTATCAGCTGACAGGTCAACAGGGTTCCTTGATAACAATTCTTTGAGTAAATCACTGATCTGCTTTTTCTGAGAAAAGGAAAACCTCACCTTTTTCTAGCCCACATGTAGTAGAACTATGACACAGCCTTGCTGGAATTACCTGTCTCCGATTACTTGTTCAGGTATAGAAAGACAATGAGGCTGAGATGTTTGGGTACCACTCCAACACATGCGCAGCAAGTCTTCAACAGCACCTTCTTCTCACTTAGGGGTCCACTTCATTTGTAGTATATTTGCATGTGGCCCTTCCAACACCCAAGGTCCAGCCTCCACATATTTATCCCTAGAAGTCCACCTCTTTCTTCCTTTTCCCTTGCCAAAGGCATCTGGCAGGTTGGTACTATTTTCCATAGAAACCAAGATAGAGGAGAAGGGGGTTCTCTTAAATGCTAGAAATTTAGGGTGGCACATCTGGGGGACTAGGGACTTGCTAACACTTGGTGGTGGTTTTCTGGAGTTGCTTTTCTTCAATATGGGTGCATTTCATAAGCTCAGTGAATTCAGCATCTCTCTCAGCAAGACTGGGGTGATATATTCCCATTTTTTTTCTCCCATGCATATAAAATAGTAGACTCTGAGTGGGAAGAAGGCAGGTACCTCATGACTTTGTTCTCGTTGGGGATGTAGACTTTAACTTAGAAATGTCTTTGCTGCTGGGGAATGAGCCAGGGGAGGAGTCATTCACCATGTGCCTGGAAGTCACTGAGTCCCTCCCTGGACATCCAGTTTTCCTGGAGTACTCTGTCCCGATTTTAGGATAGCAGAAGGGAAACTGCTGAGGAAGAGTCTCAGCTCTCACTCTAATCAAAGCAAGCAAGAAAATGCAAATGCTGTCGCATTTCTCCTTTCTACTTTGGGGCTGCTGTTGTCTTATTTACTTCTCTGCCCCAGTGTGATGTGTGTTCCTCAAAGTTTGTGGCTTCTGATCCCACCTAGACCTTCTTGCCCAGTAACCCCGTGTCTGATCATTCAGTAATAATCTTACTATTTGATCCAATTCTGACATCTGTGAAGCCTTCTCCAGGTGTGGCCCTGAAAGCTCTCTATTATTAAAGGGAACTTGGCCCTTCAAAGTCATCTGGCATTTGCTGGACACTCAATATTTCTGAAATCTCATTGGAAATCATGCCTTTCCCCACAACCAGGCTGCAAAAATAATCTCCCCAAATTGTTTCTTTGCTCATCATTGGAGTTAAAGCCTCTCATATTCAGGCCAAGCGTGGTAGCTCACGCCTGTAATCCCAGCACTTTGGGAGACTGAGATGGACAGATCGTTTGAGGTCAGGAGTTTGAGACCAGCCTGGGCAACATGGTAAAACCCCATCTCTACTAAAAATACAAAAATTAGCTGAGTGTGATGGTGCACGTCTATAAGCCCAGCTATTCAGGAGGCTGTGGCAAGAGAATCACTTGAATCCAGGAGACGGAGGTTGCAGTGAGCCAAGATTGCATCAGTGCACTCCAGCCTGGGTAACAGAGTGAGACTCCATCTCAAAAACAAAACACAAACAAACAGGAAAAAAAAAAAAAAAAGAAAAAAAGCTTCTCATATTCAATCAGGGGTTATTTCAGAAAGATCAGAAGCTAGATTTGGGCATTTTAAAAAAATCACTTCTAGGTTGTATCTGAAATATGAAAGAGGAATATTAAAGTAGAGAGAGTGGAACTGATTTTCCTGCAGTCACCTAGTGAGTCACAAACTGGAACAGGAAAAATCAGGGCCAGGGCTAGCTGCTGACCAGGCAGAGGGTGCAGATGGGATAACAGGTCAGAAATGTAATTGAAGTAAATAGAAAGGGAGAGACATCTGGGCCTCCAGAAAACGAAGTGTCACAGAAGGAGATCAGTTCACCTGCATCTGTGGCTAGCCCCAATGCAGCATCTCCTGTCTGCCATGGGCTGTGTGCTGTTGATGCCACGACACATTAATCTTCAACATAATCCTTTGAGATGGGAAGAAGTACCACTGGAATTTGAATTCAGGACTTTCTGATTCCTGAGCTAGAACTCTTTACTGTATTACCCTCTCTTTGAGCTGCAAGTATTTCAACCCAAGTATTTAGGGTCTCATAAACGCAGTGGTTTGTCTTTATTTTTATTGTTTCTGGTGTGTGTGTGTGTGTGTGTGTGTGTGTGTGTGTGTGTGATAAATGCTATAAAAATCAACTCTCATAATAGAGAGAAATCTGCTTTCACTCTATTAATGGCATCACTGACCATTTATCGATTTTTAAAAGGGAAATTAAAAAACAAAGTTGTTGTAAATTGTTGCTATTAAGTTCTGTTGGAGAGTTGATGCACATGCTCCTGTGAGGATGAGGGTGCGTGGAAATATGAGTCAGACACAGAGAATAAGAGGTCTTTCTGTTTGCCACTAAAAGATCACAATGACAGCCACAGCAAATTAAGGGTCACTCGTTGAGCTTTTAAGCAATCTTTTCTTTCATATGTATCTAGACAAAGTATAATAGCATGATGCAGTGGAAAGAGCGGACGTTTAAAGTACCCTGTCTGATACTAGCAAACTGTGTGACTTTAGGGACGTTGCTTATTTCCTGTGACCTTCATTTTACTCAGCTCTGCTATTTGGATGATAGTACCAACCTCGTTGAGTTTTCCTGAAGGCAAAATGACCATACAAAGTACAGCACAGCCCGGAGCACACTGTGAGCAGTCCACACCTGCTGCATTCTTCTCTCTCTCCCCACCCCCTCTCCATTTGTCAGAAGCTAAGTGCTTTCTCATTTTTAGCATAGGAATCCTGTGGCCCCGACTTTCACCCTGTAAGGCATGTTGCATACCCTGGAAAATGTGTTATTACATTACAAATTGAAATTTTGTGGCAACATCACATTGAGAAAATGTATCAGAGCCATTTTTACATAGCGTACACTCATTTTGTGTCAATGTGTTGCATTTTGGTAATTCTAGGAATATTTCAAAGTTTCTCATTATTATTATATCTGTTGTGGTGATCTGTGATCAGACATCTTTGATGATACTATTGTAACTGTTTTGGGGGCACAAAACTACACCCAGATGAACCTAGTTGACCTATGCTGTGTGTATTCTAACTGCTCTGCTAACTGACCATTGCCTCATCTCTCTCTCTCTCTTTATTTTTTTCTCCCTCTCTAGGCCTCCCTATTCCTTGAGACACAATAATATTGAAATTAGGTCAATTGATAGCCCTAAATGGCCTCTAAGCGTTCAGGTGAAAGGAAGAGTCTCTCATTTTAAGTCAAAAGATAAAAATGATTTAACTTAGTGCAGAAGGCCTGTCCAAAGCTGAATTAGGCTGAATTCTAGGCCTTTTTGCCAAAACGTTAGCCAAGTTGTGAATGCAAAGAAAACATTCCTGAAGGAAGTCAGAAGTGCTACTCTGGTGAACACAGAAATGATAAGAAAGCAAAACAGTCTTATTGGTGAAATGGAGAAAGTTGTGGTAGCTGGATAGAAGATGAAACCAACTACAACATTTGCTTAAGCTAAAGACTAATCCAGAGAAGGGTTCTAACTCTCTTCAATTCTAGAAATACTAAGAGAGGGGAGGAAGCTTTAGAAGAAAAGACTGAAGCTAGCAGGGGTTGGTCCGTGAAGTTTAAGGAAAGAAACTGCCTTCAAGACATGGAAGTGTAAGGCAAAGCAGCAAGAGCTGATATAGAAGCTACATCAAGTGATTCAGAAAGTCTAGGAAATATAATTGATGAAGGTGGCCGCATTAGAAAACAGATTTTTCATGTAGATAAAATTGTCCTACATTGGAACAAAGTGCCATCAGGACTTTCATTAACAGAAAGAAGTCAATGCCTTGCTTCAATGCTTTAAAGGACAGGCTGACTCTCCTATTAGAGGCTAATGCAGCTGGTGACTTTAAGTTGAAGCCAATGCTCATTACCATTCTGAAAATGCTAGAGGCCTTCAGAATTATGTTAAATCTATTCTTCTTGTGTTCTATAATGGAAAAACAAAGCCTGGATGACAGCACATGGTTTACTGAATATTTTAAGCCCACTATTGAGACCTAATGTTCAGAAAAAAGAAAGATTCCTTTTAAAATCTCACTGGTCATTGACAATGTATTTCGTCACCCAAGAGCTTTGATGGAGACGCACAAGGCTAGTGTTGTTTTCACACGGATCAAGGAGTAACTTTGACTTTGAAGTCTTATTATTTAAGAAATGCATTTTGCAAGGCTGTAGCTGCCATAGACGGTGATTCCTCTGATAGATCTGGGAAAAGTAATGTGAAAATCTTCTGGAGACGATTCACTATTTTAGATGTCCATTCTTAATTCATGAAGGAGGTCAAAACATCAACATTAATGGAAGTTTAGAAGAAGTTGAACCTAACTCCCATAGATGTCTGAGAAGTTCAAGACTTCAACAGGGGAAAGTAACAGCAGATGTAGTCGAAATAGCAAGATAACTAGAATATGAGTAGAGCATGAAGGTGTGGCTTGAATTGCTGCAATATCATAATAAAACTTGAATGGATAAGTTGCTTCTTATGGATGAACAAAGAAAGTCATTTCTTGGGATAGAATCTACTTCTGGTATAGATACTGTGAACATTGTGATTAGGCAGTGTGGAGGGGCATAGCGGGGGCCGAGGCGCTTAGGATGGTTACCTGCACTGGAGAAAGCAGACAGGAATAGTTTTTCCCCATGATCTTTCTATAGACAGACAGACTTTCCTGTCAGCCTCATGCAGTGTAGAAATTGCTCCCACTCAGCTGGTGATGCTCCCCCAGGAGACTGGCCAAGAAGTCATTGTGAGATCTATCATGTCCTATAGTCCTGCACTGGGGGTACACAAGTGTCCTCTCCTGCTTAAGTTATTTATATAGGTGGTTGAAAATGCTTTGCTTGTACAAACTAGAAACTATTAGATTAGGCCAGCAGAGACAGCCAGAGGCAATCTTTTAACAAAGTGAGTGGGATTCAAAGTAGGCATGGAAAGCAAATATTATTTCACTGGGAGTCGATTAGAGGGAGCTCTGCAGATGAGCGGTAACTGCTTTGTTAATTTAGCTGTGGGAAGTGAGTGGGGCCAGGTAGGCACCAGCTGGGTTGGAAGGTGAGCAGCCTGGATCGAGATGGTAATTCAGAGGTAGGTGAATGCATCAGGCACCTGTCCACACGCACTCCCCCTTCTTCTTATTTAAAGTACATGATGGAGCTTAGCAGCTGAGAAGCCTCAGTTTGCTCTAAAATTTCTCATTTTAATTCAGGCAAACACTGTATAAATCCAATGTATCGGAAAGCAAATATTGAGGCTAAGTAAGAAGGTCCATTAGATGGAGTGCTTAGTTATAGGACCCGAGCTTGTAAGTGGGTAGACAGGGAGGCACAGAAGGATAGGCTGAGCTGCGAGGCAAGTGTGGAATGTAGGTACCGAGAAAGAGGATATGAGGAAGGTAGGCCTTGCGAAGGGTTTGGGGCAGAGTGGAGGGAAAAGGAAGATTTGGGGACTACAGAGGGTAGGTCAGTTTGGAAAAGGCTGGGGTAGGAGACACTTGAAACTTCTAGTGAAAAGATAATTGGAAATGAGGCTTCAGATGAAGCTTGATAATTGGGGCTTGGGAGAGAGGGTCTCTGAAAGAATGAGGGAGGGCCAGAAGAAGACATTCATTTGCAAACTTCTGGGTACATAGTAGTACTGGTTACCTTCTGAGTCAAATTCTAAGGAGTAAGGGCTAGGGATAGACTGGGGAATTTGGATGACGGTTCATTTACACTGTTTTGCAGTGGAACTGCTGGGAATTTTGATTCAAAGATGGCTGAATTGCCATCAAAAATCCTGGGCATCAGAGCATCCAAAAAAAAAAATAATGGCACTCAGAAGCTCCTGGATTTTCTGTCTTCCAAGGATGCCCAGAGGAATGAAGAGGGTCTGCACCCATGGAGGTGGTATGCATGGTGGTTAAGGCTGTGGGTTCTGGAATGAGAACAACGTGGATTCAAGTTCCACCTTGATCATGAACTAGCTGGTTGACCTTGGAGGAGTCAATTACTCTCTGAGTCCAGTTTACTCGCCTACAGAATGGGAATTATTAAACTTCCCTGGAGGTAATGGTAGTACTTCCATCATATGATGACAGAATGCAATAATGCAGATATGTTTAGCACAACACCTGGCACAAAGATTGTAATAGATTAAGCATATATTTTTTAAAATTGATGTTATGAAAATAATTCTCAAAAACAATGGCTCCAAATCACCTGCAGGTGCTCTCTGTATTTGTGAGCAAAAGTTCTAAAAGAAGTTGAAGACTGTCCACAGTGTGGCTGGGCTGGAAATATGGACCTTCATGTTTTGTACCCTTTCACAGTAGTTCTGGAAATCTTTGACCATAAAGTACCCATGGTTATTTGTTATTCAATGTTCTTCATATGATTTTTACAGAAAGGGAAATAGCCAGATGTAATGACCAGCCACTGGAGTCTCTCTTGGATCCTATTAATGTCAGCACTTTTGCTTTTCAGTAAAGTTAAAGATTAGTTAAGGTAACCTTCTCAACATCCCCTTCCAACTTTAAGGTTTTTGGAAGAGATATTGGAAGTGTCTTAAATCGTTAGCACAAGAGAATGAGAAACACAGTTGATAATGGCAATAACTGCCATTTACTCAGCCCTTTTCATGTGTCAGGATGAAAATTAACTCCTTTATGAGGCTGTTCTCATTTAGGGATCATCACAGCCCTTTAATGTAGGGACTATTTTTAATCACTATACAACAGAAAAAGAAACTGAGCCCAATGGAAGGTCATACTTGGCTCAGGATCACATATCTGGTATGTGGCAGGGCTGAGATTTGAATATGTTTAACCAAATCTGAAGTCAGATTTCTTGATCTTAACCACTCTGTAAACCTGATGACTGCCACCCCAAACTCCATAATTAGAGGCCAGAATGGAGACAAATCACGAAAGCCTTTATTGTTAGGGGACAGCCTGGCCTCTTAGGAAAAGATGATAATTAATATCCTGTGAAAACGGAAAGGCAGATTTGATTTTTGCCCAAAATAAACTTGTCCTAATTGTTACTGATATACACTGCTTTGGACTCTTAATCAATGATGTTAGCAGTTTTCAATGTTAATTTAATTAGTACCAGAGAACCTACTGGTAGAAATACTAGATAATTAGTGTCTTATGTAATGGATTATGAAGTACCCTGTAAAAGAACTCCAGTAATCACAAATTCTCAGCAGAACTTTTATCAAAGCACAGTATTTAAGTGGTTAAATCCTTGATTGGATGCGTCTGATAAAAACTTTCATTGTGGCATCAAAATTACCATTCCTTTGCATTGCTCTGGTTTCCAAAAGGGAAAAGGTGAAAGAGTCATATGTCTGGTTTTTCTAGAAAAACATTTCCATGGGTGACTTTGGAAACATAGAGATTATTTTCAGAGGTGATGCTTCAGTGACAGTGAGTGAATTATCTCTAGATCTTCCCTAAACATTCCAGCTCCAGAGGAAAGAAAAAACTTGTATCTTTTGGTCTTGGATAACTCTATGGGGAGAACATTTGCATGGAGGAATATTTCAGGTAAATTTGGATAAGCATACAGCCAATATAACTGAGAGGGGTCTGGGTAGTTCCCAGTGTACGAATGAGTACGATTGGTTTACAGAGTATGTTCCATGTATAAGAGAGAATGACTTGAGTTGCTCTGGTGAGAAGTGTTTGTAGTCATTCCAGAGAATGTCAAGGTTGGATTTAAAATAAACCTGTGCCATGTTTTGTGAGCCACAAACAATTCCCAAGCAGATAGGTAAGGACTCATTCATTATAAAGCTTGATTATACTGGTCACAGGTAAAGTCCCTGCCTACACAGACACCTGATAAAGCATGTACCACCTTAGACTCCATAGTATGTAAAGGAAATGACCTTGAATTAAGCCATTTAAGCCAAATGAACTTCAACTTTTAGAGACCAGAGACTATGAGAGAAAAGAAAATGTTGCTTGTGTGTTAGCCAGCTTGATGCTTCCCTCCTTTCCCTGTGGATTCAGAGCTCAGAGAGCCTTGGTTTTTGCTATTCTAGAGTCTGTTATGAGGTATATATTATACCAAGAAATTAGAGCTCCAATATTCTCTTGGAATTATATGCTGTAGCTGTGCCCTAGGTTTGGCTTATATAAATTTGCCTTCCTGTGTCAGAAAGCTAAAGCTTGAAGATTAGAATTTCATATTCAATGACTTCAATTTTGATGGCAATTGGCATCTAAAATCCAAAATATTCTAAAATAAACTCAACAGGGTTTTTGTTGTTGTTGTTGTTATTGTTGTTTAAAACTGCATTTCCTTTTAAATTATTTTTGTTGATGGGGTAGTGGCTATACCATCTATTCAATACCAGAGTTAGAAATCACTGAATTATTCTTTACTTCTTATCTCCTTTACTCACCACTTATATGGTGAGGATATCTATTATCCACTTACCTATCTATCTATCTATATATCTATCCACTTGCATCCATCTATCCACTTATGTGGTGAGTAATGCTTGCAGAGTTTGTTATACTCTTCCTGTCCATCAATAATACCACTGATTCACTTAGTCTTCATCAGCTCTTGCCTGAGTATAAAATTGTTGCAGAGCCAGATGGGACATCAGCCCTGCCCTTCCCAACCCCCATCTGGCCTCTTCACACCCACTGGAGTCAAGAATCTGAAACATAAATATGACCTTGTCATTACCATTTCATCTCCTTAATGAGTTTTCATGACCTAGGAGATAAAGTCCAAAATGTTTGGCAAAGCATTTATGACCCTTCATGTCCTGGCCCATGCTTAAACCTCAAACATCTTACTGCCTCCAATGTATGCCCCACCTTCATGTTATTAATTAACTATGCATGACATTCATGCTTTTGTACTGGGCCCTTCCTCTTTTCTTCCTTTTTTCTTTCTCTTCTCTCTGCTCTTTCTCTTTAGGCGTATATTTTTCTCTTCTCCTCACATAACCTCCAGGAAGCCAACCCTCACCAACCTTCACGATCCCAGATCCAGGTAGATATGTCTTCTTAAGATACTATAAATAGATTTCCCTATTACAAAATCATCTTTTAACTTTCTAATTAATGTGTCCGAATATCCTTATAGACTGAGCTCATTGTAGCTAGAAACCATGCCTTATGTTTTTAATCATGAACACCTAGGACAGAGCCAAGCAATTAGCAGATATACACCATATGTTTATTTCGCACATAAATTAATGAATATTACTGAATAATTTATCCAAGGCCAAAAGAAGAACTTAAAACGTACCTCCATCTTCATATTTAAAATTGCATTATTTTTATTGTACCTATTATCTTGTTTAAATATCAAGCTCTGCCTTGATTTTTGCCTTTAGAATTTGATCATGTCTTAGCATTTTCACCAGCCACTAATGAATATGAAATAAAGCAACTTTTAAGAACAAGCACATACACAAGCACACACATTAAAACACTGCTGAGGAAGGTTAGCACTGATAGGCTATCAATAAGGAGACTGAGGTCGAGAGTTTGAGACCATCCTGACCAACAGGGAGAAACCCCATCTCTACTAAAAATACAAAGTTAGTTGGGTGTGGTGGCACATGCCTGTAATCCCAGCTACTTGGGAGGCTGAGGCAGGAGAATTGCTTGAACCCAGGAGGCAGAGGTTGCAATGAGCTGAGATGGTGCCATTGCACTCCAGCCTGGGCAACAACAGCAAAACTCTGTCTTAAAAAAAAAAGGAAAAAAAAGAATGTACTTTAGAAAAAAACATGTATTTCAGAGGATAGTCTGTGAAGTAAGAAGCAATACTGAACAAATAACATTGTAAATATGCATGCCAGTATAAACCAATAAAATACATGCATGCAAATATGATTATCTATATATAATAATTATAAAATAATGTTCAATTTGTAGGTGTAAAAAGACAAGGCTTAAAAAGTGGCCAAGAATAGCATTTAATCTGAAAGAACTATGGCTTAACTGCAAGGGTTTTAATACTCTTTTATTAGTTACAGAATTTAATATATTGATTACCTTCAATATTTATATAGTTAAATATACCTAACTAAATATAATTTAAATACATTTGAAATGTAGAATTTCAAGAGTAACCATTAAAACCCTAGAGATAATGTTCATAAATCTAAACCAGTAGATAAAACACAGAAAGAAGAAAAAACATACAGTAAATACAAAAGACATAAAAGCCAATAAAATGAAAAAGATGAAAAATCAAAGGAAAATAGTAAAAGTGAATCAACAAGAAATCAAACTGGTGGAAAAAGTTCAAATATGACAAGAATTTTAATAAACTAAATATATTAAGCATGTCTATTAAAAACTGACATTTTAAAATTGGACTTTTAAGAAAAACTCCAATTATGTACTGCTTCCTAGAGACACACTGAAATCTAAGGACACATAATTATTTCAAGTCAAGTAGACTGACCCCCCCAAAAAAACTGAGAGTACTTACATTAATATAAGACAAAATAAAGTTGAAAACAAAACATACTACGAAAAATAGAGAAATTTATACTACAATGAGAAATGATTCAAATCACTAGTAAGTATAATTCTAAACTAGTGCACACATAATAAAAGAGCCCCAAATATATACAACAAAATTGATGAAATTTCACAAAGAAATGGTCAAATCAATCACTGTAGTGGAAGATTTCAACTCATTTTTTGATAGGTAAAATGAACAAAAACTTTAGTAAAAATTTTAAAATATTAGGACAATAAACTTGTGTTAATGTTCACAGAAAACTAGGTAATAAGAACTCTTCTCAAGCCCACAGGAAACATTTATTAAAATGTGCTATACCATAAGACAATTCTAAAACATTTTGAAAAATTGATATCAAACATAACTTTTCTAGACAAAATATAATCACATTAGAAGATGATAAGATATAAACTTTAAAACACACACTTATTAATGAGTTTATCAATAAGAAAATCATTCTGAAAATATAAAACTACTTTAGAATACTAAATATCAAAATTGTGAGATATAGCAACATTCCCTAGTATTGCATTTTTTTAAAATGAGAAAGAGTTAACATAAGTAACCGAATGTTTAGCTCAAGAAGTTAGAAAAAACACAATAGAGTCAAATTAAATGAAGCAGAAAGAAGACGAATGTACAGAAGAAATAAATGAAACCAAAAACAAATACAGAACCGAGAGCATAATAAAAACAAAGATTTGCTCTATGACAAAGCTAATAAGAATTCAAATTTCTGGTAAAGAAAAAGAAAAAGAGAGAGAAAATACAAATGAACACTACTATTAAATAGTAGAGGAGAGAATGCTATAGATGCAGAAGAGATTAAAGAAAAGTAATAAAATACTGTAAGTAGCTTCTTGCCAATACACCGAAAAACATAAAAAAGACAAATTCCTAGGGAAATGTAACAACACAATTAACTTAGGAAGAAATAAGAAATCTTTAATTATGCCATAACTATTAACATAAGACTATTAAAGTAATTGAAGAGAAGTTAAAAATCTTTTCATGATGAAAATACCTGACTCTGATGATTTTAGAGGTGATATTCACCAATCTTTCTAGAGACATAATTCCAATCTTACGAAACGTCTTAGAGAGAAACAGAGGAGAATTTCCTAGATCATTTTTTAAAGCTGATATTACCTTTATACCAAAGTCAGTAGAAGGTAACCTCATTCATAAACAAGGATGCAGATTTTAGCAAACAGAATCTAGCAGTGGTTAAATAATGTAATTCATAGAAAAAAATGGCTGTTTCATTCTTTTAGAAATGTGAAATGGCTTAACATGTTAGTATATCAGTACATGTAATCCAACACATTAGTAGATTTAAGAAGAAACATGTCATACAGCCATTTCAATAGATATGCAAAGAACACAGGAAAAAATTAAATGTGATTCCTTCATTAAAAAAAAATTATAAATAGGGATAGAACTTCCTGATCTTTACATAGGTAATCTATTGGTAGCAATTTTATATTTAAACAATACTGAAACCACCTAAAAATGTATATTTTAGTGGTTTTTTAATGAGGCAAACATCCTTGTAATCACCACTCCTAGTTCAAGAAAGAGAACTTTGCTAGCCATCATGGAATCCCCACCATGTGCCCCGTTTCTCTAACAACCCTTGCTCACCTCTCAATGGTAACCCTCATTCTAATTTTTATCATTGTCTACATGTTTACTTCTTGTTACAGTTATCTTGTCCTGGACACTTTGGTTTCATTTTGCTTATTTTTAAAGAAAACACATAATACATCATTTAACTTTTTAAAATCTCTAGGTCTCCCTCCATCTTTTCCTTTCTTTATAATTTATCCATGGAAGAACCCAAGGCATTTAACCTGTAGAATCCTTCATAGCCTGGAGTTTGCTGAGTGCCTCCTCATGGCATAGCTCAACATTTTCATTATCTTTTGCATTTCCTGTACATTGGCAGCTGAATACAGATATTTAAGTCCAATCTCTTTGTCAGGAAATATTCTAGGGGTACATAATGTCTGTTTTCTTTTCTGTGATGTTAAAGGTCACAGATGCCCAACGCCTTTATTCATTACTTTATTATAAGCTAAACAATAGAATTGTTCTACTTTCAGCCTTGAGTTTTATTTTGTTAGTTGAAGCAAACTTCTTAATGGTTAAGTATGACAATCATTTCTTTGGACCAGGAAAAAATGAGAAGTTCAATGTCATTACTTGTATTCAGCATGACGCCAGGGTCCTAGCCAGGGCAGTAAGATAAGGAAGAGAAATTAAGACATAAAAACTCAAAAGGACGGTACCAAGCCAGCATCACCTGCAGATGATATCATTGTTTACTTGGAAAATCAAAAGAATCCACAAATTATTAGAACCAATAAGAGAGCTGATAAAAAGCTAGTTGCCTCTAAAATAAAAAATAAAAATTGTTTGCTTCTCTATACACCAACAATAAACCATTTGAATATGTAATTTTTAAAACTGTCATTCACAATTAAAATTATAAATCAACTCAAAATATGTCACATATAACTACAACAAAGGTGTATACTGCCTCTGGGAAATTATAGGAGTTTATTGAAATAACTAAAAATAAACAAGATAGAGAATCATACTACATTTCTAGATTGGAAGAGCCAGTATCAGAAATATGAATTTTACTCAAAGTAAATCTATAAATTTTCTCATTAAATCTAATGGGGTTTGTCATGGAATTTGGCAAACTATGAGATTTATTTTGAAGAGCAAAGGGTCAAAGCAAGGCAAATTCTTGAAGAAGAATAAGATAGGAGGGTTTGCTTTTTCAAATAAGAAACCTTAGTAATTAAGCTAGTATAATATTTGTTCGGGGACAGACAATTTGGCTGGACGAACAAAACAAGATTCCAGAAATAGACCCACACACATATAGAAAGTTGATTTACAAGAAAGGAATTATCCCATACCCTTGAAAAAGAGAGGCGAGTAATTCAATAAGTGTGCTGAGACAATTATTATACCAGCCAGGATAGGATGGGTTTTGCTTAGGAAACAACCCTCACTTCTTAGTGGCATAAAATAAGAAAGTCTTACTCAGACTATATGTCCAACCTGAGTTTGTAGGAAGTGGAATGGATTCTATTCTTTGTAGATGTCACTCATGACCACAGGCTGATGGAAGATTAAACTTTTTTTTGACAGTAACATCTCCACATAAACCTTCAGGTTTCTCCATGCAGCAGAAAATCAAGGCTGAAGAGCTCGACACTGACAACATCTTTGCTTCAGTTTACCATTGTGTAGAAAATAATTTCTTAAACAAAAATAGAACAGTAAGAAAAAAATTCTATTTATCAACAGACATATGAAAATATGTCACAACTTGGAGATATTTTATCTCTAACATAAGATTAATACTTATATTCTTTTGCCGTGCAGAAGCTGTGGAGTTTGATTAGGTCCCATTTGTCTATTTTGGTTTTTGTTGCCATTGCTTTTGGCGTTTTGGTCATGAAGTCCTTGCCTACACCTAAGAAACAGTCAATAGAGTGAATCGGCAACCAACAGAATGGGAAAAAATTTTTGCAGTCTACCCATCTGACAAGGGGCTGATATCCAGAATTTACAAAGAACTAAAGCAAGTCTACAAGAAAAAAACAAACAAGCCCATTCAAAAATGGGTGAAGGATATGAACAGATACTTTACAAAAGAAGACATACAGGAGGCCAACAAACATATGAAAAAATGCTCATCATCACTGGTCATCAGAGAAATGCAAATCAAAACCACATGGAGATACCATCTCACACCAGTTAGAATGGCGATCATTAAAAAATCTGGAAACAACAGATGCTGGAGAGGATATGGAGAAATAGGAACACTTTTATACTGTTGGTGGGAATGTAAATTAATTCAACCATTGTGGAAGACAGTGTGGCGATTCCTCAATGACCTAAAAATAGAAATCCCATTTGACCCAGCAATCCCATTACTGGGTATATATCCAAAGGATTATAAATCATTCTACTACAAGGACACGTGCACACGAATGTTCATTGCAGCACTGTTTACAATAGCAAAGACCTGGAACCAACGCAAATGCCCAACGATGATAGACTGGATAGGGAAAATGTGATACATATACACCATGGAATATTACGCAGCCATCAAAAATGATGAGTTCATGTCCTTTGTAGGGACATGGATGAACCTGGAAACCATCATTCTCGGCAAACTGACACAAGAGCAGAAAATCAAACACCATATATTCTCACTCATAGGCGGGTGTTGAACAATGAGAACACATGGACACAGGGAGGGGAGCACTACACACTGGGGTCCGTTGGGGGGAAATGGGGGAGGGACGGGAGGGGGTAGGGAGGTGGGAAGAGATAGCATGGGGAGAAATGACAGATACAGGTGAGGGGACGGAAGACAGCAAACCACACTGCCATGTGTGTACCTATGCAACAATCTTGCATGTTCTTCACATGTACCCCAAAACCTAAAATGCAATTAAAAAAAAAAAAGAAAAAGCAAAAAAAAAAAAAAAAGATTAATACTTATATTCTAAAAGAACCATGCACATTAGTAAAAAAGTGATGAAATCAGGAACTTTCATTAACAGGAATCATAAAGAAAGTGAAAATAAAAGACATAATCTTCAAGATTTGCTATCTAACAAAAAGTTAAAATCCAGGATATGTTAAACAAACAAATGAACAAATCTCAGCTCATGACATTAATAAGAAAAAGACAACAATTCTGACAGAGAAGGGGGAAAGAAAAAGCTCATGAACAGGAATCTGACCAAAGAAACATAAATGGTCCATTCATAAATCAATAAAAATGTGCCCAATCTAATTATTAATCTGGGAAATGCAAGGAAATACCACAAGGAGATGCAATTTTACATCCTCTTGATTGGGGTGGGGTGGAGAATGCATAAAAATATAAAGTATTTGAGAGAAAGGCACTGATAGGAAATCCCCTAAAATTGTTGATGAGAGTGTAAATATCAATTATTCTGGTAAACGAATTCACATTATCTGGCAGAGCATTCACAAATTCTAGAACATAATAATTCTACTCTAAAATATACATGTTAGGAATCACCTTGTATGTTTGAACCATGAAAACATTAGAGAATTTTCATAGTTAATCTGACTGGAAATGCCTAGAACAAAATTGGGTTGCATTTATGTAATGTAATACTTTATATCAGTGAAAACATATACACCATTGCTATATGCAAGATAATGTGTATTACTTCTGAAAGTTCAGAAATAAAGCAAAACTAAAACATACATTGAGAATGTATGCTTACGTGGTAAAATTCTATGCACAGGAACATGTGTACATATGTGCTAAAATTGCATATGTGTATGCTTGCATACCTATGGGATACCTCTGGTATACCTATGTACCTACCTGTGGTGTATACCTATTATATATATATATATAATATGGGTATGATACGAAGCATGGGTATGAGATATATATATATGTATGATATACAGCATATTGATAAACACAAAATTCAGGAGAGGTGTTAATGCATGGCTGGAAGGCAGCGGTGTGGGTAAGAATAAACCTTTCAATAAATGCAAATTATTAGTCATAATCTAGTTCTTATTTTAGGTTAGTAAGTTAATAGCTATTAGTTTTATGATTATGCTTTATAACGTAAAATATTAGTACCTTAGTATTTTAAGATAAACATTATATTAAATATATTACATATAGTAAAAAAGCAAAAATAATAAAGTTTAAAATCTAAAAACAAAATAAGAAGGATGGCCTGTGGATGTGGTAAGTAGCAAGGTAGGACACAGGCCCCGCCTCAGAGTCGGCAAGGAGGTTTCCCTTCCTTTTGAGAGGACTTCTGGGTCTGAGACAGCTGTGGCAGGGAGGTGGAGGTGGGATGGAGGGGAAAGTGCTATGCTCCGTTAGTGACGCCTGCATGGGCATGGAGATGAGAGTGGTAGGCCTGTGCAGCAAGTTTATCGTTCGTGTTCTAAGTGATTTATTCCGATGGAGTGGGGTTTTGTCTTTATTGAGGGCATGAGGAGGGGTTGAACCTGTTGAAAACACGGGGCTGGATTTTTTACTTTCCTTGGAAATCAGGGCCCTGAGCAGCTTTACTGAAGCCAGTACACTGGCAGTGGTCTGTGCCCAGGGAGTAGGATTCCCAGACAAATTGATCACAGATAAGCATGCCCCAGGAGAAATTCATGACCAGGAACCCATCTTCAGTTGGGGCTTTCTCTGTGAAAGCCTGGGACTCATGGACTTCTGTATCTTGGTCTCAAGCCCCTTGGTTTGCAAATTCTCCCAATTCCATCTAGGGAAAATAAGAGGGCGAAAAAAGAAACCTTGGGAAAGGAGACAGAGAAGGAAGGGTAAAGAAAGGGAAAGGGAGTCAGATACAGTAAGGGGGAAAAAAGAAAGGGGAGGGGATCTTGAAGTTAGAAAAAAATAAGTGACCTGGGAGAAGGGTATAGAAAAGGAGAGGGTGCGGAGGAATTATTGATTAGATCCCTTGGGGTGACATCTATCAGCCCTTGATTAGGTGTGAAACGTTGACAGGCCTGAATTGCTTACAACTAATTAATGGCTGTGAGGGGCTTTGAAATCCTGGGATGAAAGCAAAAGGCTTTGTCTATGAAAACAAACGGCATCCATGATTTAAACTTTATACTGTTCCTATGGACTCTAGATGCTAAACAGAAGAGCCTGTCCTGTCCTTAGCTGGGACGCTATTTGTAGGTCACTCCTAAGGGCAGTGATTGCTTTTCTCTTCTGTCCTCATTTCTGTCTGTGCAAACTCTCAGACCCCTGGGAAAGCTCAGCTCTGCCTGCTTCACTGAGGAGCCAGGAGTCCTCAGCAGGGCAGGGGCATTGAGGCTCCAACATTAGATCTCAGTCTGTTGAGGACGTCTTATTTATTATGGTTTCAATTCATTGTTTTTAGTTGTTATTGTTTCTAAGCTTGAGTTGTCCCCTGTTTTGGTTGGAATACTATCTACTTCAGCTGGTGGAAAGCACTGTGGGTCTTAATGTAGCTCTGACACTTCAGCTGGTGGGTGGAGCATGTGCTGTCAAACTGTTGCCAGGTTAATAGCCTGTGAGCTCCTTTTCCAGACCATTGACTTAACTACCCCCTCTCCCTCCCAGTTCAGTGGCAGGGTGGATAAGTGCTGTTTTCTCCTCAAACCAGTGCACAGAGGCATATCAGACCCAGCCAGGACTTTCGTTTTCCTCTTGTTGTGGGTTGCCACCAACCCAAATAGCTAGAGAACAATGGGGAGGGGGTTCCCCTCCATTTCAGAGCTTCCCTTTCTACTTTTGCACACGCCAATCTGAAAACAGCATCCTCAGGGAAATTCAGAGGTGAATTGGTGTGCAATTGAGGCAGGGCAAGGCAATGGGTTATCTTTCATTTCCTGGAGAAAATTAGTGAGAACTATAGCTGTTTTCACAAAGGGCACACACCAGGCAGGGAAATGCAGGTGCAGGCAATAAAGCAAGGATAAAAGGAAATCCCTTGCATGGGTTCCTGAATCCAAGTGGGAGGAAGTCCAGATGAGGAAGAGACAGGCCAGTTGGAGGCCTATTCAGATGGTGGAGAACCTCGCCCACATATAGTGAAAACTGCACATATCTGTATGAGTTTGCATGCAACCAGGGAAATTTATACATCTCTGTGTAACATCGCATGTACTGCAGAAACTTCAACACAGTTGGAGAAACTGTGTAAACCTGGAGAACTGTGAGTGCAGTTGAGTAATCTCCGTAGCCAAGAGCAGAAACACAGGGCTACTCAGCAAAGATATACCACATGCTGCTCGACAAAGGCAAAGATGCTTTTTCACAAATGGCTGGAAGGAGGCACATACTTATTTCACTGTCTGTGCAGATTATGAAAGAATCTGCAACATCTATATTGCAGAACTCAAGACAGAGCTTTTTGAACTTTCTTGTGCCTTACTACCACCTGGGGAGGGTGTTTAAAATACAGGTACCAGAATACCATCATGAACTACCGAAGCTAATCTTTCACTTTGGGGCCCAGAGAAGTGCATTTATAATACAACTCCTTCAGAGAAGCAAACGTACAACAAAATCTGATGAACTAATTCAGGGAATGGTGTCAGTTTTGAGGGCAATACCTTCTTCTCTTTCTCCAAGTGATTCTGAATTTGTGAAAAGAATCATGATGCTAAAATCAGAGAAAACTCTGTGTAGGGATTGTATCTCTGATGGTCCTGCAGTTTGTTGTAGGGGGATCAGATTCCCTGGTCTCTCATCTGCTGATATCCCCAAGCCCTCTCCCTAGAAAACAGTCTCCTGGTGGATATGACAAAGGAAATCTCAAATCAAATGTTCATATAACCAGACCATAATTGCTGGCTTACTCATTTTTTTTTCTTTTACTAGACATTGAACTTGTATTGTCCCTGGTTGGAGGAAGGGCACCCTCTTCATCCCTGTCTACGTAATGCTTGGCAGATAATGTATTGGTTGGAATAGTCTGACTAGAGAGGTTTAAATAAAGAAGAAAGTAATATCCATGGAACACTCCTGCACAGACACCACACTACCTTTTTTAACAGAAATTATTTCATTTCACTCTTACAACATCATTTGAAAATCTTTGGTTATTATTCTCATTTTATACTAAAGAAAGTTTAGCTCTAATGTTGTTAGTCAATGTTCCCATTTTCTTTCAAGAGATAGGTCTGGGGTTGGATTCCTGGCCTGCTGGATGTCAATATTTACAACTGCTCACTATTAACTCTTCAAGTCCCTGACATGTCAATGAAAAAAAAATAATCAAACACTTCACTGCTGTTCATCTCCATTTCATTTAGAAAGACAAAAAAGGGAAGCAAGTTTGATCCAACTTTTCCGTAAAGCTTCCCTGGCATCTCAGGAGGGAGCTTCAGATATCATGGGGGGAGAAATTGACCAACGCAAATAAACATTTATCTTCTCAGCATGTCATATCATTTCATTGCATGCTCTACTAATAGGGTGCCTCTATTCTGGGAATGAAAGATTTACAAAATGAATATATAATTTAAAAAGTGAATTTACAGTAACATCCACCATGTTACCTTCCCCAAGTGCTTTTGCATATAGACTCTCATTTAGAGTATCCACTAAGCGGATTCAGATAATGCAGTTTGCCAATGCAAAAGCAAAGGGATGATTTTGTAAATATTCAAATACATTCAAGTTGCCAAAAAAAAAAAAAAAAAGAGTGACATGCTTACTCTCTGACTTGTGATTTCACCACTGAGAGCCTTCTATGTGCAGGCCCTATAATTTCCATGAGTCTCGTTTAATTTTTGCAACTACTTGGTGATACAGGTATAGTTATGCAACCCTCAGGTCACCACTGCTGTGAGGTGTCAAACTTTAATTAGATCTTACTCAGAGTTTCTAAGAAAACATGCTTAAAAGGCAGAGACCCCCATCACTCACTATCAGCATATTCATGAGCCTTACATGCACATTTAAGATGGAGTCTTAAAACCAGCTCTAAACAAGGGAGGAAAACACAAACAGGGCTTTCAATTCAGCATTTTGTAAAGTGTCCATTTGCATTGGATAGATGAACATCTTTCAAAAACATAAAAAAGGAGTGGAAATAAATATACTGTGAAATCTTTAATTCTAGGAAAGTTTGGTTAAGTTGTGCTCAGAGAGGTTAGTTAAGTTGCCAAAGGTCACACGGGCATAAAATGGAAAATTGGAGACTAACACCTTGAGCTTCTCATTGACTTCTGAGTGTATTCCCCTAAACAAGAGCTGCCTCACAGTAAGGGATTTTAAATATATCAGGGTGCTAAATCTAATTAAATTGAACTTTAAGCAAATCCCTTTCAGAGGAGGACTCTGACAAATTATATGAAAGGGGTAGTGCTGGCAAGAAAGCCCTGTTTGTTGTTTTTATGCATGACTTACAGAGAAAAGAGACAAATACTAGGAGGTAAGATAATAAAATGAGACAACACCAAGCAGATCAATGAACAAGCAACAGAAAGAGTAAAGTGAAAAGAGAAAAACAGATCTTCATGCTGTATTTGTCTCTTAACACTGCTGCAATAAATTACTAGGAATGTAGTGGCGTAAAACAACACAAATAAATGAGCTTACAGTTCTGAAGGTCAGAAGTCTGGCCTGGGTTCTAATGAGCTGAAATAAAGTTGTTATCAGGGCTACATTCCTTCTCCGGGCTCTCCTGGAGAACCTTTTTTCTTGCCTTTTCCAGCTACTTGAGACTGCCTACATTCCTTGGCTTGTGGTCACTTCCTCAATCTCTGAAGCCAACAACAATGCATTTTTCTTTAAAGGCAGCCAAGAAAATTCTGTTTTTAGGGTTTTGTGATTAGATTGGGTCCACCAGAATAAGCCAAAATAATCCACCCCATCTCAGGATTCTTAATCATATCTACAATGTCTCTTTTGTCATATAAGGTAACATACTCAGTTTCTGGGAATTAAGGTATAGATATCTTTGAGAGTCCATTATTCTGCCTATCGCTTACATAGATAGGACCTAGGAAGGATAGAATACGGGAATCGTAGGTACAGTTTGAACCTACAGAAGTGCACTAAAGAGTAATATGGAAAGATAAAGGGGCAGGTAATGAGCAAGGACAGAATAGACAGAAACATTTATTAAGAACTTGAACGAGCCTAAGTAGTGGCAGATCCATTTTTTGTGTGGGGGGCACTTGAGCTTAAGCACATTTTAAAAGCCTTCTGAGAAAGATACTATATTATTAATACAATTTGCTAAAAATCCTTCCCAAGGGCACTAGGAAGGAGTCACTGTACCATGAGCATCCCTGAAGCTTAAGTTTCATGAGCATCATAGTAAAACCACCTCTGAGCCAGGGACTATAGGAGGCACTATGTAGGTGTCATTGTCATTTACCGTCTGCACAAGTCTGGGAAAGCTGATGTGGGACTTGATTGAGAAAATCTGGTAAGTGATGGAGCAGAAATCCAGAGCCAGGCTGTGTGACACTGCAACACACTCATCACGCTCTCCCTGCTGAAAGTTGAAGCCTAGAGAGCTGCACCCCACTACTGAGCTTAGCTATGTGATGTTCAAACCAAGCAACAATTCTCTGTAGCGCCTTGTGAATTTTACAGTTGTCTTGGAACAAATATCCAAGCAACATTCCCTATTGCAGGGGTGAGGATGAGACAGAGGTACAGAACACAGCTGTGGAGGTAGGAAGATAAAATCAAGGCCAAAGTTATTTGGGGCTACTAGGATGCCCAGATGCCCAGATGCCAGTGCAGCCCAAACAGTCTAAATCATTCCTTCCCCCCGCCCCCTGCCACCCCGAGGCAAAGTCTTCCTTTATCACCCAGGCTACAGTACAGTGGCATGATCTCAGCTCTCTGCAACCTCTGCCTCCCAGGTTCGAGCATTGCCTCAGGCTCCCGAGTAGCTGGGATAACAGGTGCCTGCCACCATACCAGACTAATTGTTTTTTTTTCGTATTTTCAGTAAAGACGGGGTTTCACCATATTAGCCAGGCTGTTCTCAAACTCCTGACCTCAAGTGATCCACCTGCCTTAGCCTCCCAAAGTGCTGGGATTACAGGTGTGAGCCACCATGCCTGGTTAGTTCAAACCATTCCTATTGGCCTTTTCATGTTGCCTGGGACGTTTCTTGATGATTCCTCCTTTTGTCTCCACTTTTTCCTACCCCTCACAAGGCCTATGAACACATGGTATTTGCCTATCCCCATTCTGAAGCATGGACATTTTGAAATAACCTGATACATTATTATCTTAAAAAAAAAAAATCAAACCTAATCCTGATGTTGAACTTTACCTTGCTGCCAAGTTTTACCCAAATCCTAGGTAGTACTATTTCTTACCTTGGTCCTTACCCATGCTTCTGAAACAGAATTAGGCTTAGGCTTCAGGATCAGCCAGAAGGGAAGCATGAGATAAGGTTTAGAGATGCAATTTTCCAAGTAATACAATGTATTTAACTCAATATATCTAAAGTGTGAGCATTTTAACATGCAATCATGATAATCATTGAGTTTTTTTTTTTGTATGAAATCTTAGAAATCCAGTATGATTTTACACTTACAGCACATCTCAGGATTAACCACATTTCGAGTGACCAATAGCCACATGAAGCTGGGATCTCCTGTATTGAATAGCATAGATTTAGAGACTTGTAAGGTTCAGGCTTTTTGTGTGCTGTTTTGTTTTGGTTTGGTTTGGTTTGGTTTGGTTTGATCAGGAAGCAGGAAATGCCTGCTCGTATCTCCTTTTCTCTTTTTGGTGGTTTTGGCGCCATTTCTGATGATTGTTTAGATGGATTAGTTCATTAGGGTTTGCAAAAGTGGTGATATTTTCTCGTCCTGCTTTCATTTATAATCTGTAACACTTCTCTAAAGGGATATTTCTTATCCTCAACTACGTGGTTACATGAAATAAAAATTTTTATCGAAAAAGCAGAATATTGTTTGATCCTTTTCTTTCAGTTTTCAAAAAGCAGGCGCTATGTTTGCAGTTCTCCCAAAGGTACAGGGTGCAGGTCAGGGTTGAGGAAGAGCCGAGGAAGAAGGGGGCAGTGGGGGTAATTGGAGGTTCAGTGAGGACAGGATGGGCATAGGATAAAGGTGAGAGGTAGAGGAAGGGCTTAGTGATGGGGTCAGGGGTATGCGATGGCTGGAAGAGGACTGTTCCAAGCATATCAGTGTTAAAGATAAGGAAAAGTACTGTGCATTCACCATGGCTGAATAAATCAGGTATTTTCTCCATCCCACTCTAGGAAACAGAGAGCTCATTACGCTTCACTCCCCAGATTCACACTATCTAGTAGGCCACTATCTACTAGGCCTTGATCTTATGCTTTTCTCTATAGGAACCTGCCAAGTCCTAAAGGAGATGCTTTTTAAATCACTGGCGACTGAAATAGCTCTAAGAGGCTCTCTCCAGGAAATAAACAGAGTTTGTGCTTCAAGTTACATACGGAGACTGTTTTGGATTGTCTCAAAGAGAAGGAATCTGGAGACTGGTGCTTAGAGTTGAGGATAGGAGGAACTGAATCTTCAGTTTAAAGGACCGGTATGTGAATTACAGCAAGGTTGGTAATGGGGGTTTTTATGAGAGTTGGAGATCCATACCCTAACTGCTTAGGTGCCCTGGATGGAGGATTTCTATGGGATGCAAGGAAACCTGGAATACCCACAATCTTGAGGGAAGTGAGCCAAACCCCTGTGCTGAGCCTGTGATCAGAGGGAGGAGCCATGAGGGGCCAGAGGCCATAAGAGCATTGAGGTACAGCATCCGCCTCATGGATCAGGAGACTAAGGTCAACTATGGCAGACACATAGGATAAGGACAAGGCCCTCCTCCCTTTTGCTAGGTGACTTCTGAATGCTAGGAGTGTTATTTTCTATGGTTATTATGAGCAGAGATTCTAGAACAAGCCCTCTGTGTTCAAATGCCAGCTTCTGTGTGTGCTCCGTGAGCTTGGACTGAAGATCTTTGTGCCTCAACATCTTCATCTATAAAATGGGTAAAAATAATAGTAACTTCTAGGGTGGTTGAGATGAAAAGTAAGTTTGTAAAGATGAAACACTTAGATGGTGTTTGAACCACAGTAAGTGCTGTGTGTTAACTATGTTTAACTGACTCTAATAGGGTAACTAAAATAATAATAATTATTTTTACTTTGTGACTTTGGGGAGATGAAAGGATCACTGAATATAATATAGACTGATTTTTCTCTAAATTATATTAGAATAAGATTTAATTTGGAGGGTGGAAGCAGGGAGAGGAGCAGAAAAAATAAGTATTGGGTGCTACGCTTAGTACCTTGGTGGAAAAATGATCAGTACATCAAACCCCTGTAACATGAGTTTACCTATGTAACAAACTTGCACATGTACCCCTACACCTAAAATAAAAGTTGTGTGGTTTTTTTTAAAAAAAAAAGGTTAAAGAAAGAAAAAAATAATAAATGTAATGCTTTTGTGTGCCTGACTGCTATGGATTAAATTCATGGCACGACAACACATTACCTAGCAGTATAACACCCTTTTATATATTTTTGCTTCCATATCAAAATGGCTGAATTAAAACTGTTCTTTCAGAACACTCTGAGCCATGCATCAAAGTGTCTCAGTGAGTCTTAAAGGGACCATTCGTTGGCATCCCAGGGCAACGTACATCCCTGATGTTCTGAAAATGTCTGTAAAAAAAGTGTATTGTGGAGAGAGGTAGTGAGGTTGGGATGGAAAGAGAGTGGGAGGATTTTATGTATAAAAATACGAAACGAGTAAGTGTGAAGCTTATAGAATGTTAAAAAAAATAGTGCAGTTCTTTTAAGAATGGTTTCAAGCCCAGGAAGGATGCAGCGTGAGGGTGGGAGGGGAGTGAGCTCTAGGCTTTTCTATCATGGGGTTGAAAAGCAAAACTGTGGGATGCAGAAATCACGACTCAGGAAGTGGCTTCTAGTCACAGGGAGGCGCTTCTCTGTAACAGGGCTTCACAGCTGACTTTTACGAGATCTTTAGAGAATTCCATTTTTGACACTAGTTTTTAATAATATCTGGATAAAAGGGTAAAGGACCAAGACAGTGTCACGAGGGGGTATTAATAGTGATATTTAAAAAGGACAGAATGAAGGCCTTAACAAATGGAGGCAGTAGCCCTGTGATTCACAGGGATGATGGTTCCCCCCAGGGGTTATGCAGGAAGATGAGAAAGCCAGGGGACAGAAGGATATAGACAGTGTCAACTTCATGTTCCCTGCCATTCCATGGCAGCCTCACTTTGCCTTAGCTGGAGCCCTTTTGGCTCAAAGCCAAGTGTCTCATTCACAGTCTCAGTTTGCTATTTGGAGCTCCGAATTCATAGATGATAATCAGTCCAGTATGGGGTGAGTCTTAGGCATTGCTGGTAGATTAAAGTCCTGCTGGTTAAGTCCACAGGTCTGGGAATCTGCCCCACGTGGCTGTCTAGTACACTAGTCCTCTGTCATAGCTAGACCTTTGCAAGGGTCCTAACACCTTACCTAATCCTTTCCCATATTCTCCTTTACCAATGGCCTAGTCCCAATATCCTTGGCTATCGACTTTAATCTGGCTTGGAATATGATACTCACCCAGACGCAAATGCCACTATCTAGTGGGCCTTGATCTCTTGCTTTTCTCTATAGGAACCTGCCAAACCCTAAGGAAGACACTTTTTAATTAACTGGCATGGCTGAAATAGTTCCAAGAGGCTCTCCCCAGCTGAATAAGCCTGCCCCTGGGACCTGCACCTTTGGTCCCTGTCCAACCATTCGCTTCGAGTGGGACTCTTACTGGTTATCTGTTACTCTGGACTGGAAATTTCATTTTGACCTTCTTTTGCTTCAAGATCTTTCTAAAACCCAGGATGCAAATGCAGTTTTTTCTTTCACAAAGGGTCTTAACACCTCACTCTACTTCACGTGTCTGATCCCTTTCCAACAAGTAGGAAAGGATATAGCATCTAATGAGTGTTTGCTGAGCAAATGAATGAATGAATGAATAATTGCATATGTAGTTTAGGAAGGTTAGGAGAATTGATGAGTAATTCACTTGTTTAACAGGTTAAAAAGAAAGATGAAGTTTACATCAAAAATTAAGAAATAGCCGGGCGCGGTGGCTCAAGCCTGTAATCCCAGCACTTTGGGAGGCCGAGGCGGGTGGATCACGAGGTCGAGAGATCGAGACCATCCTAGTCAACATGGTGAAACCCCGTCTCTACCAAAAATACAAAAAATTAGCTGGGCATGGTGGTGCGTGCCTGTAATCCCAGCTACTCAGGAGGCTGAGGCAGGAGAATTGCCTGACCCCAGGAGGCGGAGGTTGCGGTGAGCCGAGATCACGCCATTGCACTCCAGCCTGGGTAACAAGGGCGAAACTCCGTCTCAAAAAAAAAAAAAAAAAAAAAAAAAAAAAAAAAAAAAATTAAGAAATAGTAATAAACAAAAATCCCATGATTTACATTCTTTCCAGACTTTAAGTTGAGCATATGCTACAGCCTCCTTTTGATATACCAAACCCCTGAAAATTATGAAAAAAAACCAAACAAACAAAAAAACAAACAATGGTTTTAAAATCCCAGTAGTACCTCCTTCAGAATGTAGAGTGATCACAGCCCAAAGACCAGCCTCCAGAATACTGCAGGCAGTGACACAGTCCTACCATTGTTTCCTCAAACTCATGATCCAGAATTCACTGTATCCTTTCTGAGAACTTGCTCTTTCTCCCATATACTATACTTTTATGGGTAGATAAAGTCTTTGAAGAAAAATGCAATGAGCTATGAGACATCATTCAGGCAATCTTGGCCTTGCCTAGGAAAGAATATTGAGCTGTGAAATGAAAGAGGTGGTAAGCCACAGGGAGAAGGTATCCCCAGATATATTAGGCAGATGGAGAAGTAGGAACACAGACTCTGGGATAAGAAAGATCTTGACAGTGGGTCTGAGTGCAGGGAGTGGTGTGGGGAGAAATTAAAGAAATTCCTACAGGCCAGATCTTGTAGAACCCTCAACCTCTATCCACGGAGGGATTTTAGGCAAGGAGGAGAGGAGGCAAGTATTTCCATGATTAAAAGATCACTCGCTGCTGTTTAGAAAATGGATTGGACAGAGCAGTGTGCAATTACAAAGAAGGATGTGTGGTTGCTTGGGCCAGGATGAATGAGATTGGTAGCTGTAGAGATGCAGGTCAGTGACTAAATTGAGGAGAGGTATTTAGAAGGTAGAACAGACAGGATGATGAGAGGCAGGGGAAAATGTTCAGAGGCTGTTCAGTGGGGGCTGCTGGAGAAGATGGAGAAATCAAACCAGAGGGGAAGACAGGGTAAGGTCTCAGAGTATCTCACATGTCATGCTAAGAAGTTTGAACTTTATTCTGTAGGCAACAGGGAGCCATTGAAGGGTTTTAAGACTGGGAATGATTTGCATATTGGAAAGGTCACTCTGACAGGGTACAAAGGACAGAGAGGAAGAAAGTAGAGCCAGGGAAACCCATGAGGAGAGTGTAGTAGTTGTGTAAGTGTGGAATGATGAGTGTTTGAATTAAGGTGGTAGCATAAAAGATGGAGAAAATGGGATAAATATAACTTTTTTTTTTTCACTCTGTACCCAGGTGGAGTGCATTGGTGTGATCTCAGCTCACGTCCACCTCCCAGGTTCAGTGATTCTCCTGCCTCAGCCCCCCGAGTAGCTGAGACTACACGCACAAGCCATCACACTGGCTAATTTTTGTATTTTTAGCAGAGATAGGGTTTCACCATATTGGCTAGGCTGTTCTTGAACTCCTAACCTCAGGTGATCCACCTACCTTGGCCTCCCAAAGTGCTGGGATTACAGGCATGAGCCACCATGCTGGGCCAGAATACAACAATTTGAAGAAGATGGAACTGCATTCCCTGGGAGAGTGAATTGGACATGGCAGTGCGACCACGAAGTTTGATGGGAAGCCTAGAGAAGGGAGTTTGAGCAGAAAGAAATTCATTGACTCAAAAATTATGGATAAGACACTGTGCTAGGCCCTAGGAATGTATGTGGCATAAGGAAAACGCTATCTGCCCTTCTGGAACTGATAGTCTAGTGGAGGAGACAGAAATTAAGTAAACAAACACATTCATTAATCTTGAATTAGAAGTCTGATGAAAGAAAGTAATAGACATGTCATAAAAAATAGCAGGGTATGGAAGTATGTGGCTTGGTTTACATAGGGTGGTTGGAAAACGCTCTCAGAGGGATGATATTTAAGATAATATCTGATGGATGAAAAATAATTAGGAGGGTAAGTACGGGAAGAAAGAACAGCAAACACACAGGCACTGAAACTGGAAAGTGCTTGGCTTATTTAAGAAGCAGTAAGATCACTGTGGCTGCAGAGGATTGAATGAGAGGAGGAGGAATGTATGAGAGATGGGCAAAGGTTAGATCACTCAAGGCTATGTCCGTCACTCCATGTGTATGGAGAGGTAGTGAGGTGTTATGCTCAGCTGCAAAACAAGCAGGTTAGTCTCTTGTCTTGTACCTAAAAGGCTTTGATAATTAATTTTATTGCACAATCCCCAGCAGACATTTGATTCCGGGACCCCTGAAAAAAGATAATGAGCATTATAAATATCATATTGAGTAGATATTGGAAACTCATTTAGGAGAAAATCAGAGTTTAGAATCCGGGAATTCAGTAGCACAGAGTCACTGAAAACATGGGAGAAAAACCTGGGAGTGAAAGCAGACATGTACTTTGTAGGGTAGAAGCCTGTGCCCAGAGATCTGGAACACTGAGGTTTCAGTAGTACCAGCGGAAGCTGGATGCAATAATAATTCACCCACATACTGTTTGTATGTTCCTTGCTAGGGCCAAGCTGAGTTATAGATTCTGGGCTTTATCTGAATAAAGAAAAAGAATAAAATGGTTGTGTTGGTATCAGCAGTTTGCATCCAGAGCAAACATCAAGATAAAGGGTGAGATGCAAAATGTTTATTAGAGATCAACACTTACAAAAGATAAGAGGTTAAACAGAGGGAGAAGTCAAACTACCATAGAGAATTGAGAAAGCCACAGCTAATCCAGCAGAGAGCTCTGGAGTGAGTACCAGCCATGAGAGTGTAACACTGTGGATTCAAATGGTCAAGCCTTTATTTTTCAACCTTGCTTAGTCACTGCATGTAGCTCCCTTGGCAAAAAGAGGGAACTTGGGCAAGGTGGCTTGCTGCAGCTGAGGCAGCCTCTGAAGAAGCAAACAGCTGGACACCCTCCACCTCCATTGACTGCACTTCTGCAGCTAGACAGCAAGCCTTTCCTTAGAGAGGTATGAGTGGGGTAATTTTGTGTCTACAGTAAACATCAAAAAGTAGATGATTAAAAACTTTATATAAGCCTTAGTAAGCTCTCTGAGCCATTTCTACATTCTTAAAATGAGGTATTGTGAAACTATATTTAGACACGTATGTGAAAAATCTCTAGCTGGTACTTGTTCCTGTTAGAGAAGCAATAGGTTTAGATTATTGAAATCACCTTGCAGCCAATGTAATAAAATATAAAAATGGCCTCCAATGCAAAGTCTAATGTTAACTCTTCCAAATTCCTACTCAAGTACCACAGAGCACTTCCCCACTGGCAGGGAGAGTGCAGTTGAACAAGGACAAGGGTTTTGAGCTTCTTGGTGTTCTGGAACCCCTTGGGTACATGGGGGAGCTGGAGATGACAGTGAAAAGAGGTTAGCTTTTCTTTCCTAGGTTGGCAAAATGCCTACCAAGAAAATGGCTTAGTGGAAAGGGAAGATAGTTTTTAAATCTGTAAGTTCTACAGTTCTTAATAGGTGACAGTGCCCAAAAGTTAACAAAGATTTTGAGTGCATTCTCCTAGAAGGTTAAAAGTCAGCTTTCTCAATCTGGGATGAAGGCTCACAGTTGGAGTCCCATGAAATTCGTCTTCCACTTAGTTATTTTCTTGTTACCCTTTGTGGATTTTTTTCTTGCAGACCTGACATTTATATGGGCAAAGTCTGTGTGGGTACTGGGAACACCTACCCATATAGACACTTGTAAATTTCACATGGTCGAAGCAAGTCAGCCACACATTACTCACTGGCATTGATGTAGTTCACGTCTACACTTTGTTGATTTTACTATCTTGTCAACCTTCCTTCTGATCCTTCTGCCAGGTTGGGTATCTGGTGCATGAATAGAGATGGTAAAAATGAGTTGAGTGTGGGATTGTGTGGGTTATGCTTATGGTAATAAAACGAGGGGATGATTACGAGAAATGTGGGTATTATGTAATGGAAAACATTGTTGGAGGAATAGTCATTGATATTTCTGGAAAAATGGATGGGCAGAAGATAGTCTTTGGAAATGCTGGACACTTGCAGAGTCTTGTTAAAGTAAATCCATTTTGTTTTTCTTTTTTCCTCACATCCTTCAAGTACAGGGCATGAGATTGCAATTATTTCTACTGTACAGCTGTGGCGGAGAGTGATTGATAGGAGTGACATCCGAACAATGATTTTTATTTAAATTCTTCCCCAGTAAACATATTCAGAATACTTATCAGAAAACTTTTAAAGTTGACAGAAAATTCTTTTAAGTTAGGGAGAACACAAGCTTAAAGGCAAGAAGACCACAGCAGTGGAAGCAAGCCAAATGGTTTCTTTGGCTGTTCTTGTTGCTGTGTATTTGTTTTGCATACTTTCAACATTTATCTAGTACTTCATAAAAATAAAAAAATTTAAAAAGTATTAGAAAGTGATATTTCCCTCTAAAGGAGTATAGTATTAAAGAAGATGGTAAAAAAAAAAAAAAGAAACATGGAAAATGTTTGACTGCAGTGTTCCTAAAGCTGACAGCTTCATCTGTGCAAGCTCTCATAGGAGGGTGACATGAAAAACATGGGTAGGCATTGCAAGTGTCCCTCAGTTATGGTCTTGACTCTTCCTCTGAGACCAGGAAGCACCTAGATGGTTAAGTGGAAGTGAAGTGAGTAGACCCAGTTCCTTGCCCAGCTGAGGGCCTTAGTGTGCATCTCACATTACTTCCCAGACCTCCCATCTGTAAAATGGGAGTATTGGGCTGCAGGGATCATATAAGTTCCTGGTAGCGCTATCATCTGTGATTTCATGAGGCAGAATGAGCCTTTGGGGGTGTTTTGGAGAGAGACCAAAATAGAGGAAGGAGAAAGGGCTTTGGAGCAGAAAGAACAGCACTATAGAACTTGATTAGAAACTTACTTCTACTTTTTCTGAGTAACTTGTGTTAGGCTCTTAGCTCCTCAATCCTCTCATCTTTAAAAGGGATAAAAGCTCACCTACTTGAGAGAATTGTCCATGAAATGCTACATATAGAGTAGTTGGCACAGTGCCTGCAACATAATGTAATAGTCATTTGATAAATGGTGGTCATGCCCAGAAGGGCAGGCATGGCACTATTTTTTCACAATTTTTGCAACTCCTCCAAATAACCCAAATACTGTATCAGTCTCCTTTCTCTCTCTCTCTCTCTCTCTCTCTCTCTCTCTCTCTCTCTCCCTCTCTTCCCCTCTCTCCCCTCCCCCTCTCCCTCTCTCTCATCTCCTCATTCTGAATTATCATGCCTTCACACTGTCTCCTCTTCTACTTTAAAGATGCCACTGTCATGTCTTCCTTTTCTCCTCATGTGATAAATTATTTCCCTGGAAGCTACACATCATATATGTTGGCTAAAGAGTTCATCTTTCTCAGACATTATTCAGAGTTAAGATAGACATGACAGGAAGAAAGGTAGGAAGAACAAAAGATAAATAAAAAATAAAAAGATCATTGGAAAGTAACAATACCCAAAGAGGTAGGACATCTCAGATGCTAGCATATTCAGTAGTAGGAAATTGAAGGTAAAAAGTTATGTTTTCTCCTTCAAAGTGCATGACAGGCAATCCCCCACTGCGTTCTCGCACTGCTTGGCCTTCCTTCAACACAACAGAAATCAACTGAGGACCAAAAATACAGAAGGGGAAATTCTGGAAGGTGCAGAAATAAATGGGACCATGTCTGGGATAACTGAAATCAGAGCAGCCCAACAACAGGATTCTCATGTGGAGCAGCTGAGGCTCCTACTACAACTTCAGACAAACAGGGTGCTCACTTTTGTGCTAAGGGCACATCAGGGTTTCGAGTGAGTCCTGCTGCCTCTGGCCCAGGTGCCAATATGTGGGCTCATCTCTGACCCTTTCTATGACATGGCTTATTTTGACCAAAACCCTGCAGTTGGGCTTCCAAATATGTTTTCTGGTCAGCATTCTACTTTCCCGCTGAGATTCTGAGGCTAGACCTACTTAACCTCCTCCTGCTTCTCTGCCTGGTTCTTTATAACTCTTTCCCAGAGAATCTGTGTATGTGTGTTTAGGTCTGAAACTGTAGAACAATGTCCTGGTGCCATCCATGGATCTTTCTCCTATGCCTACTGAATTGTTTCCCAGCTGACTACAATTATGTGTATCTACCTACATCCTTCTTGACTTTTCTCTTCTGTAGATTTGACTGCTTTCGGTTCATGCCAATCTGAACTAGGACTTTTATTATACTGAGTTTATTATTTCTATTGTAAATTAATACACAGTAGATTATTGGCTATGTCTGTCAGTAAATGAAGATCTTTCAATGTTCTAAAGAGGTAGTATGTTGAGTTGGAGATGGCTTGGGACTATAAAGTTTAGGTTTCAACCCTAATGCCCATATTTATGAAAAGTATGATTTATTCTCTTCTGTATAAAGTACATACATGTAAACTTCACTATATACTTCTTGTGATTGTGTATTAGTCATTTTATTTTTGTCAGTTTAATGTTTCCTCATTGGTGGCCATGAAAAAGAGGATTTTACAAATATTTCTTTTTAAACAGAATCACCTATTGAATGATAGGTGTCTGTTCAACATTTTTCTCCTGCCTATTATGCCCCAATGTGTGCTTTAGATTAGCTTCTCACGATGCAGTAGTTGTGCCTGGTATTTAAAATGTGAGCCATTCTATGCAAAGCCTATTTCAAGTGTTGAACCTTATAATAATAATGCATTCTCACTGAGGTTAAGTCAGGACTATAAACGTGTTTTCCTCCCCAAGAATCTTGAGCTTATTTTGGGGAATGGAATATAACATATACGGAAGTGGTTTTTTTCTCTGTTAAATGGAAACATTTGTCACCAATGTGAAAAGCATGACCTCCCACCACTTACTCACACCAGGTTAAACAGTTTCAGGACTTTCCGTAACAAGTGTGGCTCACGTATCACACAATGGCAAGATCCCGAGGTCCACTGATCACTTTCTTTTACATCATCATCAATCATTTTATGTTTTAATGCATTCTCTGACGAAATAACTGATTACTTGGCTCAATATTTCTTTTGACTTATATAAACATTTTATTACTTGCTCTTAGTTTATGGGGTTGGCAATTTAGTTCGTGCGTTTGTGTAGGGGGTGATTCTTGGCGTAGATTGATTAAGGGATAATTCAATACTCTGTATCAAGAATATATAGTAAGGTGCAGAGTGTTTGGTGTCCAAATCTCATATTTGTACTTCACTAGTTGTGTGACTTGAAGCAAGTAGAAAAATCATCTTGTCAATTTTTAAAATCTGTAATTTAGGGATATTGATATCTGCTTCATAGATTTCTTGTTAGGATAGAATGAGCTAATGCACATAAAAGGCCTCATACAGTGTCTAGCACAGGTTCAATAAAAGTGGTATTTTTCTTATGTACCCCCCACCTTTTTTTCTGAGTCAGTGCATTTTGAGTGATTTTTGTTAGCAGTCTATTCAAATTGTGTTGCACCAAAATTCATTTGAGAGAAGGTTGCTCCTTTCAAAACAGGTAGAAGACTCACTGAACCTTTAAGTCATAGTCATCCTTGCTCAGGTGTAGAAGTATTTAGAGGAAGACCATTTTATTGACTTGTTTTGTGTCTTTGAGATAATTAGCTTAGTATAATGTGCACATTGTCTTTTTCATACCATTGACTTGTGTTATCCTTAAGCCTGAGAAGACACTATATTCTTTAGGAGAATAATAGATTAAACTGCATTCTAAAACCAGTTTTTCTTATTTTTAAACTAACACTTTTATATACTAAATTATTTTTATTTATTAAAAGTATCCTTTTAGTCTTGTTTAGGTATAAGTTTTTGCCATATATCATACCTGTACACATATAAAAAGGCAAATAATACACACAGTACATGGGTTAAGGTGTCTTAAAATTTTGAACACTTCAATCTAAATCTCGTTGTATTACTCTTTGACTCAGAATTTCCATTATCCAGGTTTGTTCCCAAACAATATTGTCCTCTAGGCTTTCAGGTGTATTGGTTAGAATATATTAGAATACATGCGTACAAGTGTATTGGTTAGAACATGAGAAGAAATATTTTTTTTGCCAGAGGGCTCAACCTTTTTCTCTGGAATTTTCCTTCAAGCCACTGATGCTCATTCTGAAAATTTTGATGGTTGTGCATAGGCAATAAAAAGCACATCCATTTGCTGCCTGGATTCCTTGCACATCTGAATTCAGAGGTGTTTAAATGTGAAACAAACAACCACACACAACAATTGTATCTTAAGGTCAGTAAAATACAGTAATGATCAACAAAGTAATGTTGAATTAATGGAAGACTGATGATGCATCTATTTTGAAGCTCACATCCCAGATTTTTCCATAGGGTACCAGAATTAGGGAATGGATTGACTGCATTTACAGCATCCCGAATACCATGTGTCCTAAGGATAGGAGGCCTTGGAAATATACAAGATTGTGCTTCTTTACACATAATCGAATAGACTTTCGCCTTTTCTCCTGCAGCCCCGAGCAACAGCTAACTCTGTGCTAATAACAGATAATGTGCTCTGACTCCTTTATATATATATACTTTAAGTTCTGGGGTACATATGCAGAATGTATGTACAGGCTTGTTACATAGGTATACACATGCCATTGGTGGTTGGCTGCATCCATCCCCCTGTCATCTACATTAGATATTTCTCCTAACGCTATTCCTTCCCAATATCCCCACCCCCTGCTACTCCTCCCCTTGTGTGTTATTATTATACCCCCTGACAGGCCCTGGTGTGTGTTATCCCCTCCCTGTGTCCATGTGTTCTCATAAGTGGGTGTTGAACAATAAGAACACATGGAATCTAATTCTTATTGTTGTAGATAAAGTCATTACATTCCTTTCCAGACTCTAGAATCCCAGGAGGCATATTCACTAAAGGTCAACCCTGATAGGAAGTTTTGTGAAGTCTAACCTTCTTTTCTATGTCCCCTCAAAGCCTGGAAACCCTTTGTCCTAAATAATTCCAGCCCTAGTGATGGTGGGGGTGCTGATGGGAAGATTTTGATTATGTTTAGCTTCAGTTTTCCAAATGATGACTTATCAGAAGACCCATGCTGGTCTTGCTTGAGAAGAAGATACCTGATATTAATTCAAATATTTCTTGCCCAAGCTTTTGATTGTTTTCTTAATTATTATTGAGCATTTTCACCAAGAATGTTGAATCGTGAAATTCCAAGTCCCACAGTCCATTGCACCTCTAATTATAAGTAAATAATTTCAACTTCTGCCCATCCTGGGGCACTGGTTTTACAGATTAGTCGGCAGACTTATCCAACCCTGACTCCTCCATTTTCTTTTCCAGGAGAAACCACTGGAATTAACACTTCTGAGAAGGGCACTGGCCTCCGTGGGACATGCCCACTTATTCTTTGTCCTTGAAAACCCACTCTATGACCTTTTGAAGAGCCTGAGCAGAAAAGGAGCTTTCTAGAAGCTTAGTTGAAAGTTCTCCTGGTACTCTCTCCATCAAGTAACACATGCTAATCCATCTCAACCATCTTGGCAGTTCCTGGCCAAACTCCATCTTCTCTCAGAAGTTGTTGGTGACGTTCCAAACATGTTTTACTCTGTTAGTACTTAGAAATGTTAGTACTTAGTACAGTGATTCCTTAGAAATGATGTAAGGTCAGAAGGGAACTACTATTTTGCTTTGATACATCTTTCTTTCCCTTTTTCTTTTGAGTGGAATTACATATATTAGTGATTAAAATTGGAGGTAAGAAATACTTTGATTTGATGACAAATGACCAAAGAAAGAAAAAGAGGTTTTCCTACAAATGCATTTGAGGCAAGATTTTGCACAGCAGGTTATTAAGGTCATCTGCTTTGTTCCCAAATGTTTGGAATGGTGGAGATGGGATCACATTGGAATAAATGTTATTCATCAATTGCTAGATTGTGTGTGTGTGTGTCCGTGTGTGTGTGCTGTCTCCATCACAATGCATCTGGCTCTTCTGGGTGAATTAAGTTTCTTAAAACTGAGGTCATTGGATTACTTGTCCACTATACACTGTTTGGGACCCTTATTGCCTGTGGTTCAAGCTCATATTCTTCTTTCCAGCATTCATGACCTTCCACATATGGCTTCTGGCTTACTCTCTACGTCTCATTGATCATTGTTTCCTTACACCTGCTTTCCTTTCTTTCTAGCTTCTCATTGACCCTACTGTACATGCTTTGTTTCAATTTCACATTCCAACCGATGGCTTTTCTGCCTTCTACTCTGCCACTAACTTCTGCTATAAAGTCATGTACATCCTTTTACGTCATACTTAAGTCTCACCCCTCCTTGGGGAAATCTTAATTGTGTTAGGAAATGTCAGCCTCAGAGTAGACAGATTCAGCCCTGCCACCAACTAGCTATGTAAGTCATTTAACCTCTCTCAGCTTTTGTTTTCTTGCTAAGTTAGGAATTACTCTTACCTCATAGACAAGTGAGTTTTAGAAAGGTCTTAAAGGAAATCCCAATAGGCATTTGTGCATGCATACACTCACACACACACACACACACACACACACACACACACACACACACACGTCCATCATTGGGTATGGAGGGAGCCATCATTTAGTAAGCTAAAAGTACATAAGCAGTGATTGCTCTAGATACTTTGCCTTATGAAGACAAAGAGGTGCTCAATAACTAATGAATATGATTACTTATATTATTTTTTCTCAATTGATTTAGATGCTATTTTGATTTTCCTTCTTTCAACTATTAGCCCCACTTTTTCTGTTTGTATCAGTCATTTTGGTGTTTAATGTATATCCTTTAACAATTTTTCTCACTCTGTGTGTGTCTGTACGTGTGTGTTCATTTGGGTGTGCATGTCAAACAAAAGTTGTATGGGGGTAGAATTCTTTCTAATTAGATTTGCAAGTTCCTACAAATTATGTAGTTGGCATGCTATGTTTATTGAATAAAAGGAGAGAATTAGGGAAAGAAATAAGAAAGGAAGAAGGAAGGGGAGGAAGGAAGGAAAAGAAGGAAGGGAGGGTTGGAAAATAATAGCCAATATATAGTCTTCTTTGTTTTTCTCTTTTCCTTACATGGCTCAAAACATATATTAATAAATATCCCTCCAGCTGCCCAAGATAAGTCACTTCTTGGTAATGAGGTCCTCAACAGGGCTAGGGTCACACTGGTAAAAATTCCAAGAATAGGAGTAGAAAGTCTAACACACAGAGTCTGGGCCATTCAGCAAGGCAACCAAGACCACTAGCACAGGAATAATCAGAAATATCTGGAATCCCAAGCTGTCTATCAGTGTTAAAGGCCAGGTTGTAGGTGACTACCATCTGTTAGGAGACTTATTTCAAGGTCAGGGCAGGAGACAGAGAGGTTCTAGGTGACTTGAACTTGAATGAAGTTCAAATGGAAATATAAAAACTCAATACTTTTGGAAATTGATTGGTCCCAGACCACACGCCTAGAATTGAGTGTTAGTATATGTATTAGATCAGTATTATTATAGGATATTAAAAGATGTAGATTCACAAACATGGGAACTGCATGTCCAGATTTACAAAGGCAAATGTGTCTCAGTCAGTCACTAGCCAGATGTGTTCCATTCAGATAAAGTGTCAATGTATGTGTGTGCATGTATATAGGAGGGTCCACTCTAAGACTTTCTCATGTTTATTAATACATGAGAAAGTCTTATATAAAGCCTTATTATAAATACAGGTTGTAAATGAGTACTTACAACCTGAGTGGTCAGAGATTGAGGATGAATGAACCTTTTGTGCTAGGAACTTATATTCCCAGAAGCAAGAAGAAGATCTGAGAAAAGGCCACAGCAGACAGTGAAGAGGACAACTGTGAAGACAGTGAAGTAGGTCAGATTGAGAGGTGGAGGGTAGAAAATAAGTTAAAGCTATGAGCCACTAGCTGCAAATCATAGCTTTGGGTCCTAAGATTCAGAGACCAAAGCGAAGCTGAATGAGCTAATGGGAAACACATTTATTTAAAGTCAGATGTGAGTACCAAATGGTTTGAGCAAAGGGAAAGAGCCAAGAGGAGGATATTCAGGTCTGGTTTCAGCTGTCTGTACTGTTGCAGGCTGATGGACTATGGTTCTTCCCTGAGATCATCTAAGAAAAGCCAAGATCTATGAGCCATTTATAGCAAGAAGAAATAACACCTTAGTCTTATGAAAAATCACCCTCCATTATACAACCATAGGCAGGACTAAGTTACGGATATGCAACTCTTAGCCATTTAGTGATAGAATACACTCACACACAAACATAAACATGGACAAAACCCCAAGAAATTAATGTCATTACCAGTTACCTTTTCCAGTGAAGACAATGTCTGCTAAAGAATTTCCAGTTGGTAATGAGCTCAGTACTCTAGCTAATTGTAAAATTGTCCAGTTTACATTAAATTTAACTTTATTCCCATGGTGTTTTGATTTTTGACTTATAACGGAGCTTATTATCAAAATCCCCAGGATTGAAACTTAGCTCCACTTGTACAAATGCACACAGCTGCACCTGTCATCTGGATGAAACTGCACTAGAACTGAAGACAGAGTGATGATGGAAAGAGAGGAAGTGATGCTAAGGCTAACACATGGGTGACACAGAGCTTGCTCATGCTGTAGGACCTATTTTCAAAACCTGGGCACTTATTTTAGAAACTGTGAAAGATTTCCTAGAGATTTACCGCAAGAAATTGGTCCTGAGGCAGACGGGGTTCTGAAATGCTTTCTATCATGCCTTACATAACTCAGGGGAAAAAATATTATTCCCCTGAATGGGGGTGAGACAAGAGATGGATTTGTACGGTGACTAACTGCTTAAATACTTCAAGCCTTGCTGCCTTCCCCCCTTCTTTGAAGAACAGGAAATAATAAATCAGAAGGGTAGGGATTTACTTCCATTTCAAGGTGCCAATAGCCAAGCAGGTTAGCTGGCCCCATGCCTAAGCTTTTGCGTGTGGGAGGTGGAGCTGGAGGGAGAGAGACCTCCAGTGCTTCGTGTGGGATTGAGGGCTCTGAAGTCTGGTTAAACAAAAGGGAATAATTCTCACTGATACTTCTTTTGTGCAGGTCAATAAACTAGTGAGACAAGAAGAAAACTAGAGCCTCACACATCCAGGCCTGTGAGGTGAATCCCCCTTGAAATTAGAATATGTTTTCTAGATTACCTGGGTATCTGGGGAGACATCTCTTACATTAACCTGACTATTACCACAACAGGCAGTGATGTGAGGACATTTGGGAAGGACCCACTGGGGTGCTCTCTGGTATGGAATTCCAACAGCTTTTGCATTCCATTAGTCTGTAAGTGAAATTCCATATTTTCGCTATTGAAAAATCTATCTTCTACCCTCACCCACTACCTACAGCCCCTTACTGGGCCCATCAATGGATTCTGAGCAACAACATTCCCCCTTCTGAAGACAAGCCCAATCCATTGAGCACCCATGAATGACTGAAGCTGTTAAAAACAAAAGGAACTGTAGGTAAGCAGCTCAAATTAGTGAAATACTCTTACCAAGCTGTCACAGGTTCAGCAGAAATAAATCTTTCTGTGTCCAAAAGCCAGAGTCCACCCTGTCCCCAGGGAGCTATCAACCCACCCTGTCCCATTCCAGGGGCCAAATATTTGTGGGGGAAGGGGTGTGAGCACAATTATGTAAGTGCATAAGGCAATCATCCTTTCCCTGGAGACAAGAAAGTATGGTGTGGTTGTCAGTTCCAAATCCTGGTTTCACAGATTGCCAATCTGGAGTGATTTTGAGCCAAGGCTCTGTGGCTTGAGATGCCTCTACTCCATCCTTGGGCCATTTCGTAGAGTGGCTTGCTTATCTGCACATCATTTTTCTTGGAGTTTATAAAAGCCCTTTGCTAAGTCAGGAATGTATGCAGTCCTGACTCCCAATGGCCTACTCAGCTGCTGTTCTCCTGCTCCCCACAATAGCCGTTCACTCTCAGTATTTCACAATCAGCTTTCCCCAAGCCCAGCTGGATCTTTCTCACCAGGGTATGGGACTTGGCCCACCACCACTATTCTCCCGACTTTGCACATCTGCTCTGTTTTTCAACCCACTTGCAGATCTGGGTAAGAGAGGCTTTCTCTGACACCTCCCTCCCAGAACCTCTATCAGCAAGGCTTGACCCTTGTTCTCCCCAGTTGGAGTGCACTGATTGAAAGTTCAAGCTGTAAAATCAGATCTCTTAGGCATAATGTACCACAGACTGATGGATGAGCTTTGGAAAGTCTGCTCATCACAACCAGCACCTCACCAAGCTAATCTGGAGCCTGAGACAAAAGAAAAAAAAATCAGCAATATTGATCCTGTCTTCATTTAAAATTTTGATATTTTGTCTATTGTAATACTTCTGTATTACTCCTGATATTTAAAAATCTTGATTACTGAGATTTTGGTGTCTCCTTTAATTCTGCACCCAAGTCAAGTGCCTTAGTTCCAGCACTGCCCTGAAACTTGGTTTATTTATCTATAGGGTAGGAATTACAATAGTGTCTACCTTGTAGTTTTATGAAACAGTAAAGGGAAATCGTGTGTCTAAAGTCTAACAGTGTACCTGACCCACTGCAAGCACTCATATCTTGCCTCCTTTTATTATTCTATGTTAATATGCTGTATTTCCCTAGAATGTTAATCAAGTCCTTCAAACTCCTTGAGGAAAGAGTCTGAATTGCTACTGTTATGTCTGTCTGCTGTTGGATAGTGTTTTGCACGGAAGAGTTTCCCCATCAGAGCTGTTGTCTATTAATTGGGTAATTGGAACGATTTTACCTAAGATCTATTTCTTCTACTGGTCCCTAGAAATCTGATTACTTCCACATCATCCAGCTGACAAATATTTTGTATAATATCACTGTTAGCCATTTTATAATGTTTTTTTAAAATATGAAACCTACTTTCAATAGTCACTATGTTGACTCTGCCTCTCTGGTTCATCATTACCACACATACATGGGATGACCCCTACATCTGGGAAAGAATTCCAGCTCCCAGATTCTCCAACCCACTGTGCTGGCAGCATTCCATGAGCTCGTCTTGGGAAACTATAATTGATTACTCTGGAGGGAAAACTCCATCCCAACACCAGCTGGCAGCCAGACCCTGCCCTAGAGACCCCACCCAAATGAGTCTCCAGCGAATTTCTTGTCAGAGACAGTGTACCCGTAAATGAGGCTCACATTATCTTTAGGTCCAAATCGTTGCTAGGTGTGTGTGCATTCTTAAACATACTCTAGTTTGGCATCCATAAAGTCTCAGAGTAGAGAAATTCCCAGTGGCTACCCCAGAGAGCCCTGCAGTATGTATTTTTTTTTCTTGCAGATTTAAGCAAGCAGCATGTTTTCCATCCAACTGCATTTGAACAAATAAGCCAGATAATAAAGAAACAACCCTGAAATGCAACAGCTTTGGCCTGGTAGCAGAAAGGAAAGAAAGGACTAGCTTGAAGAAACCAGTTTTGAGAAGCAGTGAGGTGAATAAAGGTGGACATTTGTATTCTGGAACAGATACCTTGTTCTCAGGGATGTGTTGACTGTTACTTATTAAGTCCATCAAGGCTACCATCTTAACTTCTGGGATTTGAAAAGGAAAACAAAAATGCTGATTATTTGTCCAAACCCTTCAAAAGAAAGTGAGTTTTTTTTTGTTTTTTGTTTTGAGACAGAGTCTATCTTAGTCACCCAGACTGGAGTGCAGTGGTGTGATCTCAGCTCACTGCAACCTCCCCGTCCTGGGTTCAAGCAATTTTCCTGCCTCAGCCTCCTGAATAGCTGAGATTACAGGCTCACACCACCATGTCCGGCTAATTTTTGTATTTTTAGTAGAGACACGGTTTCACCGTGTTGGCCCAGATTTTACCATATTGGCCAGGAGTCAAACTCTTGACCTCAAGTGATCTGCCCGCCTCGGCCTCCCAGGGTGCTGGGATTACAGGAATGAGCCACTGCGTCCAGCCGAAAGTGAGTGAAATTTTAAAACATGAATGTGATTTCCATTCTAAGAAGTGCTTTCTGGATGCCAAAAACATTTTGGAATAAATATGCTTTTGCTGAATAAAATTGAGAGTTCTTCCACCATCTACGCAACACATTCATCCACATGAACACATGCCTGGATACTGTCATATTCATCAAGTTATGAGATGTTGAGACCTCACCCTGCACTAGACATGAACAGTGAGGAATAAAGAATAAGAGAATTAATACACTATGCATACAAAACCTATACAAAACCCTAAACTATGAATATCTCAAACTCTTTAAAACTCAAAAATAAACTTTATCTATAATATTCAATAGTTTATTATATCTTGTATATTTGTGATTGTATCCATTTTAGCTGATATTCCTAGCTCTCTTGATCTGGTCCTGGATGCAGCAGCATAAAAGAAGAATTCACCTTCAGGTGCCTTATAAATAGATGTGCGTTCTCTCTCCTTGGTCATGATTACTGTCAAGGATGCATGAGGTTTCTATTTTAGGCCCAAATGGCAGAAAAGCCGCTTCTGCAGCCAAGAAGCAGCATTGTAGGATGCCAATGAATTCTGGGGAAAATTACATTTTAAAAAGGCAAACTTTGACATACATCTGGCAATAGAACCATCCTGAACATATGGCAGCCTGGTAGGTAGGAAGTCGTTGGAACATGGTAACTCGAGCTGAGTGCTGCCCCATCGTGTTCTGGGGTGCATTTGGGAAAGGTCCTGCAGTGAGACCATGTCTCTTCCAACCTGGTGTGGCACATTCACCGAGGAGGGAAGCTGGGTGAAACACCATTCTTGAGCGTATGACCTTCTCCTGGCAACCTCTGATTGACTCCAAAGAGCTATTCTTAGTGGTGTAACTGGGCGGGAGCAAGACCCCACTGTGGGAGCCAAACATGTAATCAAGACTCAGTCTATACATAAGACACTGGGAAGGCTAGAGAAATCCAGGGACTCAGAATCCCAGGATCCTGGTGCTATAGATGACAGGCACCCAAAGTCAAAGTCCTGCTAGTGGATGGGTCACACATCTCCATGGTTCAGTTTCTGCTTGATCATGTCTGCTAACAGTAAGTTCAGCACCTCTTGTAAGGGACAAGAGAAAACCAGGCTTTCATCATAAGAGAGAGGAAAGATACATCTGTCTTCACTGTAAATTCACGAGGTTGTTCCCGAGACCCCAAGAGTTGTATTTATTTATTAGAGGGTAATCCTCCCACCTCCAGCCACACCACTTTCCACTCCCCCACATCTTATGTGTCTGGTTGTTGGGGCTGCATCACACATTGCAATATCAGGATGACAATATCCTGAAGGATTGACACTGCTACCCCTATTCTTCAGATGGGGGCGTTAGGGTTCAGTGAACAAGCTTCTTGATCAAGATCACACAAGTGGTAAGCGTCACAGTCCGAATAAAAGTCCAGATCTGTGTGACTTCAAAAACTGCTGTTGCTATTAGATATAGACGGTCTCAAACATATTGCTTTTTCTGTATCACGTAAACTGTAGACTAAGCTATGAGGATAGTGGTTTCTTACTTCTGATCCTTAAGCTTACTCTGGATGGGGCACGAGCCTTTTCAAGTTTCGAAAACTTGATCTATGGGCCTTTGTTTTCTTCTGATTAAGTAATTGAACATGTTGTATACTTCTTAATGCAGCATGCACTTCCCCCAGCACAGGGATTCATACATGCTCATGCGTGCACTCTGTAGCATGTCCTCACCACCTTACAATGGATACACACATGCCTTCACCCACCACCACATACATGCATTCACTCTCATATTCAGACACAGATTCCTACTTGCCTCCTTCAGAGCAGTTGCTAAATTTTCTGTATCCATGGCTGAGGGAATCATTAACATGCAGATTTAGCAAATACAGGGTGTGTTCCAGAAATCTGCATATGTAACACAGTATCTAGTGATTCTGATTAGGTAGTCTGTGCACCATTGCTTGGGAAAGATTGTCTTGGCTGTGAGATCCTTAAAGACAAGAGATGTTTCTTATGCATTTGTATTTGCCCAGCACTAGTCACAGGCTAGATGCAGTGTAGACAGATATTTGGTGAGGGTGGGTTGAATGAATGCCTCTCATTCACTCAGGGATGATTATTTCAAGGGAGGCAAGATGTCAAGAATCCAGCGGGTATCAAGGTCTCACTTGACCTTCAGGGGTCTTATTGTCTGAACTATTCTTTAAAAAGAACTTTTGAAAATCCATGAAGACTCTTGTTATTTGTTCCTTGCTCTTGGGCAGACTCTACTCCTAAAGAACACTGAAAGTTACTACTACAGTATCTATAAGTTTTCCTTTCTTCCCCAATGAAGCTCACCACAAATTGATATCCCCAGGAGGTCAAAGACTCTGAGGGAAATTGTCTCTGCCACACTACTTGCCCAGCACAGAAGAATTCACCTTTCATTTTTCCTAAGTCTCTCACCACCTTTCATGTCTTCTCATAATTGACAATGAGCCTTGCTTATTTTTGTTGGTCCATATCAGCTCTAATGCATGGGTCTTGTAATGAGTAGCCCACTGTCCCAGGCTACTTGGGACTTGTGCTTTTCTCCAGAACTAGAATTCTCAGCCATCCTGTCCCTGAGAGCACAGCATCTGTGAGGTTCTGTAAGTATTAAAGTGAATCTTTAGGTGCACTGCCAGTGACCCAGGGCCAGTCAGCCATTTCACGTATTTGCTGGCATCCTCTAAGAATGAGCTCAACCAAATAAAATGCCATCCTGCACTCATAAGGGATTTTGTAAAACCTGTTTCTGAATTTCTGAGCCCCTATATTTATGGGACTGTCCTGGTTTTCTAGTCTGGCAACTGCACCAAGAAAGGAAATGTGGTTATTGAGGGCACTGAGGGATGGCGTCGTCTCAATGACCTCATGCTGGTTCCCTTTTTATTAAGTGTTCATGGGGCTTCATTTTACTTTCCCACTCTCAAATTCTTTTTTCTTTTCTTTTTGAGACATAGTCTCGCTCTTGTCCCTCAGGCTGGAGTGCAGCAGCGTGATCTCAGCTCACTGCAACCTCCACCTCCCGGGTACAAGCAATTCTCCAGCCTCAGCCTCCTGAGTAGCTGGAATTGCAGGTTCCTGCCACCATGCCCAACTCATTTTTGTACTTTTAGTAGAGACAGGGTTTCACTAAGTTGGCCAGGCTGGTCTTGAACTCCTGACCTCAGGTGATCCGCCCACCTTGGCCTTTCAAAGTGCTGGGATTACAGGCGTGAGCCACCATGCTTGGCCTCTCAAATTCTTTTTACCAACTATGGCAGGCTACTGGACTATGATAAAGAGTCTACCTCTTCTCTTTCCTTGCAAACCTAGACATCACTTACCTGTTTTCAGTATTCTGGAAGTCCTACCACTGCCCACCGGAGATGTTTTCCCTGTTACTCCCAACATGAACAGTGGCATCTAGGACAGAGTAGATTTTGTGAGCAAACCAATGCTTGGCTAATGGCTTTTCAAACTTCAATAGGAACTTCCGACTGTGAGCTAGAAGATTCCCAGGTAGCATGGTGCCTGGGGACATCCTTAGGAAGCCGCAGTGTCCACTCTCTGTTTGGTAGCTACATCAGCTATGCTAGCAGCTGTCCCCAGACAAAGGGGAAAAATAATGTTTACCTGATGGATCCCAAGGAAACGTCAGACTGATTTATAAGTTGAGGGAGAGTTTTGTCTACGCTTCTGTGGTCTGTTAAGAATATTACCTCTATCTATTGGTGTTCATCCTTATTTCAATGATGATAACAAAACATCCATTATAAATTTCTAAGTAACATAAAGAATGGCATTATGGAATGGAAGGAAGAAAGGGGCGGGCATTTGGAAAGGATAAATATGATGGAGGTGGGTACTTGGAATCAAAAGTGATCATTTGGTCCAGGATACAATTTAAGTCAAAATGTGCCTTAGAATAAATGTTGCATGATTATATTCATTCAAACAAAATGTATTTCTAGCAACTATATCCCACTAGTTTTTATGCATATGCTTAAGATATTTCCAGAAGGACAGAGAAGAAAATAATAATTATGGTTATTTTTGCTGAGAGGGTCTGAGCATAGAAAAGTACTTTAAAATTTTACCTTTCAAAATTGGTGCTCATTGACATTTTTACCTTAAAAAAATACATCCCCAAATAGGTACATTAATTGCATAAATCAAAAAGAAAATGACAATTGTTACACTTAGGAAATGGAAAACCCTGAAAGTTTTATCTCCAGCAGCTGCATACTATGGTATTAGCTTTTCATTATGAAGTTCAGAGGAAGTGCAGAGGTGTACTTGTGTATCACAAACTCTACTGTTCTGGAAGGAGGCCTGGGCCACTATAAGATCAGTCTTTCCATGCTCATTTCCAAATCCACAAGGTTCAACTGAGTTCATTTTCTGCATGGAATCAGCTCTCCTGAGTCCAACCACACAGTCTGGGTAGGAGTAGTGCTTGGTTTCCCAATAATCAGTTACTTCTTCCTTCCCCTCCTGGTACTGGAGGAAAGGGTGTATTTTAAGTGCTGGGCTTTGAGCTTCAAGCAGGGTTGCTGGTAGATCAGACTTAGGGTTAATTCAGCGATTCATACCCCTTCTTTTCATCCATCTTCCAGCTGGGAATCTTCGTAAGGAGGATATGTGGAACTCTAGAAGCAGCAGGCCCTAAAATTCATGTGCAGAGCAACCACCAGCAAAATGTATTAAATGCTCATTCTCAGGGCCTATCTCTAGAAGTCAGGATTCAGCAGGTTTGGGTAAGGGCCCAGGAATCTACATTTTAACAAGCTCCATAGATTATTTGGATGCAAGAGACTCAAGAAATCACATACAGCGAAAATCTGTTGCAATGACTACAGAGAAAAAGAATGCTACAATGTAAGAGAGGACCCATGCTAGAGGTATTTTCCAAAACTGGGGGAAACAGGAAAAAATGAAAGATGATAATAATAAAGACAAACACTTAGCCCTCGTTGCATGGAAAACTCCATTTTGAGTGTTTGATGTGTGTTTGTTCATTTAACCCCCAGCATTCCCATGACATCTTTATCTCCTTTACATGAAGAAATGAAGATGGAACGTTTAAACAACTTGCCCTAGGTCATCCAGCTACGAAATGACAAATCAAGAATGCAGACTCACATGGTGCAGCTCCAGAATCCATGCTCTTAACCACTACACTCTGGGACAGGAGTTCACAACTATAACCCCCAGACCAAATCCAGCCTGCTTCCTTCCTGTTTCTGTTAGGGCATATGAGCTAAGAATGCTTTTTACATTTCTGATGTAAAGTGTAAGAAAAGCCATTTGTCCTTCAGTGAGAACAGTTGTTGAAACAGTTGAAGACACTGACTCTTGGTTCATGAAGCCCAAAATAGAGAACTACAGGTTGAGTATCCCTAATTTGAAAATCCAAATCGAAAATGCTCTGAAATCAAACATTTTGAGCACTGACATGACACTCAAATGAAATGCTCATTGGAGAATTTTGGATTAGGGATGCTGAACAAGTATAATGCAAACATTCCAAAATCTGAAATCTAAAACACTTCCAAGCATTTCTTAAAAGGGAACCTAACTTATAACTGATTCTTTACAGAAACAGTTTGTGGACTTCTGATTGAGTAGAGAATAAACTTCAGGACTTTGTTTCTCTGAAAAGTACCACAGGTTGACTCTAGATCATTTCACTTGGGGGGCTGCGTAGAAACTCATGAGCCCAAAAGCCAGCTCAACTACATCTCTGCCCCCCTGGCTCTCCTGTCTTGTACGTAAAGTTGCCAAGTGTGATGCTGGCAGCCTTGGATCACTTAAAAAATGTTGTTTAGGACCACTGTAACTAACAATAGACTTTCTTCATTTATATTAAATTTCTTAAAAATGGTAACATAGAACTGGGGAATAATGAAGAATTCCTCACATAGGGAAAATAGTGCGAATATGTTCTTGACCCTCATTTCAGTCATATTTATTCTGCTGATGTTATTATAACAATGCCATCAGTTCTCTAATTCTGGTAAGAATCACAGTAAAGCTGAAGGAACTGAAGCTGAAAGATCAAATAACTTTCTCACGGTCAGTCGCATAGCTAGTGAAGTGGATAAACCTCAGGCAGTCAGATTCTAGTACCTGTATGCTTAACCACCACCATGCAGTACAGCTTTTCCAGAAGATCCCTGTGACCTAGTTGGCATTCCTTTTCCATTTTACAAATAAGGAAAGTGGCCATCAGAACATTTAAAACAATTGAACAAGGTCATTCACCTCTTCTGCCAATTTGAATGCAGATCTGACAGAGTCAGAATTCCAGGCACGTTCCAATATTTTGCTGGATCATAAAATGACCCTCCAGGGACAGCCTTAGTCTCATGGCCAAGCCTTCCTTCCAATGTCTGAGATGTGCTACATGTCCTTGAGAATGACCACAGAGCATCATAAAGAGGTCCTACCAACTCCGTTGTTAACAAAGGAGCTTTGGATAGTCTTGAGCCCTGATTTTCCGCAGCTCAGAGTAGGCATTAAAGGATGCTGTAATTCTACTGCTCTCAGCCATGTCATCCTGCATAAGGGACTTAATGCACCTTCCTCTTAATTTCCTCATCGGTAAAATAGTAATGATAATAACACCTATTTTACAGAGTTTTTGAAAATATTTAATGAGATAATTCACATAAAGCACTTGGCAATTCACAGCATATAGTATGTGCTCAAAAAAATGGCAGCTATTACTGTAATTAGATAAAAGGAGCTGAGGCTGTTATTAGATTTAATGAGTATAGATGATATGCCAAGCACTGCATTAGGCTTTTAAGTTAGTCTCCTTCCTATTCCTTAAAATTATCTCTAATTATTCCTTTTCTATAGATGAAGAGACAAAATCATGTTCAGAGAGGTAAAGTTACTCACTCTAGGTCACACAGGAGGGATTGGATTGGAACCCAGGTCTATTTAATTCTGAGTTTACATTTCCACCCACAATGCTATGACAACTCTCAAATTTTTGCCCCTTTTTCAAGCCCACAAATATAGAGCAGAGCTCCTAAAACAAGTTTTAAGAAAAGGGAAATCATGACATTTATGCTAAATTTTATTGGACTGTTATATTAAGAAGAAGGTGTATTCAGTAAAAACCTACTTATTAAAAATGAGCTCGAATAATAATATACTATGTGAAATAAAAAATTGTGTCTAATACTGTCAAGCCAGAGATAGATTATGATGTGTTAGACGGGTACAAATGATTCTGTAGTCCTGATCCAGGAAAAGGTTTGGAGGCAATTTTGCCTCTTAAGAAAGTATTGTACAACACTCACTTACAGAAGATTTATTAGAAATGAAATGGAAACTCTCTCAAGATTTTATTAAGAGATATAGTCTTCCTGCATAACTTCTTTCCCTCCTGGACATTTATGGATGTTTGGCTGGAAGGGTGGTCTGGGAGCTGGGTTTTGATATATGTGATTCCTACAAGGAGATGCCAAGGGAGACATTTTTCCATCAAAAGCCATATGCATGCAGGATCCTGGAAAGTCTTCCAGCAACTACAAACACTGGCAATAAAGATGTTCTAGGGAAAAAAAAAGGCCAGCCAGAACCGGTAACTGTCAATGCTCGGAGAACCAGTGGCAAAATGCATAAATGCCTTCAGAATTTGTATGGAAAACAATAAGGGTTGAATTCATTTTTCTATGAGATCCAGAGTTTTCCAGAACATGGCCATAGCCAGAAAATAGCAAAATGCTTTGTTAATTCAACCACCAAGTACACTTTTCAAAACTATGAGAGCCGAAATGAGAAAGGCGTCCAGCCTCACGGCTATGCACACCCCTCACATTTGGGTCACTCCTTTGCTCTGCATCCAGACAGAGCCTCCCACAATGCCATGGAAGGATGATCTTAGGTTGTGACCACGGCAGCCTTGTGGCTCTCAGTGTGTTTTCATGGTATGTGTGACTGCACACGAATCATGACAATTTGCCTTAAAGTGGGAACAGAAGTTTGGAATGGAATACTAACTACTACCATTGCTGCCGAAAACAGCAGAGAAAAGCAGGACTTTTGCATTTCTGTCACTTTTCTTCCTCTCCAAATCAACTCTACTCCCTTGCTTTCTGAGCCCAGTACCCACTGATCATTTTAAGTTCCTTTATGTTGCCATTTGCCATAGGACTTTTGCATAAACTGTTGCCATTATTTGGAAAACTTTCAATTTGCTTTTTCTGGGCAATGTCTATCCTTTGGACATTAGTGTAAATGGCGTTAGTGTCCCTACTTGGGCACTGCCTAGTGGAGCTGTAAGAAGAGGGCCACCATCCTTCAGACCCCAGAATGATAGATCAACTGACAGCTTGCACTCTGCACTTGGAGAAGCCACAAGCACTCAACTGCAGCCCTTAAGAGCAGCTTGGGGTGCCTGAACCCTGCAGAACCACAGGGGTGAAGCTGCTTAAGGCATTGGGAGTCCACTCTTTGCATGAGAGTGTCCATACAAAGATGTGGGACATGGAGTCAAATGAGATCATTTTGAAGCTTTAAGATTTAATGACTGCCCTGCTGGGTTTTGGACTTGCATGAGGCCTATAGCCCCTTTCTTTTTGCCAGTTTCTCCCTTTTGGAAGCTGAGTATTTGCCCAATGCCTGCATTTCCTTGTATCTTGTAAGTAACTAACTTGTTTTTCATTTTACAGGCACATAAGCAAAAGGGACTAGCCCTGTCTTAGATGACACTTGGACTATAGACTTCAGAGTTAATGCTGGAATGAGTTAAGAATTTGGGGGCATGTTGGTAAGGCATGGGAGTATTTTGCAATGTGAGAAGAACATGAGATTTGGTAGGTGCCAGAGGCAGAGTGATATGGTTGGGTATGTGTTCCCCACCGAAATATATTGAATTGTAATCTCCAGTGTTGGAGGTAGGGCCTACTGGTAGGGGATTTAATAATGAGGGGTAGAGTTATCATGAATGGTTTAGCACCACCTCCCCTTGGTACTGTTTAGTGAGTAAGTGAGTTAGTATAAAATCCGTTTGTTACCTTCCCACTACTTCCTTCTTCTCTGGCCATGTAAGGTGTGCCTACTTCCCTTTCACCTTCTACCATGATTGAAGTTTTCTTGAGTCCTCCCCAGGAGCTACTATGCCTCCTGTACAGCCTGAAGAACTGTGAGCCAGTTAAACCTCTTTTTAAATAATCTACCCAGTCTCGGGTATTTCTTTGTAGCAATGTGGGAACAGACTAATATAACAGGTTAAACTTGTTCTACTGACCTGCTGCTTCCCCTTTAATGTGCTGTGTGTTACCTGGCACATGATTCCCAGACCGTGGGAAGGAATGGAAAACAGAATATGGTGAGCCACACTGTGATACCAAAACCTAATTTTTGGATGCCCCGAATCACATTTACACAAAAACTTTGTCTTTTCCAGGAGAAGGCAAGAGGGTTTTGTGGACTTCTCTCTGAATTGACTGGTCCCTTCTGCAGTCACCCTCTGCAAGAAACACAATAAACCTCTACATCTTACACCCCAGAGGATGCAACTTCTTTAGAGTTCCCCAATATTGCCAGAAGCTCTGCTGTCCTATCACCACCTTTGTCGTGATACCCAGTTTGCTCTTAGAGAGGAGACTTTATTTTTTTATTGAACTGGCCTTGCACTGAAGTAGACATGTTTAAATTACACTCCCTCTTGTTGACAAGGCAGCAGGAAACCCATCATCTGCTTCTCCACCTCTCCCTTGCTCCAAAGCATGGCCAGGACTCAGGCAGTTTCATCTACCTCTCATCAAATAGCAGCCGATTTCTCATAGTGCCACAAAAAACATTTAGTGGCTAAAATTGCCAAATCATCTCTCTAGGTCAGAGGATCTTAAACCCAAGCATCCATTAGCATCACATGGAAGGTTTATTAAGATATACTGGCTGTGGAGTATTCAATTCCAGAGGTCTAAAGTGGAACCTCTGAGTCTGTGTATACAGCAAGTTCACTGTTATGCCAGTGCTGCTTATCTGGAAACCAGACTTTGTGAACCAATGAACCAATTGTTTTCTACCTTGGCATACCTCATAGGATCACCTGGGGTGCTTCACAAAAATTCTGTTGCCTACAACACAGCTCAAACAAGTTCAGTTAGTATCAATGGGGGTGAGGCACAGGCATCAGAATTTATAAAGCTTCCTAGGAGATTTCAATGAGCAGTAAAAACGGAAAACCATTGCGCTACACAGAATTGTTGTGTGTGTGTATACACATGTGTGTGTATTTGTGTGTGTGTACACGCATTCCTCCCTCAAGAGTAAGTGAGAAGAGACAGACCAGACAAAAGGCTTTTTAAGATATGGATGCCCAGAAGATATTATTAAAAATATGCCTGTCTTAGTATTTTTTATTGGCTTTGTGCTCAGGCCTGTCTCTCCTTTAAGGCAGCATAAATAGGCCCAAGAAAGTCAACTGAAATATAAATTCTCTTTTCTAATAGTTCTAGCAACAGCTTTTTGGAAGAGGAGAACTTTGATTTGGGTTTTCAATGATGAAAGAAAGCCTCAGGAAAATTTTCAAGAGAATTACATGCCAAGAGGACAACGATGCAAGATTCTGGGCTGAAAAAGAACAGTGTGGCTTCTCTAAGCTTATATAGCAATAAAAGTAGAGCAAGAACTTGAATCCAGACAGCTCATTCTAATACCATTCCTGCAACCAGGGTCACTTCTCTTGCATTGAAGCTGCAGCAATTTAGGTGGAGAGAGAAGAGACGCACCACTTGACCTTTCTTATATGTCCTAAACATGGACTGAAGTTTGTTCTCAGTGTTTTTTTCTTCTTTTTGCCCACTTTTTCCTTTCTAAAATCAGGCCTTCTTATATTTCCAACACCAAGAAAGGAGGCTGATTTTAGTCCAAATTTTAATTTTGGTTATAATTCACCTAGAAAGAGTACAAAGAAAGGTATGGCAATCTGACTCCCTCACTGGAGTCCTAGTGAGAGATCATAATCCTCGGCATGATCTTTGCAGGCTAGTATAAAGTGTGTTGGGTCTGGAGACATTGCCTCCTGGGAAGAAGGTTTCCATGGATATCTGAGATCCTATAGCCCAACGCCTCTGAAGCCAAGAACTTAGACCCAGGAGTCTAAAATTTCCTATCATCTAAAATAGTTTTCCCAGAATAGGTTAAGACTGTGGTGGGAGCATAATTTAATACAGTTTTTTAGGATGGCCTTTTGACAATATCTATTAAATTTAATAATGTGCTTGCCCTCTAACCCAGAATCTCTATATTTTATTCCCTAAAAAAATGCTCAAAAGCAAGTATATAAAATTTCATTGCAGAGTTGTTTGTAGTCATGGGAAATGGGGAGAAAAACAAAATCTACATGATTAAGGAAGTGGTAAAATAAATTATAACATTCCCATTTTACAGATAAGTATGTCACAGGGCAAAGAGAGCCAATAATTGCTTTTCACATTTAAGTATTTCACATTTAATAGCAAATTGCATAAGAATGCATAGTATCTGTTACTATGTTAAGATATAGAACACAACTCTGTATTTCTGCATATAATATTTATATATCTAAACACATAGAAAAAGGTATGGGAGGATATACACACCAAATAGTAATAGTTAGTCTTGAATGTAGGAAGGGGATTATGAGGAGGTAGGTAAAGGGGTTGGGATGGCAAAGATGTCAAAGACATTTGATTTTTGACTCTGAAAATTCCACATACTTGAATTTTTACAAAATAATATGATTGTGCATTAGTTGAATAATATTATGTACTTTTAAGCCTGGCAAACATACTTGATAGGTGTTAAAGTAACTGAGGTAGGAGCCTCAATGTTCCTGGGAAGTCATAACTTACATTTCTTTCTAGGTAATACTTCTGCTAGCCAGGAAGGCTGGTCTAGCCCTAGGATGGGGCCTTTTAGGGCTATTTGAAGACATGTCTGGGGACATAATCTTTCATAACTAAAGAAAAAAGACAACAGTTGTGATCCAGAGGTTGAAAAGACTTGCTAAATAGCCATCTGATGTTCCATGCCACACCTTCTCCTGGAATCTGTTTTCAGCACTTCCCCTAAATGTGGTTCTGACTCTTCACCCCAAGACCCTGCCTCCCACATACCTGCTTGCAGTTAGAGAGGCGGCAATTCTTTGATCTTTTAGCCTCTTTCTTCCCAACTGTTTGTTCATACTTGGAAATAAGTAGGTAAGTTAGCAACCTACCATAGACTCTGTAGGTCTAGTGACATGGAAAGGCCCTACTTTACACTATTCCATAAGCTTCTGCTGCATGGGAGGCAGCTGCCTACACTGGAAAGATTTCTTGGGGATACCTTTAGAGAAAATACCCAATTGCCAAACTAACCCTTTAGCTGGAAGATGGAGAAGATTGAAGACAGCTTAGTCATATGCTAAAGAAGAGAAGTGTCTTTGGTTCCCATTTGTGGGAATAATTTGAGATGGAGTGGCCTCTGTTATTTTCAATGACTAAAAAGTGATGATTCCTTGATAGAGTCCTCACAGTGTTGCTAGCTAAGAGCTTCCCGGAAAAAAAGGCACAATTTTTCCAATTGCAAATTTTAATTTTTTTAAATGAAAATATATAGCACATGTACTTAGAATGAAATAAAAAAGCTATTGATACAATTATTTTTATGCAATAAGTACTTGCCCAAGATTTGTAATTCCTTGACCTTCTTATACAAAGTCTCCCTGACCCACACCAACTGCTCTGTTTTGAACAGCCATATTGAGATATAATTTGCATACCATCACATTGGCTTGTTTTAAGTTATAATTTAATAATTTTTAGTTCTGTGAAGAAGGTCATTGGTAGCTTGATGGGAATAGCATTGAATTTGTAAATTACTTTGGGCAGTATGGCCATTTTCACGAAGTTGATCCTTCCTAACCATGAACATGGAATGTTTCTCCATCTGTTTGTGTCCTCTCTTATTTCATTGATCAGTGGCTTGTAGTTCTCCTTGAAGAGGTCCTTTACGTTCCTTGTTAGTTGTATTCCTAGGTATTTTATTCTCTTTGTGGCAATTGTGAATGGCAGTTCGTTCTTGATTTGGTTCTCTTTAAGTCTGTTACTGGTGTATAGGAATGCTTGTGATTTCTGCATGTTGATTTTGTATCCTGAGACTTTGCTGAAGTTGTTTATCAGTTTCAGGAGATTTTGGGCTGAGACGATGGGGTCTTTTAGATATACAATCATCTGCAAATAGAGGCAATTTGATATCCTCCTTTCCAATTTGAATACCCTTTATTTCTTTTTCTTGCCTGATTGCTCTGGCTAGAACTTCCAGTACTATATTGAATAGGAGTGGTGAGAGAGGGCATCCTTGTCTAGTGCCAGATTTCAAAGGGAATGCTTCCAGTTTTTGCCCGTTCAGTATGATATTGGCTGTTGGTTTGTCGTAAATAGCTTTTATTATTTTGAGATACGTTCCATCAATACCTAGTTTATTGAGGGTTTTTAGCATAAAGCGCTGTTGAATTTTGTCAAAGGCCTTCTCTGCATCAATTGAGATAATCATGTGGTTTTTGTCTTTGGTTCTGTTTATGTGGTGAATTATGTTTATGGACTTGCGTATGTTGAACCAGCCTTGCATCCCTGGGATGAATCCTACTTGATCATGGTGGATGAGCTTTTTGATATGCTGTTGCAATCGGTTTGCCTGTATTTTATTGAAGATTTTTGCATCTATGTTCATCATGGATATTGGCCTGAAGTTTTCTTTTCTTGTTGAGTCTCTGCCGGGTTTTGGTATCAGAATGATGTTTGTCTCATAAAATGATTTGGGAAGGATTCCCTCTTTTTGGATTGTCTGTAATAGTTTCAGAAGGAATGACCTTCTTCACAGAACTGGAAAAAACCACCTTAAACTTCATATGGAACCAAAAGAGAGCCCGCATACCAAGTCAATTCTAAGCAAAAAGAACAAAGCAGGAGGCATCACACTACCAGACTTCAAACTATATTACAGGCTACAGTAATCAAAACAGCATGGTACTGGTACCAAAAGAGGGATATAGACCAATGGAACAGAACAGAGGCCTCAGAGGAAATACAACATATCTACAACCATCCAATCTTCGACAAACCTGATAAAAATAAGCAATGGGGAAAGGATTCCCTGTTTAATAAATGGTGTTGGGAAAACTGGCTAGCCATGTGCAGAAAGCAGAAACGGGACTCCTTCCTGACACCTTACACCAAAATTAACTCCAGATGGATTAAAGACTTAAACATCAGACCTAACACCATAAAAACCCTAGAAGAAAATCTAGGCAAAACCATTCAGGACATAGGCGTAGGCAAGGACTTCATGACCAAAACGCCAAAAGCAATGGCAACAAAAGCCAAAATAGACAAATGGGACCTAATCAAACTCCACAGCTTCTGCATGGCAAAAGAAACAGTCAGTAGAGTCAATCGGCAACCAACAGAATGGGAAAAAACTTTTGCAGTCTACCCATCTGACAAGGTGCTGATATCCAGAATTTACAAAGAACTAAAACAGATCTACAAGAAAAAAACAAGCCCATTCAAAAATGGGCAAAGGATATGAACAGACACTTTACGAAAGAAGACATACAGGAGGCCAACAAGCATATGAAAAAATGCTCATCATCACTGGTCATTAAAGAAATGCAAATCAAAACCACATTGAGATACCATCTCACACCAGTTAGAATGGCGATCATGAAAAAATCTGGAGACAACAGATGCTGGAGAAGATGTGGACAAATAGGAACACTTTTACGCTGTTGGTGGGAGTGTAAATTAATTTAACCATTGTGGAAGAAACTGTGGCGATTCCTCAATGACCTAAAAATAGAAATCCCATTTGACCCAGCAATCCCATTACTGGGTATATATCCAAAGGATTATAAATCATTCTACTATAAGGACACATGCACACGAATGTTCATTGCAGCACTGTTTACAATAGCAAAGACCTGGAACCAACGCAAATGCCCTTCAACGAAAGACTGGATAGGGAAAATGTGGTACATATACACCATGGAATATTACGCAGCCATGAAAAACAACGAGTTTGCGTCCTTTGTAGGGACATGGATGAACCTGGAAACCATCATTCTCAGCAAACTGACATAAGAGCAGAAAATCAAACACCGCATGTTCTCACTCATAGGTGGGTGTTGAACAATGAGAACACATGGACACAGGGAGGGAAGCACTACACGATGGGGTCCGTTTGGGGAAAATGGGGGAGGGACGGGGAGGTGAGGAGGTGGGAAGAGATAGCATGGGGAGAAATGACAGATACAGGTGAGGGGAAGGAAGGCAGCAAACCACACTGCTATGTGTGTACCTATGCAACAATCTTGCATGGTCTTCACATGTACCCCTAAACCTAAAATGCAATAAAAAGAAAAAAAAAAGAAAATATAATAATAATTTTTAATAGTTTCTTTTCTATTTTTCAACCAGCCCTCACCCTATTCCAGGCCTCCAGGCCACACGCACTCTTATTTTTGCACAGTGAAGCATTTTGGGCTCTTAACTCTCCCTTGTTAGGGAAAGCACTGTCTATGCCATTAGCATCCCCAAACTTACACTCCATCATTTCTGCTTCCTTGGTAGAAAGTGACTGTTTCCCCTGATGCTAAGGTGCTGACATACAGTACAGCACTTGTCCTTCACCTTCCATGTATAACAAAACCTTGCCCATGAGATGATATGACTCTTGCTCATAGTTTTCACTGCCTTTATTATACTATTTCCCTGAAGATACCCTTTGCACAACTCCGTCTTTCATTCCTGAATTTGCCTAGAGCTTTAAAGTAGACATAGTATTTTCATCTCTATGAACTCATTAGAAACTCAAACAAATACCTAAAGCAGGGTATAGCTTTCTCTTTCTTAAAAGGTTACAAAAACAAAGATGAAAAGTAAGGAGGGTGAATCTGGTCAAGTTAAAAATTATATCAAAAGAAAATACTGTCAAACAAAAGGAAATCTGACCAAGATTTCTTACCTAGCAAACAACAAATTGAATACTGAATACACATATTACGACTGCTTTCTATTACCATGAGACTTCAAGACCTAGGGAGAAGAAGGAAGACTGCAAAGTCAATTCAGCCTGAGAGGATTCAAAGAGTGCTTTTCTTGCTTGCTACTAGATCTTGGTGTAATATTACTGTATTATGAATGCTGACAAGAAAGTGCCCTTCTTTTTCCTTCAGCCACCAAAAGACATCACTGAAAAGTGGGGAGCACTTTAGGAGGCTGCAGCAGGAGGATTGTTTGAGGTCAGGAGTTGAAGACCAGCCTGGGAAGTGTAGTGAGATCCCGTCTCCAATAAAAATAAACAAAATAGTTGGATGCAGCGATGTGCACCTATAGCCACTCAGGAGGCTGAGGTGGGAGGTTCAGTTGAATCCACGATTATAGCTCACTGCTATAATCGTGCCACTGTGCTATAGTCTGGGCAACAGAGTGATACCCTGTTTTTAAAAAAATTAAAAAGTGGAGAGACCGTGGAGTGCATCTAGAATGCCATATGTGTCTCCAGGAAGGATTGTTTGGGTTAAAGGATGCATAAGTTCAGGGCACTATTTTCCGGGCTTCCAGATATGGAAGACTTTATGGAAATTCACAAAGTAATATTGCTGACATCTCAAAACATCACAATGAAATAAATTAGCCTCTATAGTTAATTCCCTGCTGTATATAAATCCCATGGAAAGCAATGTAGGTTTTTGCCCAGGGACATATATCAATCTGTGCAAAAGCCTTGACAGCCAGCTTATTAACCTTGATAATGTTCAGTTTGCATGCATCATGGCAGTATACTGCTTCCTCTTCTTGCTCCATTTCATCGAATAGTCACCAGTGCCCCCGTGCACCCCCATTCTCCAACTAGTGACTTGGAAAATTGAGAAACTTACCTAAAACTATCTCTTGCTGCACAGGTGTTGACAACTGCTTAGCAGGTTGAATGATGATGAAGTGAGCGTTCCCATTCTTCCCAAGGTGTTTGTTACTCATACCTCATACTTCCTACCTCCAAACCTTTGTTGGTTGTACCTTTCTTTGTACGCTTTTCAGATTGACTATATCTTTTTTATGTTCTGAAGCCACGGTTTAGTTTTTTGTGCATTGCCTGTGTATTGATTCTAAAAGCTGGGGAATAACAACCAGTGTATGTATTATGATGATGATACTACAGAGACAACTATTGTGATCCCTAAGGTTCCAATGTCACCACTCTGGTGGCACGCCAAAGGAAATGGATTTTCCTTTTTTGTTGATGTAACCCTAATTGCTCAAATTCATGTCATATTTAATTTTGATTCACATTGGTCTTTATGAAGTATTTTTCTTTTTCTTGAGTTGCTGATTATCTATTTCTTTCTCTTTCTTTTCTGTCACCATGTCTCCCTCTCTCCTTCCTTCCCCTCTTCCATCTTTATTTTCTTCCTCCTCTCTGCCTTCCTCTCTTCCTTCTTATTTCCTTGGATCTTTATTATATTATTATTATTATTATTTTGAGATGGAGTCTCGACTGTGGCCTAGACTGGAATACGGTGGTGCAATTTCAGCTTACTGCAATATCTGTCTCCCGGGTTCAAGCGATTCTCCTGCCTCAGCCTCCTGAGTAGCTGGGAATACAGGTGTGTACCACCACACCCAGCTAAGTTTTGTATTTTCAGTAGAAATGAGGTTTCACCATGTTGACCAGGCTAGTCTCAAACTTCTGACCTCAGGTGATTCACCCGCCTCAGCCTCCCAAAGTGCTGGGATTACAGGCCTGAGCCACTGTGCCCTACCAGTGCTTTACTGTAGATCCATTAGCTTTTCTTAATTACACTGATTCATCTATCACATCCGCCTTTCTTGAGCCCACCATCCCTCTAGTCAATTCTAGGGACATTGTTCTAGGCACACTGCACATGAGCTATCCTGGGACTTCCAGACACTGCTTTCCTGTGCTGGAGCTACTCTTGAATAGATCTCATATCATCTTCACTTTATGATGTCATTTATCAGGCATACAATCTCAAGGGGTGATTGGGTGGGAGAATTATCCTTAGCCTAAAATTTCCAGAAAAGAAAGTAAACCTCCATTACTGCTCTATGACAGTGGTTCTCTAACGTGATCGTGCATCACAATTACCTGCAGGGCTTATGGAAATGCAGATCACTGAGTTCCTCCCCCAGAGTTTTCTGATTTGCTAGGTTGCTGAGGTAGAGCCCCAGAATTTCCTCTTTTTTTTTTTGGTCTAGTTCCCAGGTGATGCTGATGCTGCTGGTTTGGGGAGGACACTTAGAGCACCACTGCACTAGGAGATGCACTGCACCACTTGTCTTTTGTTTATTCCCTTGTTTCCAGTGAAAAAAAGTCTTACTTTTATGGTGAATAATGCAGAAAGAATGTGTGGCTCAGCCCCTTCTGGGATTTCTGTTTCAAGTTGGCCTGCCCTAGCTGTTGGCATTCTGGACCTATTTCAAACAGTAAGCACACCTGGGTCAGAGACCAAGCCTTCCCTTAATGTCTAGCTCAAGGCCCTTTCTATCTCCACCTAGGCAGAGCAATGATTCTGGAAAGATTGACTGCCCTTAAAATCCCTCAGGTGATTGATCCTAAACTCTAGATTTAAGATTCATCAACGATTTAGTAAGGGACCCAACTGGCCATAGGTCCAGTTCAGTACTGTTAACAACATAGATCATTTTCAAATTGATCGTTCAGCTTTTCGTATCCATTTCTTAACTGGCTAATAACTCTGGAGAAAGATGAAAGATGTAATTAATTATCACCATTCAAATGCTAACAGAAACTTAAAATTAATTTCTGTCTCACTTAAAATGTGTTCATTATATCCTTACGCCTTGGTTGATAGTTTAGTTGGGTTTGCAAATCTAGAGGGGAAGGATACTTACCTTGTAATTATTAGGTTTTAGGGAGGGCCTAGAATTAGAGAGCTTGTGAGACTTTCAGAATTTTTGTTGATCCAAGGTACTTTGAGTTTTGGAGTCCCACCTCTCATGACATGAAACATACTATAAAGTACCATAATATAATATCACCTACATATATATTTATTTAATAATTTATCATACCTCATTTTGTAGTTTAGTATTATAGTTTTGAGTCTCTATATGCATATGCACACATATAATATATGCATATATACACATATAATATATGCATATATGGATATAGCATCTCTATATATTATATAATTGGCTGTTTTTGGAGATGGAGTTTCACTCTTGTTGCCCAGTCTGGAGTGCAATGGTGCAATCTCAGCTCAATGCAAACTCTGCCTCCCAGGTTCAAGCAATTCTCCTGCCTCAGCCACCCAAGTAGCTGGGATCACAGGCATGTGCCACCATAGCCCACTAATTTTGAATTTTCAGTAGAGATGGGGTTTTTCCATGTTGGCCTGTTTTTCACTAACAATAATTTGGCATCAAATATGTGAGTTTTTCCACATCAAAATCGAATTCTCCTCATCTCTGAACACCAGCCTGCGTATTCTACAGTTCAAATCCATGGTGACATTAACTACTCAGAGTTGGCATGGACTCCACAGGTAAGGTTTCAGTCCCATACGACAGAAACACATCAGACACCAGTTGCAAGTCTCAGATCTCCATCTGTACTTCTGAACAATTGGCTATAAACCAGGGATTTTCATACCCCAACTCAGGTTCTATAATTTTTTACGATGGTTCACAAAACTCAGGGAAACACCTCACTTATATTTACTGGTTTATTATAAAGGATATAGGGTCATATCTGGAAGTGTCCTGAGCCCAGGAGATTCTGTACTAAGGAGTTGGGGTGTGCCATCCTCCCTGCATGTGGATTCTTTATCACCCTGGAACTCTCTATACCCTGCTATTTAGAGAGTTTTACGAATGCTTCATTATGCAAACATAACTGATTAAATTATTGAAAATTGATGATTAGCTAAATCTCCAGTTCTATCCCCAGATGTTGGGAAGTGGAACTGAAGATCTCAACCCCCTAATTATACCTTTGTCTTTTTGGCCATCCGCCCCACCCTGAAGCTTTCTAGATATCACCAGCCATCTCATTAGTGCACTAAAGACACTCTTACCACTCCAGAGATTCTGAAAGTTTTAGGACTTACATGCCAGGAATGAGGTACAAAGACTAAGTATTAGAACAAAAGATGACTCTATTGAAACTAAAGGCTAACCTGGTTAAGTCTACCAAAGTTAAACTCCCTTGTGTGGTTTTAATTGCTTACTTCCAGTTAACTTTAAAAGCTACGTAGCTAAAAGTAACACAGCCAAACAATGTGTAACTATTCTTCCACTAGCTGCCTCACAGATAACATCTCAGATGTATATATCACTATAGTAATGATTGCTTAAAGTTGTTTTTCAGGAACCAGTCCAGTTTAAACCAGTGGAGACCACCAACCCTTCAACTAGGCCACGGCAAATATCTGGGAGGTCACCTTTTGATGTTAGAGGGCCCAGACCTCCTCCCTCAGATCATGCTAATGCCACAATTTTCTGAAGGCACATGTGTCCTATGAAAAGCTATGAACCCAGACTACTCTTGCACAGATCACTGATTATCTCTTTTTTCCCCACTGCCATTCACCTTTCCCCAGGCCTCAGACCAGCCTGCTTCTTCATCCTGTAAATACACCTAAGCCCTATACTCAGGGAGGTGAATTTAAGATCTGGTTTCCCATCTCCTTGCTTGGCTACCTAGTAAAAAAACTTTACTGCAAAACTCATTGTGTCAGTGATTGTCATACTGCTTGATGGGCAAAATGGGCCTAATTTGGTATTACTATTATAAAATTACAATGATTTTGGCAACCCTGTATCAGAAACTGGGGAAAAAGACCAAATTTATATGTGTAATATATATTACATATATATGTATGTATATATTCAATTATACCACAATGATACATAATATATACATAGAAATATATTATATAGATATTACATATAGCTATATATCTCTATAATAAAGTTTTTCTTTTATAAAATATTTTCATAGAACTTAAAATACTCATAAGTCACAGACACTAAGTCTTAATGTCTGAAAGATAAAATATCCCTAAGCATACAATATTGCTAATGGAAAATTTGAGGTCCAATAAATTCTTACTCTTTTGCAGGCAACTATTATACACCTTATAAACTTTTTGGATCTCCTCTTTATTCTTTTTGTTTTTTAGATAGAGTCTTGCACTGTCACCAGGCTGGAGTGCAGTGTCGTGATCTCAGCTCCAACTTCCAACTTCCCCCTCTGGGTTCAAGTGATTCCCCTGCCTCAACCTCCCGAGTAGCTGGGACCACAGGCATGTGCCAGCACACCTGGCTAGTTTTTCGTATTTTAGTAAAGACAGGTTTTCACCATGTTGGCCAGGATGGTCTCGATCTCCTGACCTCATGATTCACCTGCCCTGGCCTTCCAAAGTGCTGGGATTACAAGTGTGAGCCACTGTGCCCAGCCCCCTCTTTATTTTTAATCCTTGAAATTTTACAGTAATATCCCTAGGTTTGGCTATTCCTTTCCTTTTGCTTTAGACTCTTAATATACTCTTTTAATATGAATGCTTGTGACCTTTATATCTCTGGGAAATTCTCATCTATTATAACTTTGATATTTTCACTCCTCATAGTGTCTCTTTTTTCTAGAACTTTAAATACGGAGGAAAATTATTAATAGCTGCATAACAGTCTGTAAAATAGATATGTCACCATCCTAATGTTATCAACTTACGTTTCTATAAGTAACATGTTTGCATATGTATTCTTCTTTTGAATTATTTCTTCAGGAATAATATTTATTAGGTGAAACACTGAAAGATTTTTCACAGACCTACTTGAGACCTCTGATATCAGAAGCCCTCCTTGAAGAATATCTTCTAAACCGAAGAAGCAAGTCTGAGGTCTGTGGCTGCTTCCGGCTGGAATGTAGGCCACAAAGACACAGCCCCAGAGGGTCTTCTGAAGAGGCAGGCTTGCTCTAGTGGGGGAAGTTCATGTGCTATGCAGACCCTGGGAGGCTAATCTACCCTCTCATTTTCACTCTAGCTGTCTGCCAGGTAACATGCCTGATTCAATGCCTGACCTAGGCACAGGGGGCCGTATGTGAATGCCCTCACCTTGTGGTTCGCTATCTACTGGCTGGAAGGGGCCAAATACATTCACAAGACCATTGACTGTGTGTGCCAGTCCTTCCCCAGATTTCTTGATCCATGAGGAATCTGTAGGCAACTGTGCCTGTGGAGCTAGAAAAAGCCTGCAGGCCCCATCCCAGCTCATTTCAGTGCCTGAAATTGCAGCGCCGCACAGCTGGCTAATAGCCAGGGTAGCTCTGGCTGTGGGACAGAACAGGGCAGCAAATTTTTGTTTGTTTAAATAAGGAAATAAACAAATCACATGGTTCATTTTGTATGCTGAAAATGATTATTTAGTTAAAAAACAAAAAAACGAATTTTTTTTTCAGTGAAGAGTTAGGGTGAGAGAGCAGTCTACACGGCTTATGTCAAATATTTCCATGCAGCCCCATCCTCTGACTGTTCCAGATCCTGTGCACCTTGGGCAGGTAAGTGAGTAAAGAGATGAACATACCTTTCACTTGGCCACAGTGACACTCACCTACCATATGCATACCTCCTCATGGGGTTTTTAAATAATTCCATACCATCAGAACATAGGTATAAGCTCCTAATGGCTTTTCATTCAGCTGTATCCCAAGATTTGGGTGCCCAGAGGCATCTCTATTGGGCAACATTAGACAGACGTTTTATGCTTGAGAAGTCCAGGTCATTTAATCATCTGATCAGCAGCTATTTATTGTGTTCATATTATAGGGCAGCCCAGTATAGTGGGCAGAAGATGAAGATTGGAATTTGTTTGACTTCATTTCTCAGTTCTCAGCTCTATGATTTTGAGTACTCATCTAACCTCCTCAAGCCTCAGTTTCTGCCTCTATGAAATTCTTGTAATACTTGGCTTTTAGTATTCATTCCACAGACTATCAAGAGAACCAGACTAAAATATCATCCAGACAATGAAACAGCTGGAAATATAAAATAAATATTATAAACACAGCAAAGATTTCCATGCAAAAAGTGGACGACATGCATGAACACATGAGATATTTCAGTACAGAGATGGACACGGTGAAAAAGAATCAGATAAATGCTAGAAATTAAAAATATGGAATTGGAGATAAAGAACATTTTTCATGAGTTTGTTAGTATGCTTGACACAGCCAAGGAAAAATTCAGTGAACTTAAGATAATTTAGAAGAAATTATACACATGAAATCAGATATAAATAAAGATGGACATAATAAATAGCTTTTGAACATTTTGTTCAAATTTACACATTAAAAAAAACAGAAACAAGAGTGAAAAATAAAAAGAACAGATTATTCAAGAACCATGGGAAAATATCTTGCTAACATACATGAAATTGATGTAATTGGAATCATGGAAGATGACACTAGCCCAGAAATCCCAGAGACTCCCTACACCAAGCAAAATAAGTAAGGAAACACATATATTGTGCACACTGTGCACACACACACACACACACACACACACACACACACACGCTTCAACCACACAGCATATTCAAAATTTTGAAAATCGTATATAAAGAGAAAATACTGAACGATACCAGGAAAAATACATTATATACAGAGGAACATATACAAGAATCAAAGCAGATATTGTCAGAAACTGCACAAGCAAGAAGAAAATCAAGTGACATCTTAAACGTCCTGAAAGCAAAACAAAACAAAAACAAACTGAAACCACTTTCAACCTAGACTATTACACCCAGACCCACCCTCAAAAAATTCAATAACGAAGAGAAATATATTTTCAAACAAAAATTGAGACACTCTATTATCAGCTGAACTGCACCAGAAGAAATGCTAAAAGGTGCTTTAGTGAGAAATACAAGGCAGATAGTTTGATCTATACAAAAACAAAAAACAACAACAACAAAAAAACACACACACAAATTGACTGTCTAAGCAAAAAAGGATAGCAATGTGTTAGATGTCCACAGAATTTACAGAAATAAAATGGATGGCAATAATTGCATAAACTACAGAAAAGAGAAATTTGGAATATAATTTTGTAAGATTATGAAGAAAACTAAAAGAAGTTCTTTGCAACATTGTGGTGCACAGTGATTTCTGAAATAGGACACAAAAATTAAGCAAATAAAAAATGTAAAATGATAAAGTAGACTTCATAAAATTCAAAGTTTTGCTCATTTTCATTAACAAGACGAGGTAACAGGTTACAGTCTGGGAGAAAATATTTGGATAAACACATATTTCATGAAGGACTCATAACTACACTCTATAAAGAACTCTCAAAAATTAATAATTAAAAAATCTACTTTAAAAATGGACAAAAGAACTTTAAATAAACATTTTACCAATGGATAAATACCAATGACAAAAATGACATGAAATATCATTGGCAATTAGCAAAATGCAAATTAAAACCACAATCATACAACTACATACTTATTAGAAAGACTTAGTAAACTAAAAATAGCATGCACAGATGAGGATGTTAAAAAATGGGAACTCTCATACATTGTTGATGAAAATGCAAACTATCACAACCACATTAGACAAATTCGGCAGTTTCCTATTCAGTTGAATATACACTTAGACCCAGAGACTAAATCTTGACTTTACTTACAATTGCCTTATACTGGGAATAAACCAAATCTCCTTCAACCTGTAAATGGATAAACAAACTGTGGCACATCCATACAATGGAATACTACTTAGGAATATGAAGAAACATGCTACTGACCCACTCAACACATAGATGAACCTCAAATGCCTGATGCCAGATTTTAAGAAGCCAGATTTGAAATGGAAAATTCTAGGAGCAGAAATCAGGTCAGTGGTTGCCAGAGGCTAGCGTTGTGGGGAGAAGTTATCTATAATGAGACATAGGGGAACTTTGGGTGAGATTAAACTGTTCCATATCTAGATTATAGTGGTTATTACATGCTTGTATGCATTTATTAACACTGGCAAACGGCACACTGAAAAGGGTACATTTTATTGTGTGTAAATTATACCTAAATTTTTAAAAATGTCTCCTTTTCAAGCATTTTGGGAATTTTATTTATCTTCTTTGTTTAATTGCTTCCTAACTTAATCCTTCAAGTCAGAGAACATGCCCAATGTAGTTTCAATAGTTTGCAATTTGTTGAGACTTTTTTATGGCCCAGCAGCTGGTCCATTTTGGTAAATGTTGCATTTGCACTTCAAATAAATGTTTATTCTGCATTTATCAGATGCAGAATAACAACAACAAAATAACCCATATTCTGAGTGGCTAGCAGTTACCATCACTAGTAAATACAGACTTTAACCCTTGAAATCCTCCACTTTCATCTTAGTTATATACTTTTCACCTATCTGATTCCTTCATAATGAGTACTGACTTTAGTACGGCCAGCTCAGGTAAAATTAGAAATGCAATGATACTTGTATGTTTCTTTATTGCTCTTTATTGTCCATTTTTCCATTCCTATCTCCCTTTGCACCTCAGAACAATGTAACAAGAACTTACAACACTGAAGTTTTTCTGAATCCAATATATTATGAAAGATGAAAATGTGATAAATTAATAACCCCTGTCTGATTTGTCTTATAACAAAGACATTCACATTTGGACAAATTTGGAAATGACAAGGCTTGACGCAAGAACTTATCTCACTTAAAGAAAGAAGCATGGTGTGGGATTGACCTAAACTCACAACCCAGCTGTACTGTTTACACCAGCTGTCACCTGCAATGATTTACTCATTCATCCTGCCATTCATTTTTTTTCCACTGTAAGATGGAGATAATAATCCACCCTGAATTTACAGGGTCATTGTAAGGATCTTAGGAGATAATACACATAGCACATTTATCTCCATGCAGCAGGAATGCTCACGATGAGCTATGCTTAACGTCAGGATTTCTGGGATGAGGTTTCAAGTAGATTTTGTTTGGCCAGGACATTGGCTGAGGTTGTAAGCTGACATACCTTGTGGAAGGAACCAGGAACCATCTCAAATGACCGGCTAGAAGCTAGAGGAAAGAGACCCTTCCAAAAAAGAGCTCATGTGTTTCTTCTTCATTTGTGGTTGATTATTCATAAGTGCTGTGCCAATTTGCAAAACTTCCATGGTTATGTTTGCAGATTGGGTCAGTAGCAGCAGACCCCCACCAAAAGAACATATTTTTCCATCCCCTCCTCTGACAGCATCTAGAGAAAGGGGGACTTTTTTCTAAATAGACATTTAAAGGAAGTAATCCTAGAACCAAGCTCCCCTTGGAATTGGCCATGTAAATACAATTTCATCTAATAAATGTGATTTGAGCTCTTATTGTTTGCAAGGCTGAGATAGGCCTTATCACATGCTCCTGTCACTTAGTGCTTGGAGCACACATGAAAAGGGCTCTATGAGATTTTGATAGATTTGCATTTCCTTTGGTTCACTGTGTCTTTGCTAAACTTGATGCTAGATCTCCAAGAAAAAGATGGACACCATAACCTCTAACACAGGTGATGGACAGGGGAAAAGATCCATGGATCAGTCTCTTCATCTTGAATTCAAGTTGGAGATGAATATTAACAGTCCATTTTTGCATATTTTCTGACTTGGGTTTCTAGATATTGAATGAAAAAACAGCAGTGTTAAAGGAGCATTTATTAAACTCCATCTGAGCCAGTGTGCAAGCTAGAAAAGGCAGGAGAGTAATTAAAGCACAGGCTCCAAAATCAGATCATCTAGGTCTGAATCCACTCTGAGTCACTATCTAGCTGTTCAACTTAACCTTCCCATGCATCAGTTTCCTCCTTTATTAATTGATGATGGTAGTGGGAGCTGCCTGGCAGATATATTGTGAAGATCACATGAGCTATCATATGTAAAGCACACAGAATAGTGTCTGGCATGTAACAAGCACTAGGGAGGTTTTTTGTCATATAATTTTACCCAAAGTTTTCCGTGACTACGACAGAAATAATTCACATCAAATAGAAATGAAAAAACTGAAGCTCAGAGAATTGGAATGACTTGCCCAAAGTCATCTCATTGACAAACAGAAGAGCCCATTTACTCTCCTACCTTCCCATACTAGGACCTCCCTGGGTCCTAGTAAGTTGGATCCAACTAGTAGATTGGATTCACCACAAACTCTGTAAAGGATGCTTTCAAGGAGAATGGAATGTCATAGTACAGGGCTGCAGTCTTTTGGTTCTGATACTAACTTCTTGGAGGGTCTTGGGTTGTCACCTGTCTTCTTTGACTCACTTTTGTTATCTATTTAACGTTAATGAGCGAAGAGTACATATTAGACACTCAAATTCCCTTTCCTTATGAGGAAGCTTGATTTCCTCTCTTCTTTCCTAGCCGGGGATAGTTGAAGAACTCACTCCAGCTCTGTGTCCTTCAAAGCCATCAGGGCAGAAGGCACAATGAGGACATGGAATTATTTTTGAGGCAGTACCTTGTACCTTTGGGCTGCTCCTTGAGGCCAGTGGCATCTCTGAAGAGAATTATATATAGCAACCTTGCAGAGCTTGGAGTCTCCCATCTGCTGATCCTGGCTTTCTTACTACCTTATTCTAATTTTGCCCCTACAAGTTCTCTACCAGATCCAACAAATAGCTTTCTTGACTCAACCCAGAGCTAGCTAATTAGTCTGAATTTACTGGCTAATTGTCTTAAAGGAGATTAATGAGTTATCCATCTCTGGCAACCACTATGTACACAGTGGTTGAGAAAAACAGATTAAAGAGGAGTTTGTGTATGTGTGTGCATGCATGCATATATGCAAGATTCAGGTTACATTTTGCCAAAGTTAGATCCTAAAACCAAGGTTTGGATTTTCCCCTTGTGCCCATCAAAGACATTAAGTTACCTTCTTTTGCCAAAAACTGATAACATTTCCCAGTGAAAGATAAAAAACAAGTTCAATTGCAGTAGGGAAATTGTTAGCATGTGCTAAAGTCTGGATACTTCCATTTAAGCGGAACTAATGGTTCTCAGGTGCTAATGAAATAACCTGAGACAGCCTTTCACCTTCTGTGCTAGAGGTAGGAAGGGATAAGTGTGTGCCCCAGGTCTTTGTAGAAAGGGAGAGAGGTGTTTTAAGAGAAAGATGAAGGCAGCACTTTTATGATAGAGGCCTACGGCTCAGGGAAAAGAACACTATAGAGAAGTTAGGTGATTTGAATTTGCAATATGAAGTTGATTATCTGTGCTACTTTAGATACGCCATTGATATCTAGGATAAACCATATAATTTATCTTTCAAACCATGGCATTCCTGAGAATAAAAGACAAACCTGTTAACAACTGCACTATCTTCACCCTGTATGTAAAATCTCACCACCCCTTCCCATTCCTTCTTACACCATAGGCATGTGGCTTGAACTGTAAATCCAGGAAAGCTAAATCTATGTAGGTTTTAGTATAGCTGGCTGAGTACTGGGTATCCTAGGCAGGGGTAGCAGCCCAGCTGTAATGCCAGGACATTTATAGCCCACATTTCCCCGTGACCTTTCAAAGCAAATTTAGGCACCCAGAGTGTTCACATTTCCTTTGAAGCACTTGGAATGCTGGCAGGCAGGCCAGGGCGATTTACGTGAACCACTTGCATAATCTTCAGTGGGGAGGAGGGATTGGTATTAAGCAGAGGAATGTAGGAGACCATCAGAGATTTCCTGGTCTTTACTGAAAATGGAAGGCCACACTTGGGTTTCTGCAGCTCCAAGCCACATCTTAGACATGCTGTGCATAGTGGTTCCCTGGAGACCAGGAGTCTTGTGTTACCAGAGTTCAGCAGACTGGCCAGGAAAATCAACACCCCACTGCAAAAGGTTAAGAGTTTATCCAACTTGGAAAAAAAAATGGTTTTGGCTTTTCCTACAGGCCTCCAAGGTGAACGGAGAGAGAATCCATCCTTTGTGGGTCTTGGTGTCGGAGTATGCAAGGGCCAAAACCAAAACCACCAGGAACAAACACTTCTGAGAAAATTAGAAGCACAGACTTACAAAGACTGGATTTTTAAAAATAAACTAATGAAACTCCTTCAATTGACAGATGAGAAAGAAACTGAATCCCTGGAGTGTGAGTCTTTTACTGTCCAGTATGAAATGCGCTAGATTTCAGGAATATTCTTCTATAACATATATATTTTTTTAATTTCTAAATATCTTATTAATGTCAAATTTAATTCCATTTTGGTCAGAAAACACTTTATAATATTTTGATATTTTAAAATTTATTGATACTTGTTATTTTACTCAGCGTATGATCCATCTTGATGAATGTTCCATCTCACATGTGGAATTCAAGATGAGATTTGGGGACACAGCCAGACCATATACTACCACATGGTCAGGTTGCAAACTTTTATGCTCTGCTTTCTGCTTCCTTTTTTTTTTTTTTTTTTTTGAGATGGAGTTTCGCTCGTTATCCAGGCTGGAGTGCAATGGCGCGATCTCAGCTCACCGCAACCTCTGTCTCCTGGGTTCAGGCAATTCTCCTGCCTCAGCCTCCTGGGTAGCTGGGATTACAGGCACGCGCCACCATGCGCAGCTAATTTTTTTTGTATTTTTAGTAGAGACGGGGTTTCACCATGTTGACCAGGATGGTCTCGATCTCTTGACCTCGTGATCCACCCACCTTGGCCTCCCAAAGTGCTGGGATTACAGGCTTGAGCCACCGCGCCCAGCCTCTGCTTCCCTTTTAAACATAAGTTCCAATTGCAAAACATTTCTTTGTGAACACATATGACTGTATGCTTTTGAAAAAAATCCAGGTCACTTTTTTTTTTTTTGAGATTTTTTTTTTTTTTTTGCCCATGTTTTGCCGGCTGGAGTGCAATGGCACGATCTCAGCTCACTGCAACCTCTGCCTCCCAGGTTTAATCCTGCCTCTGCCTCTGCCTCCTGAGTAGCTGAAATTACAGGTGCCTGCCACCATGCCCAGTTAATTTTTGTATTTTTAGTAGAAATGGGGTTTCACCATGCTGGCAGTGCTGGTCTCAAACTCCTGACCTCAGTTGATTCACCTGCCTCAGCCTCCAAAAGTTCAGGGATTACAGGTATGAGCCACTGCATCTGGCTCATGTCACTTCTTGAATGCTTTGCTGCTTAGTAATTTCTTCTGCCAAATAGCCTAAACTCGAGAAGTTCAAAATTCCACAGATATCTAGGGCAGGGACAAATTGCCACCAATCTCTTTCCTAAAGCATGGCAAGAGTGACCTTTACTCCAGTTACCAATAGATTTCTCATCTCTATTTGAGACTACCTCAATCTGGACTTCATTGTCCATATCACTATTAGCATTTTGGTCAAAACCATTCAACAAGTTTCTAGAAAATTCCAAACATTCCCTATCTTCCCGTCTTCTCCTGAGCCATCCAAACTGCTCCAGCCTCTGCTCATTACCCAGTTCCAAAGTCATTTCCATGTTTTCAGTTATCTTTATAGCAGTGCCCCAAATTCCCACTACCATTTTTCTGTGTTAGTCCATTTTTAACACTGCTTTAAAGAACTACCTGAGATTGGAGGTTTAATTGACTCAAAGTTCCACATGGCTAGGGAAGTCTCAGGAAACTTACAATCATGGTAGAAGGGAAAACAAGGCAAGTCTTTTGCAGCAGGAGACAGAGAGAGAAAGGGAGGAAGTGCCACACTTTTAAACCCACAGATCTCATGGGAACTCACTCACTAGCACCAGAACAGCATAGGAAAAGTCCACCCCCATGATCCTATCACCTCTCACCAGGTCTCTCCTCTGACTTGCGGGGATTACAATTCAAGAGGAGATTTGGGTGGAGACACAGAGCCAAACCATATCACCCCATGACCTCTCCTCTGGTTCCTCAAGAAAGTAGGACTTTAGGTTCTCCCTATAGGGCTATAGCCCTACTGCACAATGCAGATTGAATTTTGCCAATAAAAGAAAGCTCTTAAAAGGGAAGACTCACCCACACTCTTTTATTCTTTAAAATGACAGCTAAGCTTCAGTATCTGCTTGCTTTTAGTTCTCTTAAATGCCTTCAGATAGTTTGTTTGCTTATTTATTTGCTTACTGACTAACTGGCTTAATTTTTGTCCAGGTGATATGATTTGGCTTTGTGTCCCCACCTAAATCTCATCTCAAATTGTAATCCCCACATGTTGAGGTATTGAGGGAGGGACCTCGTGGGAGATGACTGGATCATGGGAGGCAGTTTCCCCCATGCTGTTCTGGTGACAGATAGAGAGTTCTCATGAAAGCTGATGGCTTTAAAATTTTTTGGGAGTTCCCCCTTTGCTCTCTCTCTCCTGCTGCCATATAAGATGTACCTTGATTCCCATTTGCCTTATGCCATGATTATAAGTTTTCTGAGACCTCCCTAACCATACAGAACCATGAGTCAATTAAGCCTCTTTTGTTTAAAAATTACCTCATCTAGGTAGTATCTTTATAGCAGTATGAAAATGGTTTAACACACCAGAAATTATAGTCGTAATCTGTGGGAGGATTGGACTGAAACCTACTTTGCTCTAGTTTAGAAGCTGTATTTTCTATTCTTTTTTTTTAATTGGTTATACTAAATATTATGACATACATTTTATAGAATCTGACATTAATGAACATATCAATCTTTCTCTTGAACAGAACAAAGTTGTTTACTTTAAAATATTACCATCCTCAAACCCCACCTTAGTCTTGTTAATCGGGACTTTAACTGCATTTTATTATTAGTTTGTATTTAACAGGTTTTGTTTATCAGTTTAGTGTGTAATTTCATGAATGTATGTAAAATTGGTCTTGTGATTAATATTTTTATTGTCTTATTTAACTTGTTTTTGACTAAAGAAAATATTTGATTTGATATTGGGATATTTATATTTGTTTTTCATATTTAGGCTTTCTTATCTTAGTATATTTAGATAATTTATATTTTTCATAAATGTAGACTTTTTAAAGATTCTGTATTTTTTTGAATTATATCCTCAATAAATAGTGATAGAACTGTCTTCTTAATTATTATTATTTTTCTTATCTTATTTCCCTTGCTAGAACTTTACCACCTTATAAAATAATAGTTAAAGCAACATTTCTCACCTTGTCCCTGACTTTAGAAGAATGATTCTATTTTTATGCTAGATTCTGCTGCTTAAAAATTATCTTTTATCATAATAAAATAATTGTGCTTACAGTAGTATATTAACTTTTAATTGAGTTACATAAAGTGTCATTTCTACTACTAAGATAAATATAATATTTTCTCTTTTGGCCTACTGATATACCATATTAAAGCTATTGAATTGTTGCTGTTGGTGGCAGTGTTTTATATTTTTGATTTTGTGGGTTTTTTTTCCTTAAGCAACCGACTTTCATTTCTCATAGTTCTGGAGCCTGAGATGGCCAGGTTCTGGTAAGGGCCCTTTTCCTGGTTTGTAGAGAACTACTTTCTAGCTGTATCTTTGCATGGTGGAGAAAGCTTGATTTTTTTATAGTCCAGTAACTTGCATTGCTGGGATAAAGCTTACCTGGTTTTGTTGGATTCAATTTTATTTGGATTATTCCAGATGATTAAATTTAACTGGGATGTACTGCATAGTATTTCATGGCATATAGCTATTATTTTCTCATGGAAATTGTATTTTCCCAAAATTTCTAATAACTCATTGAAAAACAAAATGGCCCTAGCTAAATTTTCTCATTTGGTCCTCTGCCATTTTCTCAAGTTTATTGGTTTGTTTAGACTATTTTTTTTCTTGAGTATGTTTTGGTAATATATTTTTTTTATTAAAAATATTCTGTTCTTTGACATTAACATTGTTTGCCTCAAGGGATGCATCAGATTCTTAAAATTTACTTACTCTAATATCTGATGTTGTATAACTTATCAATTCTATTTGTCTTTATATTTATGTTGTTATCTTCCTATCATTTATGTTTGCTTCGCTTTTAATTCATTAGTTTCTACTTTTATATGTTTCATCTTGTTTTCTTTATTCTTGTTGTGTTTAATACTAACTTCTTGATATAAATACTTAGTTTTTTTTTTTATTATTTCTTATTCAGTCAAACCATACATTGATGTGACTTCGCCTTACAGAACAGCTTTACCTACAGAAAATAACCGTAGATTAGTAGCACCCTCACTCTCATTATTTTCCAATTTTTGCTTTCTCTTTCTTCAAAGAGTTATTTGGAATATTGTAGTGCCAACCTGTTCAAATTTTCATTGATGTGCATTTAGATTATAGGGTGATAAAATAATATTTTCTATGAGAGTTGAGTAAATTACTTCACAAATAGATTGAACTAAAGTTTTTCAAACATGCCATAATATTTTGGTACATATGTAATGTTAATTAGCAAAATAATCTTGCTCTCCAAATACAGGCCTCTTGAAGTCTCTGCCTGTGCGCCTTTGCATAAGCTGAGTGAATTCCTTCAAGAATTGTAGTCCCTCTTCTTCCTCATTAAAAATCTACCCATCTATTTGGAAAAATTAAAAATGGCATTTCCTTCTTCAATTCTTTCCTGGTTGCCTCAGTTGAATAAAATATTTCTCACATCTGAGCAATTTGTTAATTACTTACTCTGATCATAGCACCTATTGTGTCTTATTTTATATTTTTTGACTTGGTAAATTTTAATATTTCTTCAGGGCATAATAAAAATACAAACAGTGGGAGGTATTACATAAGAAGCCCTCAGATATTTGTTAGGTCAGATTCAATTGAATTCAGATTCCAAAATAGAAAATCACTGTTCCAAATAGGAGTAATTTCCCCACAGTGGACTGACTGGAATATAGACACTGGGCTTTGTGGATTTTGCCAGTTAAATTGGATTAATACAGAATTTTTCTCCACACAAGTGGAAACTGTTGCTGTTAATAATGAGCAGAACTACTGGGCAAAGAGAAATGGATGCCGCCTGTTTCAAGTTACCTTCTACCTTCTCCTTTGCCTTTTTCTGGGTCTTGAAAACCCCCATGTATCTCTGCTTTTTCTACCGGTAAACCTTCCCGGGAGAGACTCAATTCTGAAGGCAATTTTCCAAGACCGTTTGCAGAATTGGCTGGGTCTTCTGCTGAGACATAAAAGGGCATTTATTCTGGTACCTAAAAATGGAGTTTGGAGTAGACATTGCTGAACTTGTTTCAGAAATAGATACTATATGCATCAGTTATATTGCTTCATGTGTAAGTTTTAAACCTAATATGTTCCACTAAAAGAATATGCATTTGCATGTGTGCATGTGTACACTTTAAGTGTTGTTTATATAAATTTCTGCAGATATTTTAACACTTCCATGTACAAGTGAGGTTAGTGCTGTGTTCTCAGTCACATAAATGTAGAAGCAGATATTTATATTCTAATGCTAGATTATATGCCCAAATTACAATACCCTGTATTCTAGAAACATGCAATGTAATAGAATTTCCAGCCATATGAAAAATTTAGAAGTATTATTCTCTATATGTTTATACCAAGTTTAACATCAATGAATTTGATTTTTTGTCAGCTTTTGACAAGGCCAGCCAATTTTATTTGAGACCTAGGAGAATAAGGAGGATTAGTATAGTTTAGAAAGGATCTTACCTTCCACTCTATAATTTTAAATCTTAGACAGGTTGTAGTAGAACTAATCTCATAGGCTGACCAGCTTATGTGCCGTCCAAACTGGGATACATTTGAGAGTGAAAGGTGATACTATCACCCAAGATCTGCAAGTGTAAATCCACCCATCATAGAGAAAAGTAGCATATGATCACCCTACATTTTAAGTAATAAAAAAATACACTTTATTTCTGAACATTTCTAGGTTTTGGCCATGTATCTGTTGGATCCATGGACGCTTGCAGTCCAGGCATGAAATAACAAATATTTGGCACTCATATAATATTTCTTCTGTCTTATATTTAGAGCATATTTAACTAATCAAAACATTATTTCACATTGATTTCTGTTATGGTATCAGATTCCTTCTCCACACAGCTCTTCAGATAGCCAATAACTCTTAACCAAGCTTGACTCATTAGGTTGGTGCAAAAGTAATTGTGGTTTTTGCCATTACTTTCAACCACAATTAGTTTTTGCACAGCCTTTATAAAATTGAACTTACTACTTCTATGCTCAAATAAATTTGCTATAATATTACATGGCTACTTTTTATTTATTTTTATTTTTTGGAAAAAAAAAGGGACAGATGTAGAGATAACAACACCTCTTTCTTTGCTAATTAGAGCTTGGTGATCCAGAGAGTATCTGCAGTGATTCAAGAACATCAGCTGTAATATCATTATGGTAACTTACTAGGTAACAGCCAAGTAAATCAATGAGAAGGGCTGCAGCAGGCAGCCTAGTAGTTGAGTGTATACTGGATTATGGGTTTCAGAACACCCTTGAGTAGGGCAGAGCGAGTTCAGGGGACTAAGGTTGATACAAAAGTAATTACATTTTTTGCCATTAAAAGCAATGGCCAAAACCACAATTACTTTTGTACCAACCTATTAAAATGGTTCCAATTGTACCTCCTCTCTTCTTTGGTTCCCTTTCATGAGGGCTATACATAGGCAAGGATCAAAAGCAAAACGGTGACCAAATTAAAGTGTATCCAAAGTTTGACAAATGCTTGAAAACTTAAATGCAGTTTCTTTACTCAAAATATTATGTGCTTTCTTTAGGCCATGTGGCAGAAGTGGGGCCTCTTACTTCCCTCTATGAAATCCTAAATGGCAAAGCATACATGGCAGTACCAATCCTGCCCGATCACAGGGAAAGCAGAGAGCTGGGTATGTAGGTAGGGCCTGTCAAATCCATTTACTACACAGAAGACACAAAGATGAAGTTTTTCTCTTGCCTTTAGATCTGTATGGCACAGGATAAGCATCTACTGGAAGATGCAGGCCCAAGAATACCCTGGGATCTGAACATCCAGGTTAAAGGGTTTTCTTCTTCTGGAGATAGACAGGAGTTAATAAAAAGTAAGAAAGTGGGAAATGTGGATGTCTCTAATCTCAAGGATAGAGTTGTAATTACGAAAAACAAAAAAGAGTATAATTGTTTCTCTTCTCCAAAAAAGACAATGACTTTATTCCAAGCCCTGACAGTAGTTGGGGGCATGATTGCTGCTATATGCCCTGACTGATCAATCTTGGCTCAGGACTTTATGAGTGTCTACCTGTTGGAGCATTAGTGATTCCAGCTCTAAAAAGTTGGAAGCAAAAGATCGGGGAAATTAGGTAGCATTCACATAAACCAACACTGCAAGTTTACAATTAGATCCACTTGGCCATTATTAATGTGGCATTAACTCAATCTTGTTTGAATCTCAGTTATTTACTAGAATGTTTCTCTTCTCTATGATAAAGAAGAGTTGCATCTTAAGCTTGGTAAATGCTTCTTTGAGAGGTACTGTAGCTCTTTGATAAGCAGTGCTCACCATCATGGCTAAGATTAGTGCCATGCTGTGTGTTCTATACTCGGTAGGAAGTGTTGAGATAACTCCCAATATATTCATTTGTGGCTCCTTATATTGCTCTCCTGATACTTCCCATATTTGGATCAACGTGTTCTCTGCTTCTCTGATCCTGGACTGCTGAGACAGGATTGCTGGAGAGTTGAGCGCAGCCAAAACCAAGAATTTCAGTGTTGTTGGACCATTTAGAGATTTTTCTCCTAGTTATCCTTCAATGTGGTTCAGTTTCTATTTCTCCCTAGTCAGCTCCCTGTCTCATGCCTCCAGTGATGTCCTTCCCCCATGAACTCATATTCAAGTCAATCTGTGATCCCTTCTCTCCTAAGCGCTTGCCTTATCAGCAAGCTTTCCACTAGGGATAGAATGTGAGTTTTGTTTAACTGATATCTCTTGAAATTAGCTGTGTAAAATAATAACGTGAGGAGAACCTGGTAGCCATGTCTGGCCTAGTCTGAAAGTGCACACTAATTGACTACAAAATCTGTGTCAAGCCCTGTTTAGAAACAAGTAGTGTCACAAGTGCCAGGGATTTAACATCGTTACTCTGGGACCATCAAATGACTCCATCTCCCTGTCATAGAGAGCTCTCGCATAAACGTGTTGGAATGAGGCTCCGGGTGTGCTGAAACCTGAACAACAGGGCATCCCAGAATTCTGAGGCACTGGTCTGCAGGAATTATCCTATCATGGGCAGCTGACTAGTCCCGTACAGACAGATTAGAGACTGAGAACCTGGTTTGTAGAGGTTTCAAAAGCTGGGAAAGACTATGAGTATGAAGACTCTCATGTACTGAGATTATATTCCAGGAACATCCAGACATCAGAAGAACTCCAGATATCAACACTGACATCTTAAGTAAGTTTCTCATTCATGAGGAAGTTAGGGGTGTGGGGAGAACCTAGGTGTTGGAGAACCTGTCTGGTAAGGTAAAGGCAGAAGAGCTACTGTTCAGGCCAGGGTTTCAGATCCACAGAGGAACAGGAGAATTTGGTTGGAAAGCAAAGTCTCAGATCTGTTCTACAGGCTGGCTTGGCATGGTGGATGATAGAGGTCCTGAGATTCAGAGCAGCCTTAACTGATTTAAGGAAAATGTATTTCTGACTTAAGTATCCAGTAACAGACTGTCTCACCTGGCTCAAGACAAAGTCAGGCCAACTCTATAGGTGAAGACATCAGTACATTAGCTTAGAAGAAAAACCCTTACAATCCGGGTTCTAGAAGATTCCACAAAAATGACACCTCAACTTTTACTCTTAACCTTGAAGATTACATGCAAATATCCTGAAGATATACAGCTGTCTCCTTATTCGATTGGTCATTTTAATTCTTATTAATTTGGCTATGTATTAAAATGGAATCTTTGGATAAACCAATGAGATCTCTACTCGCTGTTTGTTTTTTCCTCCAGAAAAATTAAGAAGTGAGCATTGAAGAAAAGTAGAATGGATGATTTTCCTCTGCACACTTTCCCTTTGGCCCCACTGCCTCACTTACAGTTTCACCTTGTACAGTGGTCATAAAGTCAAACAGTCCCCATGGCATCCTGAAAAAGATCGTTCTTTTCCTATCAAACCTAGATCCTATTGACACTCAGATCCTTAGATTCATCCCTGAATTACCATCTTTGAACTGAGGACTTTTTAGACAACCTGGGGGTTTCCTGGGAGTTTTCATTCCTTTTTTAAATATCGATTTTGGAATCTTAAACTAGGTTTGTGCCTCTGATCTTTTATCAGCATCTGTAAAATCCTTTATTTCCCACAAGTTTGACAGAAGCTGACTGTTGGAGATATAAAAGGATCAGGACAGAAGGCCTTAAAACAAGTTAGCCAGAAGTTTATCTCCAGAGAAGTCTGGGGCAGATATCTAAAGTGTTACAATGCATGGGAACCAGATGGAATTTGGCTCATGGTGTCTTACAGAAATTACGGAAAGAAATAACTGCAGAAAGGATGTGTAAAAAACTCATTCCTGGTTTCTCCTTTGCCCTCATAGTTGTCATGACTTGATAATATCTGGCTCCCCAGAAGTCACACTGTGAAACAGAAGCAGCAGGAATATACCCCAGTGGCAGGTCTAAGTGGTGTTTACATTTGACTTTGAAATATATTCTTGCACTGATGTCTGAATATGTCAAATAGCCTAAGAATGTAATTTATAATTAAAAGAGCCAAACAGGATAACATTATCCTGTTTGAACCACTGTTTACCCCATCTGTTCTACAAAGTAACCTGAATAATATGTTGTCAAACTATGCAAAGGAGGAATTCAAGAAGGTTGAAGATTACTTTGTCACCAGTTATCTCTCTTGCTCTCTACAGCAGTCATTACTGGTGCCTTCCTCATATCTCCTAGGTATTTGCTCTTTCGACCAAAGCCTTCTTCCTGAATACACCTGCAACAGACAGAGACCTGAGGAGTGGGCTTAACCCCCAAACAAGGCAGGCCTGAAGTGTCAAGGACTCAATGCTCCTTGTAACTGTCTTCAATTAATGACAGATGAAAGTTGGTAGAAAAATAGCTCAGCTACCTCATTCTTTCGATAACATCTCTGTATTGCAACCATCAACAGATGTCACCTAAGAGGTTGAGTGCTGGTTACTCAACTAGGGTAGTGAGCAGTAATGGACTTGTTTGTGCATCCTGTACTATCTTATTTCCTTGCTTTTCTCATTTCCTTGCTGTGCTTTCTGAGATCATCTCCAAAATAAGCTACTCACCTACACATCCTTCACTTGATATTTATTCTAGGGCACCCACCTTGAGGCTCTACCTGTTTCAACTTATGGGCATCAAAGAGGAGTTAGAGGCTATTGATATATTAGCAGTAAAATACCTTCCTGAGATTAAATACTTGAACAAGGCAAAGCCTTCTTCAGAATGGAAATATTGTACTATTGTAAGAGTATCAGCATACACATTATGTGTGCAAAGAAGGCAATATGTTTCTTTCTTGGCAATTAAAGATCCTAGACATTATATTTAGATAGATGTATATATAAAGGCACATATTATTTATTTACTTACAATCATTATTTTTTTCTTAATGAATGTGTGTCAGTTACTTTAAAAGATGCAATAAAATACAATAATTAAGTCAATGGAAGCCATGGGTTAGCAATTTGAAGGTTAGAATGTGAGTCCTACTCAGAACTATATATCATAAAATATTGGCAATTGCAATAGGTGGGCTGTAAATTTAGTTAGTCCTAAACTTCCTAAAGAAGAAAACACTAAAGAAAATGAGCTTTCTTGAAAGCCTGAGAATTTAGCAGCACAGTTGTATATGGCTTTATAATTGTATGGTTTATATTTTTTAATTGTGCTTTATTTATAATCATGTCAGTTACTTAGATTTCTGACTTAATATTTGGTGCCCTTCAAAACATCTGTACTGTTTCATTTTTGACTTCCTTATTTAGAGTGAGTTCCTCCTCTCTTCTCCACTGGGTAAACAAAGATTTCCCCAATTTTAGGACCTATTTTGTTTCCATAGTTACTGAGAGTGTACACATATATACACTTACCACATGCACACAAATACACAATGACTTTTGAAACTTTTGAGATAAATATCTTGCATGTAGTTTTTCATCTACCACATTCAAAAATAAATATTTTAAGATTATAGTCTCTTTAAATACATTCCAATTATTTTTAAAAATGGTTTACTTCTTCCTTTAACAATGTCAGACCTTTGGTTTGAATAGTCATTATTAATGCAGATTCTGGGGAGATGTATCAATCATCAAAGTTAGAAAATTATAGAGTAGGTCCGTTCTAAAAGCTGATAATTGGTATCTTCTAAATTAATAAATTCTTAGTTCAAACAACTCAATGCCCAAAGGACAAACCAAATATGAATTTCAATAACTAGTGAATATAAGGATCATAAATCTTTCGCAATATCTTCTGGGAATGAATATTTGTTTCAAATTTAATGTGTTATCTTTTGTTAAAATCCAAAGTTTAAGATATAAGTTGTCAAAATAATCTAAGATAGGAGTTTTCAAACTTGCATTGGGCAGACAGGCAGATTATCTTATTCCTGGGTCAAGACCTTACATCTTACAGATGTCTACCTCACAGGAAGAACTGATTGGTCTTAATACAGTGTGAATTAAGCTGAAAAGGTCAATTGAAGTGACATTTTAGAACAAACATTCAAGTTTTCAGCTAGATATCAGTAAAGTATCTCATTCTCAGAACCTATATTCCTCCATTAGTTCATCAGATCCTTTCCCCCTCCCTGCACCCAAGGACTACAGCTATCACTCAGTTTCAAAGAGTTAAACAAATAACATCAAATCCTCTAGCCAAATCACCATTGAGCTGACAATATAAAAAATTAAATCTATGAAGTTTGAGAATCTCAAATGACAAAAACTACAGATGTGAAAACTTTTCATCTGTGTACTAATGGCATAAATCTTTAGTAGTATTTGTACTTTCTGGCATATTTCCTGCTTACTCTTGTGCTATATTTAGAGTGTTTGTGCCTTCCAAAATTCATGTTGAGATTTAATTGCCATTGTCACAGTGTTAAGAGGTGGGACCTTTAAAGGGTGATCAGGCCATAAGGACTCAACCTTCATAAATGAATTAAGACTGTTATCAAGGGAGTGGGTTCTTTATAAAAGGGTGGTTTTGGTCCCCTTTTCTGTTTCTCTCTAACCCTTTATTTGCCTTTCTACCATGTGATGCCCCTGCAACATAATGACACAGCAAAAAGGCCCTTGCCAGATGTCAGCACCTCAATATTGGAGTTCTCAGTTTCTAGAACTATGAGCCAATACAGTTTCGGTTCACTATAAATTAACTGGTCTGTGGTATTCTGTTATAGCAGCACAAAATCGACTAAGACACCTTGGGAATAAATTTTGTGATATAAGATCAAAGCCTATTTGCACTTTGGAAAAATAGAAGAAGAAAATGAAAATTCTGGATGCAGAAATAACCAACAAATATAGTTAAAATGTGAATAAATGCATATATTTCTTCAAGCTGCTTAAATATAATGCTCATTGCAATTTCCCTGGGAAATAATCTTGATTTTTTAGAATAAAGGGTGACTTGTGTTGGTAGTGGGTTCAATGAGATGAACTTTAATCTCACTTTCAAATTTATAATCCTTTGATTGTTCAAGAAGTGTGTTTCTTTGGATAAGGCTGAGGACATGGTGTGGACTACAGTTTACTTAATAACACATTTTTACAAGAGAAATAATTGGGGGAATCTAGTTTCCTATACTCAACAATGATACAAAATTGTTTACATTAGCTACATCAGAGAATTTCCTCAAATCACCATGTTTATATAGAGAGTTGTTATTTTTCTCTTAATGAGAAAAGTTCAACTGATGGTTTTAGTCACAACTAGAACAAACGATTTGGGTATGAGTCCAACTATTTCTTACTGACCTTATTTGAGCCTCAGAGATACCATTTTATGTGTTTTTCAAAAAAAAAAAAATGTGGGGGGGAATCAAGAAGGAAACAGGACTTATCATTTGGAAGAAATAAAATACTTACCAGATGATTCCTCCAAACAATGGTAGCCCTGCCTTCCTCAGTACTCGTTTGATTCTTCAAAAATGTGTTATCTCCATAATATGCATCTTCTCTGTGACAGTTAGGATTTTAGAAATGCCTACTGTCAAGAGAAATTAAGGTTACCTAAGGATACAGCAGTTGATTGGAATGGATATGCAACAGAAAATAACTATTGAAGGAAAAGGACCATTAATATCACGGGTTTTCTGGTGACTACAGGAAAACTATCCATGCAGTGACTTACAAGGTGGCCCCGACTTACAGACTACACAAGCTACTTCCACACTGGTTAATGACTCTTGTAAAATCTGGACAGTTAGCACCCTACTGCTGCCAAAATTTCAATTAATAAAAGTAGTTATAATTGAACTAGTATGACAAGGAGGTACAAGCCTACTGTATTTTATTTATTTATTTAATAATAGAGGCTTGTTTATTAAGTTCTAATGGTCAGATGCCAAGGGCAGTATGGCCTCACCATCTGGCCCCAAGTTAGTGTATTCATAATCATCCAACACTCACAAGTTTGGTGTTCACTCCAATGGTGAAAACAATAAAGATATGAAAAAGTATTCTTCTTGTAGTGAACCTCACTACTTGACCACAGCAGCAGGATTCCAAATGCTTACAAGAGCAGCAGCATTCCAAATGCTTGAAGAGCTAATTTAGGTTTCTGAGGTCTCTGGAAGCCTTCATGAGGCATCCACCATAATGATCTCACCTGTCTATCTGGAATGGAATCTGCGGGGTTCTTATACACTGCTTCTTTTTTCTCAGATACAGGGAGAACCTTGGTCAGTGCTTCATCGCAGGCATGAATAGACAGCACATTTTTATAGAAGGCATGCTTACCGTAAAGCAACATGAAAATCTTTTTACCAATGCCTGTACATTCTTTATATACAACTTGCAATCTCAACCACATTTGAATTCCCCAGAAACCATAAGAGAAATAGTAAATGAAGTGTAACAAGTATAAGGAGGCTGTAAGCTATAGCTTAAACAATAAATATTTTTCAATTGCTACAGCCCTGAGTACACTATAGAATCATTTGAGAGCCTTTGACAAAATATCACTGCCGAGGCCTACACCTGACTTATCTTATATTTTTTCCTTTTTACATCTGGGTTTGTTCAGATAATAGTGGTCTGAAAAACATCCTAGATGATTCCAACGGCAGCAGAGCAAAACATAAACCCCAAGTAAAATCAAACAGACTTATATGTCTACCCAAGCAAAGGGAAGGGTTAAAAGGATCCATAGTTTCTTTTCTAATCACCTCAACATGACACTGCATTATTAACTTATAAGACAGACTCTGATTCTACCAAGAAAAGTCAAAATAACAAAATGAAAGATCTGGGGAAGGCCGGGCGCGGTGGTTCAAGCCTGTAATCCCAGCACTTTGGGAGGCCGAGGCAGGTGGATCACGAGGTCGAGAGATCGAGACCATCCTGGTCAACATGGTGAAACCCCGTCTCTACTAAAAATACAAAAAATTAGCTGGGCATGGTGGCGCGTGCCTGTAATCCCAGCTACTCAGGAGGCTGAGGCAGGAGAATTGCCTGAACCCAGGAGGCGGAGGTTGCGGTGAGCCGAGATCACGCCATTGCACTCCAGCCTGGGTAACAAGAGCGGAACTCCGTCTCAAAAAAAAAAAAAAAAAAAGAAAGAAAGATCTGGGGAAAATAATTATGGGAAAACAGTGTTATCTGTATAGTGGCTGATACTTGAATTACACCTTTAAACAAATGAGGTCATGTCCCGGCTTACTAGATCCCAACAAAAGAGTATAACAAATCTAAGTGCCTAGAACATTTACCTTTGTACCCGTCTCAGAAACTCAAGAAATATCTATTAAATGAATGACTGCATTTATGAATGAGTCGATGTATGAATGAGGGTAAGAAATTGACATTTATCTATGCCTATGTTGTATGCCCAGCACTATTTACCAGGGCCTGAGGCAGGGAATTAAATGAAGATAATTCCTGCCATTGGGGAACTCATAGGCTAAGGGAGCAGACATGAATCAATTGAGGAAGAGCTTTGAAAGAATTGAAAGGTTAACACATCATTAACTTTGCAGGGCCTGACAAACATCACAAATCAAAAGAAAATGGCATAATAAAGAAAATATTTAGAATGTAATGAAAGTGAAATTATTTTATATATAATTGTGAGATACAGCTAAACTAACACTTAAAGAGAATTGTAGATCTTTAATGGAATTCTTCTAGAAACAAAAAAATTCAAAATGAGCTAAGCATTCAATTAAGAAATACTAGGAAAAGATTTTAAAAGTAAATAAAAAACGAAGCTGAAGGAGGGGAAAAATAATATAAAAGCATAAACTTTTAAAATATACGTATGTATTAGACATGGTCGGTGAAACCATAAACAGTTTATAGAAGAGATTAAAACAAATAAATCAAGGCCGGGTGCTGTGGCTTACACCTGTAATCCCAGCACTTTGGGAGGCCGAGGCAGGCAGATCATGAGATCAGGAGTTCGAGACCAACCTGGCCAACCTAGTGAAACCCTGTCTCTACTAAAAATAAAAAAATTAGCCGGGCGTGGTGGTGGGCACCTCTAATCCCATCTACGTGGGAGGCTGAGGCAGGAGAATCGCTTGAACCCAGGAGGTAGAGGTTGCAGTGAACCAAGATCCTGCCATTACACTCCAGCCCAGGCAACAGAGTGAGACTTTGTCTCAAAAAAATGAAAAAATGAAAATAAAAAATAAACCAAACGGATCAAGAAAAAAAAAAAACAGAAAGAATTAGACGAAATGGGAACTGTAAAAAAAATTTCAAAATTCAATAAAGAAGAAAAAGATTATAAAAAGATAAACATTAAATTAATATTTTAGAATTATTATAAAATTTCAAATTTTTAATTTTTAAATGTTTAACGTTTATAATAAAATTGTCGATTTTTAAATATTTTTTAAAATTTTATAAAATTTTAATTTTATATTTAAAAAACTAAATTTTAATACCAAATTTTAATTTTGATGATAAAAATTAATTTTTTAACAAAAATATTAAGCTCTTAGAGACAGGAATTTTTTATTTTCTTTTTTTTACTTATTTTTTATTTATTTATTTATTATTTTATTTTATTTTTTTATTGCATTTTAGGTTTTGGGGTACATGTGAAGAACATGCAAGATTGTTGCATAGGTACACACATGGCAGTGTGGTTTGCTGTCTTCCGTCCCCTCGCCTGTATCTGTCATTTCTCCCCATGCTATCTCTTTCCACCTCCCCACCCCCCGCCCCTCCCCCATTTCCCCCCAACGGACCCCAGTGTGTAGTGCTCCTCTCCCTGTGTCCATGTGTTCTCATTGATCAACACCCACCTATGAGTGAGAACATGCGGGGTTTGATTTTCTGCTCTTGTGTCAGTTTGCTGAGAATGATGGTTTCCAGGTTCATCCATGTCCCTACAAAGGACATGAACTCATCGTTTTTGATGGCTGCGTAATATTCCATGGTGTATATGTACCACATTTTCCCTATCCAGCTTATCATCGTTGGGCATTTGGGTTGGTTCCAGGTCTTTGCTATTGTGAACAGGGCTGCAATGAACATTCGTGTGCATGTGTCCTTACAGTAGAATGATTTATAATCCTTTGGATATATACCCAGTAATGGGATTGCTGGGTCAAATGGGATTTCTATTTTTAGGTCATTGAGGAATCGCCACACTGTCTTCCACAATGGTTGAATTAATTTACATTCCCACCAACAGTGTAAAAGTGTTCCTATTTCTCCACATCCTCTCCAGCATCTGTTGTTTCCAGATTTTTTAACGATCACCATTCACCATTCTAAATGGTGTGAGATGGTATCTCAATGTGGTTTTGATTTGCATTTCTCTAATGACCAGTGATGATGAGCATTTTTTCATATGTTTGTTGGCCTCCTGTATGTCTTCTTTTGTAAAGTATCTGTTCATATCGTTTGCCCATTTTTGAATGGCTTGTTTGTTTTTTTGTTGTAGATCTGTTTTAGTTCTTTGTAAATTCTGGATATCAGCCCCTTGTCAGATGGGTAGACTGCAAAATGCTATTCCCATCAAGCTACCAATGACCTTCTTCACAGAACTGGAAAAAAACACCTTAAACTTCATATGGAACCAAAAGAGAGCCCGCATAGCCAAGTCAATTCTAAGCAAAAAGAACAAAGCAGGAGGCATCACACTACTGGACTTCAAACTATACTACAAGGCTACAGTAATCAAAACAGCATGGTACTGGTACCAAACAGAGATATAGACCAATGGAACAGAACAGAGGCCTCAGAGGAAATACAACATACCCAAAACCATCTGATCTTCAACAAACCTGACAAAAACAAGCAATGGGGAAAGGACTCCTTGTTTAATAAATGGTGTTGGGAAAACTGGCTAGCCATGTGCAGAAAGCAGAAACAGGACCCCTTCCTGACACCTTACACCAAAATTAACTCCAGATGGATTAAAGACTTAAACATCAGACCTAACACTATAAAAACCCTAGAAGAAAATCTAGGCAAAACCATTCAGGACATAGGCGTAGGCAAGGACTTCATGACCAAAACGCCAAAAGTAATGGCAACAAAAGCCAAAATAGACAAATGGGACCTAATCAAACTCCACACCTTCTGCACGGCAAAAGAAACAGTCAGTAGAGTGAATCGGCAACCAACAGAATGGGAATTTTTTATTTTCTACAAGTGGTGGAAAATACAATCTGTTTCTTTTATAAGCTGCTTCAGAAAGTAAAGAAATAGGAAAAGTTTCTCAGGTCTTTGAGAGAATATTAAGATATCGATACCAGACTAAGGCAAAGGCAGTTCAAGATGACAAAATTATAGGTCAATCAGAATTATAAACATTCATCGAGAACTTCCAATGTAAGTATCAGTAAGTCAAAATTCACATTTTATTTAAAATTCTAAAAGTCACTTAAAATTTTTTACCAAGGTATCAATGGGCTCATGGCCTGATGCACATCCAAGCTAATGTCATGACACTGGCACTGGCTTTTGAGAAAAGAAAAGCTTCTCTGCAAGTTGATTGGCAAGGAAATAAGAGGAAAGGCTCAAATTTGTTTCCTTGAGCTGGTGAGCTGGAGCAGGTCTTATACCTATAGAGTAATGAGGTGTGATCTGATTGGATTTTTCAATCAGATGATTCCACTAGGCATGGATCTCTTGATCTGACAGGTTCCCGCCATAAGGTGACACTAGGGCTTGATCTGATTGGATCCTGGATTGTTCCATGTAGTGTCCACTTCTTAATTAATTCCTGTTTCTTGGTCTGAGCACTTAGGTTCCAACTGTGGTTGCATACTTGGTTCAACTGGGCATGTGGTGGGTTGTGGGGGCCGTCCATAGCAACTGAAAAGCTCACCACTTTGTTACATGAAAGTTGAACCAGATTTGTCTGGTATGATTACAAAACCATAAACAAGTAGAATTTATCTCAAAAGTGTATTTCCCAGACATCTTAGATATGTAATGGTGGGTCAACATTAGAGAATACCCCAATATTTGAGTAGATTAAAAGAGAAATCATAACTGTGTTTATTTAAATAAATGTAATAAATCCAGAGGAAAAGTTAACTCTCCTTTATGATTTTTTTTTATAGTTTAACAAAGCAGAAATAGAAACCAACTTTCTTAACCTGATGAAGTATATTAACCTGATAATTTCAGGTCTTAGCACACTTAATAGTAAAGATGAACATTTGCATTAAATGCAGAAAAACACAAATGCCTATTATTACCAGTTCTACTCATATAATAATGTTATTCCTAGACAACGTAATAAGACAAGCAAAAAGAAAAATAATCTGAAAGGAAGTTTTTTTTTTTAACTCATTATTTGCAGAACATAATTGTCTACATAGAAAACCCAGGAGCTTTCCATTGGCTCTCTGTATGTGTGAGTTTCACATCTGTGGGAAAGTATTCTGAAAAAATAAAAACATAACAATAAAAATACAAATAAGAACAAAACAGATTAAGAACTGTTTACATAGTATTTGTAGTTTATTAAGTATATACATAATCTAGAGGTGACTTAAAATCTATGAGAAGATGTATGTAGGTTATATACCAATACTCCACTATTTTATTCAAGAGACTTGGAAAATGCGGATTTTGGTATCTACTGCAGGTCCTGGAACCAATCTCCCATGGACATGAAGGGACAACTATTTACATTTCTTATTAAGAAATGTACTTATTAAGTACATTTTAATAAGTACTTAATAATGTACTTATTAAGAAATGAACTTATTACGACAACTATACACATTTCTTAAAACTATTATTAAAACTACTATTGTGATAGTCCAGAAAGGTATCTGAATTTAAGATATTATATATATCTCAAAAATTAAGAGAACTCATACATATTAATATCAACAATAACCAATGAGAAAATGCATTTTGAAAGTCTCATTCTTAATTACAGTAAATTAATTAAACATGTGGGAAGAAACACATCTTTGAAAATGATCTTTGTAAGATTACCATGGAGTGATTTAGAAAAGGAGCAGAAGCAAATACAAAGTGTCTTCTAAATTATCCTTGAGTTCAATGCATTGCCAAAAATGTGTAAGAGTTTAACACTTGACATGTTAATTCTAAAATGTGTATGGAATAATATTTTTAAAATCAAGACAATTTTGAATTTATTAAAATAGAAGAAAATTGAGAGAAAACTGACTTGAACAGCTGTCAAGACATTATAAAATTATGATAAATAAAATGATCATATCCAACTTTTCATATAAATAAGGTAGCATTATAGAACTGAGGAAATTTTGAAATATTTGGTATATTAGATTTTCTTAATTATTCTCCTTACATATAAAATAACTCCTGTAGTCACTCAGAAATACATTATTTCATATTTTCACAACTAAAAATTAAATGTTAAAAAATTAAATCTATCAGTTGGAAAGGCTTTTATGATATCAAGACAGAGAAAGAAATTTTAAACATGCAAGAGAGAGAATAAGCCTCAAAGGAAAAGACTGAAACATTTGATGGCAACAAAAGGAAAATTTTCAAACTAAAAAATGAAGTCTTAGACAAAGTTTTTAAAAGCCTCATTTTATGTGGGAGAAAATATTTGTGTAGTACATAAAAGACAAATAATTATTCAGGTTACGCCAAGTTCGCTACTAAAATAGTCAAATTCATAAGAAAATGGAAAGAGGTGATTACCATGTTATTCATGGGGGGTTGGGTGTAGAGTTGAGAGCATTAGGGCCAAAAATATATCAGAAAATGTAGCACAACACTGAGATACATTTTACTGCCATCCAAATGGAAAAAGAATTATAAATAGTGACACATCTAGACGTATAAACCCAGGCTACTAGGAAAAGGACCTCTCAGACTCTGCTGTGTGAGTTGGTACAATCATTTTTCTTTAAAAAAAAAAAAATTGGCAGTACATATATAAAACTGAAATAGATATCCTTTAGAGGCCAGGTATGCAGTGACTCGGGCCTGTAATCCTAGCACTCTGGGAGGCCGAGGTGGGTAGCTCACTTGAGGTCAGGAGTTTGAGACCAGCCTGGTCAACATGGTGAAACTCTGTCTCTACTAAAAATACAAAACTTAACTGGGCATGGTGTTGCGTGCCTATAATTCCAGATACTTGGGATCCCAGCTACTTGGGAAGCTGAGGCAGGAGAATCACTTGAACCCAGAGGTGGAGATTGTCCTGAGCTGTAATTGCACCACCACACCCCAGCCTGGGAGACAAGAGTGAAACTCTACCTCAAAAAAGTAAATAAATAGAAAATTAAAAAAAAAAAAAATTCTTTAAAGCCTAGTAGTTTTGTTTCTACGTTTATATTCTAGAAAATTCTGGTACATATGCACAAGTATATATGTGCAAAGAAGACTTTAATAGAAAAGAATAAAAGTAAAATGCTATAATTTTAGCTTGATGTGGAAAATGGGAAATGAAAGTGCAGTATAAAGCAAAAGCACAAAATATTAAATACTATGTCATGTATATTTAAATCTATAGCTACTATATTCCAATGTGAATGGATCTCAGAAATGTGATTTTATAAAACTGAAAATTAATAGCTGATATTACTATAATACATTAGTATTGATATCATAGAAACCAAAGAAACACTACATATATGTAACTACATATAGTTACATTTAAATGTGAATATATGAAATACATTATAAAGATACACACTACAATTTTTATAGTAATTACTGGTCAGAATGGAGAAGAAAATGGAACTGGCATAGGGAGTGTATTGTGTGTGTGTGTGTGTGTGTGTGTGTGTGTGTGTGTAAGTGTGTGTTTGAGAGACAGAGACTCCATGTAAAATAAAAGTGAGAAATAGTTAAAGTTATCATTATATCGATCTTCTTCATAGTTTCCTGTCCCTTTAAAATTTCCCAGAGACTATAGTTAAAAATGACATTTCAATGATATTTCCATACCTCTAAACATTACTTGGAATGTGGTTTTTAAAGACTGCATAGTATTCTATATTATTGGCCTATCATAATGACTTAATGATTCTATTATCATGACTTCAATTTATAATTGTTATAAATGGTGCTGTTAGCATATTCTTGGATGTGAAAGTTGTTTTTATCTACTCGATCCTTCTTATGTGCAGAATATTGTGTTTAAGGTTGTCAGTATAACTTTATTTCCCATCATCTCATTTTATTGCTTACATGTTTTGCTTTATATAGTTTAATATTACTTATTTGGCACATAAAATTTCATAACGATTATATCAACACTATGCATTGTATTTGTTATTTGTACAAAATAGACAAGATTTTCTCTCTTTATGCCTTTAATTCAATTGTACTTGATTTAGGAAAAATCACCGGTGGTTTTTTATTCTTATATAGAATTTTGATCTTGAAAGGTATAATTTCTAAACTATATAAGTTATTTAAACAATACAAGACTGGCTTCCTCATTAATTTACTGAGTTGATATAATTCTGATTTATTATAAATACTGTTAGGAAACAGAAAAAAATGATACTCTGGTTTCTGAAAATAGGAGAAAAATATTCTAATAGAGTATTTTAAAAGAGATACGATGAAAAGAGAAAATTCATTATTCAGGAATGAACAATAACAAGTATTACAAATAAAATTGAAATAATTAAAAATCTAAAATAAAGTTTTTCTTACACCAGTGGCCAATGTCATACTTATGGTTGAATCACTCACTATAGGTTTTGCTTTCTCTCTCTCTTTTTTTTTTTTTTTTTGTCCCTAGATGGAGTCTCACTCTGTCCCCTAGGCTGGAGTGCAGTGCCATGATCTCGGTTTACTGCAACCTCCAACTCCCGGGTTTAAGCAATTCTCCTGCCTCCGCTTCCTGAATAGCTGGGATTACAGACCTGTGCCACCATGCCCAGCTAATTATTTTTGTATTTTTAGTAGAGAAAGGGTTTCACCATATTGGCCAGACTGGTCTCCAACTCCTGATGTTGTGATCTACCCGTTTTGGCCCCCCAAAGTGCTGGGATTACAGAGGTGAGTCACCATGCTTGGCCCACTATAGGCTTTTATATTAAAATTTAAAATAAAAATGATACCAGGAGTGTAAATATTTTTGAATTATTAACATTTTTTCTTATATAAAAGTCTATCCAATTCACTTAAAAATGACTAATAATAATGAATGCATAAAGACCCTAAACAGCATTATTTTCATTTAATGCTATCTAACTAAAAGACATTTTTTTCCAAATGGTCAGTCAAATCACAAATATATTTCCAACAAGTTTTAATTATCGCTTTACCATGTGTTAATTATACATGGCTCACAACTTTAACTGAAATCTCACTGCATTGAATTTGTACATAATTTTGGAAATAATATACTTCACTTAACATTGGGTCTTCTAATGAAGAACTGATTAAATCTCTACAAATATTTAGGTATTTTTTCTACATGTATTCATTCTTTAAATATTTATTAAGCACCTAATATATGGCAGACCTGGGGAATATAATCATGAATAACTAAATTTGAACGCTCTTCTTTAATCTTGAGCACTTATACTTACCATTATCTTCAAATGTTTTGTAATTTATTTGCTCTATGTGTGTGCATACCTTTGTTTTGTTGGGTCCTTGCAGACGGTTTGTTTCTAATTGGAATTTCTCATTGGTTACTGCTTGGATATCAGAAAATCATTGATTTCAATGCAGTCACGAGTGAAATGGCTTCCTAACAATTTAGAGGCTCTAAAGTTGATTTCCCCGGATTTGTCAGAGAAAAATTACTTATTTTCCCAAAAAGGTAGAGTCATGACTTCACTACAGATATTTATACTTATGTGTTTTTTATATTTATTGTATTGTTTAGAATTTCAAAATTCCTCTGCATAGCAATTTGCTTACTTTAATAGCAATGGATGACAAATTTAAAATTATGTGATGAGTGTCACTGACTTTCTAATTTGTTTATCAAGTTACAGATCTTTATATATTTATATTTTAAGGAATTTATTTTTGCTTTTTATTTTTTCAGAAGAAGGTGCTGTATTTTATCAAGTGATTTTTTGCTAGACATCAAAACATCCAAATGATTTCTTAGCTGTTGTCTCTTTATACGCTGAATAATATTAACCTATTTCCTGGCATGTAATATCCTTGCGATTTTTATATTATTCTTTGTTTTAATTAGAATCATAAACATATTGAAAACAGAAAACAAGAAACAGCATACCTGCTACAAAACTTGTTGGGAACTACCAAAATTGATAACTTGAAGTTAGTAAGTATTGACATTTGCTATTTTTCGCTTTATATTTTCAAAATACATTCATTTCAGATTCTCAGGGCGCAACAGTGAACAAAACAAAGCTCCTTCCCTTACAAAAATGTAAATATTTCAGGCGATAATAAACAGAGAGATACCTAGGAGCAGAAAGAGTGCTGCAGCTGCGGGTGTTATTTCATATAGGCTGTTTCAGGAAAGTTCCACTGAGAAATGACAAATGAGCAGTGACCTTATAGAGGAAAGGGAGCGAGGCACAGGGGCATCTTAAGAAAGAGTATTTCAGACAAAAGGAGCAGCATGTGTGAAGGTCCTGAGGCGTGAGTATCCTCGGAAAGTTCAAAGAGCAGCGATATTTTTCTCCCAGAATTTTTTTTATTGTAGTTTTAAAGTTTTGTGTTTTAACATTTGAATCTTAATGAAATTGAAGCTTATTTTTGTTTTGTGGTATGACATAGAAATATAAAATTACTTTTTAAAGTCATATTTTTGTAATGATTTGTAAAAGCCACTTTTGCCTTAAAACCAGGCCCCAGCTACGTACTTTGATAAAGTTTGTTTTGTCCATAAAAGTTCATATCGTTTTAAGAGTTATTTCCAGGAAACTGATGATTTTGTTAATAATTCAAACATATGGCTTTATTATAGACTACTATAATGTGTATTAATTAGTTTTTTATTTTGACATAGGAATGCTACTGACCTTTGACTTTTGATCTTGAGGCTGCAATGGTGGTAAATTCTTTTATGCATTGCAACAATTTGTAGATTATTTGACATTCATCTAGGTAAATTATCAAGCCTGTGGAATAATGTTATTTTGTTTTCTCTTTTGGAGCCCCAAATATTGTTCCTCAGCTGCCACTGAAAGTTTCTCCAGTATTGCAGCAAGCAGTGGCAATGGTGGCTATTCTTTTCTTTGACCAAATTTAAGAGGAAGAGTTCTAACACTGCAAAATTAAGTACAATATTCCCTGTGAGGGTCCTCTTCAGCAATCTATATGGGAGTAAACTGACATAATATAAAATGTATCCATTTGAAGTGTACAGCTCAATGGGTTTTGGCAAGTGTATACATCCCAAAAACTACTACCACAATTAAGATACAGAATGTTTTAATCAACCCAAAAGTTTTCTCATTTTTTTCAACATCTTTGCCCTACTCCAGACCCAAACAACGATTCTGTCTTTTCTCATTTGAAAATCGTCCCAGCTTTACATATAAATGGAACCCTACAATATGTACACCTTGTATCCAGTTTCTTTCACTCAGTGTAATGTTTTGGGATTCTCATGTGTTGCTGTAGGTACCAGCAGGCCACTTCTTTTACTGCTGAGTATAGTTCTATTGTATGGATATAGCAGTTCATTTATTCATTCTTCTCTTGAGGGATAGTAAGCTGTGTCTAGATTTTGGCGGTTAAAAAAAAAGTTATTATGAAAATTACTGTATAGATCTTTGGATGTTTATTTTCAGTTTTTTTGGATACATAACTAGGAATGGAATTGTCAGGTCATATGGTAATTGTATATTTAACTTTACAAGAGGTTGCCAAACTGCTTTTCAAAGTTGTTGGGCAATTTTATATTCCCACAAGCAATGCATGATGGCTCCAATTGCTGTATATGCTCACCAAGGTTTTTTCTAAATTTTACTCTTTTTAAATTATAGATGCTCTAATGGGTATATAGTGGTATCTGATTGTGGCTTTTTCTTTCTTTTATAACTAGGAATGTTGAATATTTTTTCCCGTGCTCATTGGCAATTTGTACCATTGATGTATCTGTTCCAATCTTTCTTATCAGTTTTAAAACTGGTTGTTCATCTTATTATTGTTTAAAGAGTTATTTGTGTATTCTGGAAATAACTATTTGATTAGATACAAGTTCTGCAAATATTTTTGTCAGTATATTGCTAGCCTTCTTATTTTCATAATGGCCCATATGTGTTCTACCTTTGCCTTTTCCTAGACCACAAAGAATCTTTCTTATTTTTTGTTATTAAAAGTTTTCTTAGTGTTAGTGTTTACATTTAGGTCTTTGATCTATATTGAGGTTTTGTATATAGGATAATACAAGGAGTGAGATTCATTTTTTTATAGCATAAATATACAGTTGTTCAATACCATTTGTTAAAATATCTACCTTTTCTCTATTCAAGTACTTTTTTTACCTTTGTGGAAAGTCAATTCAATAAAGACATGTGGCTGTGGTTCTGGACTCTTTCTGTTTGGCTGATCTCTAAAGTTTATCCTTACTGCAACCATCTTAATTATCATTAAGTCTTGAAATCAGGTAGAGTAAGCTCTCGTACTTTGTTCTCATTTTACAACATTGCTTTAAGTATTCCACGTTGTTTGAATTTTTTAAAATTTCAAATCAATTTCTCAATACCTACCACAATTTTTATGGATTTTGGATTAGAATCCTACTGAATCTACTAATCAGCACTGGTGGGATTGACATCTTAATGATAGTGTATTCACGTCAATGAACATGATGCACTTTAAGTTCTTCCTTTCTGTTGAGTATTGTTTGAGGTCAACAGAATATAAATATATACATATTTTGCTAGATTTACTTCAATTTTGTAATTTTGGTTGTAATTTTAAACTTTTAGTTTTATATTTCATTTTTCAATTGATTGTTGAACAACTTAATACATTAAACTGAGTTTTATTTATTGGTGGCTCATTCTGCAAATATGTTAAGTTCATTTTTTCCTTCTAATAGATTTCTAGTGGTTTCTAATAGTTTTCTTAGTTTTTGTGTACAGAACGATAGCATCAAAGAAGATTTTATTTCCTATACAATCTGTGTATCTTCTAATTTAATTCTATTAATTAATTAATGCATTTATTTATTATTTCTGCTAGCTTTACAGTTCTCCATTTTAGTACAATGTTTAACAGAAGTAATGAAAGTGAACATAATTGTCTTATTTCCAACTGCAGGAGGAAGGATTGGGGGGATGTTTCACCACTACATATTATGTTAATTATAGTGCTTTTGTAAATGTCGTGTATTAAATTAAAGACTTTCTCTTGTCTTCTTAGCTTTCTGAGATTTTTATAAATCCTGAGTGGGAGTTTAATTTTGTTGTTTGCTTCTTCTGCATTTACTGAGATGACCAAATTCTGACTTATATTGTTTAAAATTTTAATATCAAACTAACCTTGCATTGTTTGGATAATGTCCATTTAGTTATGATCTAGTATTGATAAATTCAGTTTATTTTTTAAATAATTTATTCATATTTTAATAAGTAATATTGATTTTTTAGTTTTCTTGTAATTATAAATTAATTTTTGTTTATGGTATTAGTGTAATGCTAGACTCTTAAAATAAATTAGAAAATGTTTCTTCCTTATACTGGTGATAAATAATTGCAAATAAAAAATCTCTATTTTATTTATAATTTTAATGATATTTTCACACCACGTAAGTTCAACCTTTGTGGAAGACAGTGTGTTGATTCCTCAAGGACCTAGAAATAGAAATTCCATTTGACCCAGCAATCCCATTACTGGGTATATATCCAAAGGATTATAAATCATTCTATTATAAAGACACATGCACACGTATGTTCATTGCGGCACTGTTTACTATAGCAAAGACCTGGAACCAACCCAAATGCCCACTGATGATAGACTGGACAAAGAAAATGTGGTACATATGCACCATGGAATACTATGCAGCCATAAAAAATGATGAGTTCATGTCCTTTGTAGGGACACGGATAAATATGGAAACCACCATTCTCAGCAAACTGATACAAGAACAGAAAAATCAAACACCACATATCCTCACTCATAGGCGGGTGTTGAACAATGAGAACCATGGACACAGGGAGGAGAGCATGACACACTGGGGTCTGTTGGGAGGGAATAGGGGAGGGACAGCAGGGGGTAGGGAGGTTGGGGAGGGATAACGTGGGGAGAAATGCCAGATATAGGTGACGAGGGGATGGAGGCAGCAAACCACATTGCCACATATGTACCTATGCAACAATCCTGCATGTTCTGCACATGTACCCCAGAACCTAAAGTGCAATTTATATATATATAATCATATATATATAAAGATTCCTGAGAGGGTTTCTTTAAACTGGCACTTTGACTATTTTGTTCCAATATTATATCACTTCCACTATTTCCAATGAGTGGTCAACCAATGATTGTTCCCTTGTTTCATGTGCTGCTTTTCTTATTTTAAAATTATGTTTGGTTTTTACCAGTTTGACCATCATGTGTCAAACTGGTAAAGATATAGTTTTATTTGATATAGATATAGTTTTATTTGCATTTATGTTGTTTGAGGGTCATTGAGATTCATGAATCTGTAAGCTTATGGTTTTCACCAAATTTGGGAAATTTTTGATCACTACTCAAATATGTATTTTCTGCTGCTTTTTTTCTCCACATTGTGTTCTCCAATTAGCTGCATGTTGGACTGCTTCACATTTTTCCACAGATCTCTGAAGACTTAGGCATTTTCTTTGGTTTTATGCTCTTTGTTCTTCAGTTTGTATAATTTTAATTGCTCTAACTCCGTATCGAACAATTCTATCTTCTGTCATTTTCAATCTGTTGTTCAGCCAACCGGCCAATATTTTTCTTTATGTATGGCTTTCAACATGATGTTTTAATATGCATATAGGTGGGTAAAAGATTACCACAGAGGAGCAAATTAGCCTATCACTTTCCACAATTTTCTTTACATATGTGTGTACACACATGGTAATAACACTTAAATTGTTGTCTCTTAGCAAACTTTCAGTATACAATCCATTATTATTAACTATAGTATACTAGATCTATAGACTTATTCTTTCTATATAATTTCAAGTTTGTACCCTTTGACTTACTTCTCTTCATTTCTTCCTCTCTTTGCTCTTGGTAGTCACCGTTCCACTGCCTGTTTCTATATATTAGACTTGTTTTAGATACCACATATAAGTGAGATAATGTGGGATTTGTCTTTCTGTTCTTGGTTTATTTCACTTAGCATAATGTTCTCTGGGTTCATCCATCTTATCATAAAAAGCAGTATCTCCTTTCTTAAGGCTGAATAACATGGCATTATATATTAAGTAGTCATTGATGATGAATAAATAAATTGTGAAATACACACCCACACACCCACATATATATCACAATTTGTCTATTCATTCAATGATGGACACTTAGGTTGATCCCATATCTTGTCTATTGTGAATATTGGCACAATAAACATGGTAACACAGATTTATATTTCTCTTTGAAGTTCTGATTTCACTTCCTTTGAGTATATACCCAGCAGATGGATTGCTAGATCATGGGGTAGTCCTATTATTAGTTTTTTGAGGAACTGCTATACTGTTTTCCATAATGGCCTTACCAGTTTACATCCCCATATATAGCATAAAAGAGTTCCCTTTTCTCCACACCCTCACCAACGCTTGTCATTTATTGTCTATCTAATTAATAGCCACCCTAATAGGTCTGAGGTAATGTTCTACTTTGCTTTTGATTTGCATTTCCCTGATGATTAGTAGTAATGTTGAGCACCTTTTCACATACTGTTGATCATTTTTATGCCTTGTTTGGGAAGATGTCTATTCACATTCTTTGATCTTTTTTTTTTTTTTTTTTTTTTTTTTTTTGAGATGGAGTCTTGCTTTGTTGCCCAGGCTATAGCACAGTGGCAGGATCTCGGCTCACAGCTTCCTCCACTGCCCAGGTTCAAGTGATTCCCCTGCCTCAGCCTCCTGAGTAGCTGGAATTACAGGCATGTACCACTACGTATGGCTAATGTTTCTGTATTTTAGTAGAGACGGGGTTTCACCATATTGGCCAGGATGCTCTCGATCTCCTGACCTCATGATCCACCTGCTTCGGCCTCCCAAAGTGCTGGGATTACAGGCGTGAGCCACTGCGCCCGGCCTCTTTGACCATTTTTAATCAGGTTGTTTTTTTGCTATTAAATTATGTGAGTTTCTATATATTTTGGACATTAATCCCTTATCAGATATATGACTTGAAATATTTTCTTCCAAACAACAAACTGCATTTTTATTTTGTTAATTGTTTATTTTGCTGTGAAGAAGCACTTTAGTTTGTAGTGTTGATTTATTTTTCATCTTAGTTATTTTAATTTTTAGGTCAATAATTTTTATTTTGTTCATTTTTTTCATTTTTTTCACTCATAATATTCTCTAACTTTTTCAATTAAGACATTTCCTTCTTTCTTTAAATATAATATTTATTAATTGTTGCAACATTTATAATAGCTTCTTAAAATTCTTTTTTCTACTAAATCTGACATCAGGCACACTCCGTCGAATTTATTTACCTCCTTTTTTCTATATATGGTTCATACTCTTCTGTTTTTTTGTTTTTGCATGACTACTCATTTTCGGTTGAAAGGTAAATATTAAAGTCTATATATCTTAGTTATTTGGATACTCTTATGTTCTTCTGAGGATTAAAAATAAAATTCACAGACAGTATTTGGCATGTTCTTGAACTGCAAACTCTATGTCCCCTGCAGTGAGCAGCAGCTGTTACTTCTGCTTAATTTTGTGAGTTTCCAGCAGTTGTATTTTTAGCTTTGTTTCCTTTGGGTCTCCCCTTTACCTGTGTAGTTTTGCCATCAGCCAGGGATTTGGACAGAGTTTACATATAGATTTTGGGACTCACCCTCTCTGTGATTCCCTGCTTTTAAGGTTTTCCACATAAATTTCCAGCTTGCTCTGCCAGCTGCAATCTCTCTCTCTCTGTCTCCCTCCTCTCTCTCTCTCTCTCTCTCTCTCTCTCTCTCTCTTTTTTTTTTTACTTAGAACAGTAAGATTGTAGCATTCTGCCACTTCAGCATTTGGTCAAAAAGGCAACAAATCTCACCCAATGTAGTTCTAACATCTAAGAGTAGAAATTTCTTTGGTTTTTGCCCGTGTTTGTGCCTGGCCTCTGGTGTTTTCCATTGGCATGTATAGTTTAATTGTCAGTAAGGTGTTAAGGAAGGGTTTACCCTTAAATGTAGTCTCAGCCTTTCTGCAATTTTCCTAACTCCAGAAATTATCTCCTAAATATTAGGCTGCTTTATCTCCCTTGAACTGTATACTTTGACACCTCAAACCAGCAAGGTTGTAATCTTTCACTGCTAGAAACCCTTACAAATCAGTGTCCTTAACATAGGAGTTTATTTCTCTCTCACATGTAAATATTTAGAAGTAGTCGGCCAAGGTTTATATGCAACCCCCTGGTGTCATCAGGGACAAGGTACTATCTTTTTGTACTGTTACCAAGTTAAGCTTCTTGTCACCTTGTCCAAAATAGTTGCCGCATCTCCAGGGGTCATGTTTGCTAAAGAACAAAGAAGAGGTAAGTGTAGAAAGGAAGAGTGGAACCGTGCCAGCAGTATCCTCTGACTTTATACAGCAACTCCCACCAAGAGAAACAAGAAAACAAACAAAAAATAAACAAAACAAAAGTACTGCTTCTACTAATTATCTCTCATAGGCTAGCAATTAGATATACAACAGTTATACCTAACCACAATGAAAGACGGGGTTTATTCAAGATGCCTGTCTCTTTCCAGCTCAAAATCCATGTTCCATTTACCAAAAAGCAGTGAGATGTTGAGGTAAGAAACTAAACACCACAAAGCTTGTTTTTAATTGTGATGACAAAAGCCAGGTTAGTGGGGGTTGGAAATGGATTAGATGTCAGAGAAAAATGATCATAGTCAAAAAGTTTGTGTGGAAAGAGTCCATAATAAACTCAGGATATATAAGACATTAACAACTGGTAAAATTGACCTCATAATGTTTGCTAAGTGAATAAATGAGTGTAGGCACAGCTTGCATGTCTAAGCTAAAAGATCTCACTGGTAAGCTCTGTAATTAGCATGGTAGCCAGCATCAGTCTTTTTTCTCTTTCTAACACATTTCAAAGAGTATTATTTTCATCATGCATTCAAAGAGTGTGAGTATAGTAGACTGTGGTCTGGTGCTTAGCCATTGAGCTCTCTTGCCAGGGACTTCAATAATAAGCATTTCACTCAGCAAGGTCTCAACAGATGGCCTTAAAAATTCCTTGCCCTGCTAATGCATGGCAGAGGCTGCTGTATGTCAACAGCAGGAAAGACAAACTGAAAACATGATTCATCTTTCAGATAAGTTTTGCCACCAGGACAGAATCCCACAGGGTCAACAAGTCTGGAGAGAGGGGTCAACAAGAAAGTTTTCTAAAATTATCAGAAACAACACAACATTGCAATGCAAAATGTTTTGTCAAAGTAGGTTTCTTACTGAAGCAACATTAGTTGGAAATTTTCTCCTCTTCAGCAAAATGAATAACCTATTCCTCATTTTCTTGTCTTGGAAAGGCCAGTGATATTGAATTCATTACATGTTGCAATCAGAGTTCTGGTTACTGAGACCAATATTTTTGTAAAAGAAGAACCTGTAAGAACCACTTCCTGTCTTTAGAAACAAGGGGATTTTCAGATCGTTTCCTTTAGGAACACATCCAGAGACGGTGTATCAGAGATTTAGACCAACTCCTAAATTGCTCCTTTGTGAAAAATACTGAATTTAACTACATTTAGTTTAGAAATAAATGCAAAGATAGCTGGGCTACATTTATGCTTCAGCCCAAGAGAATGCTTTAAATGTGCTTACTGTTAGTTAATACCATACAGTGAACTCTTCAAGAGTTCAGAATCTGACCATAAATAGGTCTAGATTTGATTCCAACCCTAATGCTTATTATCTACATGATTTTGATCAAACTTCAGTGTCCAAATCTGTAAAATGGATGTCAAATTATCAAGCCCACAGGGCTGTTGTGAGAATATAATTTTCTAGAGAGATGGAGGAAATTAGAACAAAGCTTGCATAAAGTAAATGTCAGTAAGTATAAGCAGTAAAATAAGATTATTATTAAAGTAATAAAAACATCTGGATATTATCTTATAGTTACATCATGCTATAACAATCATAATTTCATACTTGTTTCATGTTTCATCATTTCAAATATGGCTAAATTATCTTATTTAAGGTCAGAATGCTCATGCAACTAGATAAACAATATATGTAAACATAGACTTTTATGTATAGTATAAATATAGACATATATATATATACATTTTATATATATGTAAATATATATATGCATATATATGAACTAGCTGCTTCAAGAACTTTCTTGATTTCCCGGCCAGGAGACCTGAAAGTTTTGTCATTATGACATTGTCAAAAAGGTTGAACAATACCAAGTCAGACAACTGAGAATATAAATTTTACCCAAAACCATGATGGCTAAGTTTATACCTATGTAAATTTTCCCCTCATGTTTGGGCTGACAAGACCAGGATTTCCCAGGCAGCAGAGTTCCACAGAGCTAAGAATGAGAACAGAGAATCCCTGCTTGATACAGTAAGAGATGTGTGAGCCAAAGATAGGAGGCAGTAGACAGGATTTTGTTCCCTGATTTCACCTCATTGAGGTTGTGCCTGAATCAGAAGAAACTGTTAAGGAACTCTGTATACTTGTCTTGAAGCTGTAGGCTGGAGCTGCAGGACAATTAAGAAGGTGGATTGCATTACTGTGGCCCACAGGAGAACAAGATGGCCTGGGGCTCGAATTCAGTCATTTGAAAGTGGAGGTGGTAAGGAGTATCAGGACTGAAGGAGGGAAGAAGAACCCAACAAGCAAAGGCTGGAAGAGGGGTCCTGACCTTGACCTGACTAAAGAACACTTCAGTTCTGCTTAGTTGCAGCTGCCAGGTTCAACTTCCTGCATCAGTGGCAGACCTAGGCCAGCTGATCAGGATTCCTTTGCCGGTATACTCTCAGTGTTGAAAATCATCATTTGTTTCTTGATGCTTAAGAGTAAGCATACTTGACATTCTTAATACATTGTCATCTATCAGTCATGCTCCCTCCCAAATGTTCTATCAGGCTGACCCCTTGTTTCCTGATCCATTGACTGCCAGGTTGCACCATAGGTCCAAGTTCTGCAGCATAGCATTGAGGATTGGAGACTTTGATACATGAAAGGAAAGTGTTTCCTGCTTCAGCTACCTCACAGGGTCTTTGGTCTTGACAGATTTGTAGCCTGTGAACTGACATCAACCCTTACCCCTTTCATTTTTATTAGAATTCTTAGAATGGCACAGACCTTACCATCACTTTCATCGTCTCTGCTCTTTATTTTTTATCCTTGTATTTCATGGCTGATCATATTTAAGTGCCGACTTGCAGGCAATCCACCAGCATATTCTGTTGGCTCAACATTGAAAAGTCATCCCTAATCCAATTATGCCCCTCCTCTCTATTGCTACCACCCTGGTCCACCACCATCTTGCCTGGATAGGTGCAGATGTTTTCTAAATAACTTCTCTTTTCAACTTACTCAATAATGCTGGCATGATCCTGATTAAACATTAAGTCATGTCTTCTTGCTCCTCTGCTCAAAACCCATTAATTGTTGTCAAAGTAAATGTCATTCAAAATAAGTAAAGCCCTTAATGACTTGAAAGCCTCCACCGTCCATCCTCCCTCCCTCCCTCCCTCCCTCCCTCCCTTCCTCCCTTCCTGCCTTCCTTCCTTTTCCTCCCATTCTCCCTTCTTGTTTCTTTCTTTCTTCCTCTGCCCTTCCCTCCTCCCCTCCTCTCTTGCTTCTATTCTTTCTCCATCCCTTCCTTTCTGTTTACTGTTCTTTCTTCTTCTGATATACTGTAATATTCTTTGTCTTAAACCATATTCCAAAAGGAGAAATTGTTCGCAGATAAAATTCCTGTATTCTCTTTTTTTTTGAGATGGAGTTTTACTCTTGTTGCCCAGGCTGGAGTGCAATCTCGGCTCACCGCAACCTCCACCTCCCAGGTTCAAGCGATTCTCCTGCCTCAGCCTCCTGAGTAGCTGGGATTACAGGCATGTGCCAGCACACCAGACTAATTTTTGTATTCTCGGTAGAAACAGGGTTTCTCCATGTTGGTCAGGCTAGTCTCAAACTTCTGACCTGATGATATGCCTGCCTTGGCCTCCCAAAGTGCTGGAATTACAGCTGTGAGCCACCGCTCCCAGCTTTCCAAATTCCTGTATTATTATTCAATGTCTATCATTTTATCTTTTATCATTTTGATGTACTTGTTTTTCTTCCACAGTTTTAGAGAACATTTCAAGTATGCTCTTCATTTCACTGATTGTATTTCCACAAGGATTTATTAAGATAATTTCTTTCTCTCAATACAGATTTAAAAATTTATGGTAGAGATGAAGTCTAAAGTAGAGTGAAGATTAAAAACAAATCTACAGTACAGAGAAGTAAGCTGCTAGGTCTTTTTAGTTTGATGAGTTGCTGGATTTCTGAAGAGAGAACAGAACAGGAATGTGGTATCAAGCTACCTTCCATGTTTCTTTTTCTTCATATTTTTTTTTCTTTAACCCAGACTTGTCTACTTTGTAAATATTATTCAATCTACCATTTTTCCTAACACTATTTTACCTTTTTAAATTATTTATTTACTACTTTTTAATAGACAAGGTCTCACTCTGTCACCCAGACCGGAGCACAGTGCGCAATCATAGCTCACTGCAAACTCAAACTCAATCCTGGGCTCAAGAGATATTTTTGGCTCAGCTTTCTGAGTAGGTGGGACTATAGGTTCAGGTCACTGTACCCAACTAATTTATTTTTATTTTTTTTCTCTTTTTTAAGAGAGGGTTTCTCACTAGATTGCCAGGCTGGTCTCACAATCTTTGCTTTAAGTTGTCTTCCTGCCTCAGCCTCTCTAGTCACTGGGATTACAGGGGCTACCATGCCCGGCCTTTTTTTTTTTTAATTAGTTTTTTTGTTTTTTGGTTTCTTAGTCTTTGTTGCTGTTTTTTTAAAATCACTTCTTCTTTTTGAATACATTTTTAGGAAGCAAAAATGTATTCAAACCTTCTAGCCAGATGTCATTTGAATTTAGATATCTGAGCATACATATTTAAGAGAGGATGAATCAGATGTGGATTTTAATTTGAGAGAATGAGACATAGTTCTAAGTAATTGGCTTCAAAGGATTACATGAAGTTCAGTGAGAAGTTACGTGGAGATCACCAGTGGAATGGGGCATAGCTATGCACTAGAGGACCACCCATGCCCCTGCCTTTAATACGTTCACTCTTTTCCTATAGCACTCTGTCCAAATTTATTTCTTCAGAGTAATTTCTTAAAATCAGAGTCCAGACTATGAGGCTGGTATAGATAGAAGCCACAGGAGATGAAGCTTTTCAGAAGTGTTTACTTGTCAGTGTCTAACATGGCCAACAATTATCTACCCATAAGAAAAAAAAAGTCATTAAATGAAAAAGACACATGCACACACATGTTCACCGCTAGCAGCACAATTTGCAATCACAAAGATATGGAACTAACTTAAGTACTCATTAACCAATGAGTGGCAAAGAAAATGTGGTGTATATACACTGTGGAATACTATTCAGCCACAGAAAGGATCTAAATAATGTCTTTTGCAACAACTTGGATGAAGCTGGAGGCCATTATTCTAAGTAACTCAGAAATGGAAAAACAAACACCACATGTTCTCACTTATAAGTGGAAGCTAAACTATGAAGACACAATGACATACAGAGTGACATAAGCTTTGGGGACTCAGGCAGGTGTTGGGGTGCAGAGAGGTTGGGATGGGAGGAGGGTTGAGAGATGAAAGATTATACTGTTCAGGTGATAAGTGCACTAAAATCTTATAATTCACCACTAAAGAACTCATTCAGGTAACCAAAACCACCTGCATCCCCAAAACTACTGAAATAAAAATTAAGATAATAAAATAAAATGGTCACCATGATCAGTCAACCTATACCACTGGGAGTACCCAGGCTCCCTACATGCACACACGTGTACGCACACACACACCCCACATGGAGTACCAGCCTACTAAGTCTGCTACTAGAGCTGGACAAAATGAAGCGTAAGCCCCCTGGGCCATTAATTCCCTCAAACCTGATTTGCAGTAGTCACCAATCTTTATATTACTATAATTGCTGGCTAAATGAACTATAATTGTATTAAGAGGTAACTCTGAAATGTGTATGTACTTTCTGCTAATTCTCAGAATATGCAAGGAGAGGGGATTAATTCACTGTGCTTGGAAGAACCATTTGGAGATGTTCCCCCTGAGTTCTGTCATTTGGAAGCCTCCTTTGCATTTTGGAGAAAGTCAAGGCCAGATGCTTAAGAGTCTGGGAGACAGACATGCAGGAATTTCTAGGAATCTCAGTGGCTTCTCACGGTATGATTGTTTGCAGCAGTGATCCACCAATGTCAAAGGAGCCAAACATCAAGCCAGACTCCTCTTTAGTCTTTGACACAAGAGGAGAGATTCAGTTTAAAGTCCATATTCTGATAGCCTACTTTGCTAAGGCTCGGGCAGGAGTTTTTCAAATATTCCTTTCAAATATCCCTACAGTATTACTATGCTTTTTTTTTAAAATGAGAAAACAAAGGATGGAAGATGATTAACAGTTTGTCAGTGGTTGTTTGCTGGTAATAGAAAATGGAGACTCATGTCTTGGTCTGCTGAGTTCAAGCCCACAGCTACTAGAGAGATATTTTCACTAACATGTAAGGCATTAAAAATACCTTCAAATATGGCTAAGGCTGGAGAACAGTGGTGTAGGGTTATGTTAGGGTCAGTGCATGCTGAGAAATGAAGAATTTCTTATAAAGAGTTCTGTGTAGTACGTTTGTCTGCTATTTTGAATAATTAAATATATCAGATAACCCACAATGTTCATCGTTGGGGCCATCTGCTTCTTTGATAAAGTCTAAAACTGAACTTTTGGAATTCCTGA